>NC_091715.1:16985689-17286724 GCF_041296265.1 Equus caballus
CCAGACGCTGCATCTCAGTGTAGGTAAGTGGGGCATCCAGTGGCTGAGGTTAGTCAACTCCAGCACCTTGGTGAGAGAGAAATGCAAGAGCTAGGAAGGCCATGAAAGCCTGGTCAAACAAGTGCCTGACTCCTGGCCAAAGGGTGTGCACATCAGGAGAAAAGACAGCAGCTCAGGTACACAAACTAGACACACAGGCTGAGAGTTAGGGTACCGTTTAGGAACGTTTCTGGCAGTAAGTAACAGAAAAACAGCTAACAGTGGCTTAAACTTTAAGAGCATTTGTTGTTTACTTAATAAAGAGTCCAGAGATGAGCATTCCCAGGATTCATTCAGTAGCTCAACAAGGACATCAAGATTTCAGGTTTTTTCATCCTTCCCCTCTACCATTCTTCAGCATAGTGGCGTTTTTGCTCTTGGACTTTCTACCTAATGGTCACGAAATGGGTGTCACAGCTATAAGCATCATATCCTCACGTAACTGCCCCCAAAGGCAGAAAATAGGGGAAAATATTTCTCAGAAGAGCTCTCCTTATGTCTCATTGGCCAGAGCTGTGTCACATGACTCCCCACAAGAAGATGTAGTAATGGACTTTGCACTTCTACAGTGTGAGGCAGGCAGAGGAAAAAGACGAATGGTTATGGGATAACCAGCCAACAGCTTGCCACAGTGCAACAAGGAGGCTGCAGCTTGATGGGCTATGCTGGGGCCCAGGTTCTCCCCCCAAGAATCTCAGACACCAGGCTGGGGCGGCCAGACCAATTCCAGACCCCATTTCCTAGTAAGGATGGGGCTTCTAATACTCTTGTTCAGATGGCTCAGGGCCTGTATGAGACTAAACCTTCTGTTGAAGGTCTTTATCAGAGGCATGTGTTTTTGGAATAATCTTCTTAACCAAAAATTGTGTATGTGAAATTCTCTCTTCATATAAGAAATAATGGCAAAATCCATCAGTATGCCCTTCTGGGAGCTTGGCTGCTGCCACCAGTTTGCTGTCCATCTCTGCATTGCTGTCAGGAAGTGCCAGGCCTGCCCTGGCCCCACTCAGGTGAGGGGAGGCATTACCATGCTGAAGCTGCCCAAGCCCCTCCCAGTGAATAAAATTTAGTGAAGCTGCCCACTATGACCCTGGCCTCCTCAGGTACCCCTTGGAGGCCAAGGGCTCAAATTAGTTCCTGTGATAGGCTTTCTAGGTGTCTTGGCAACTGAGTGTCCCGATAAACCAGATAGACCCTCTCCTGCCAGAAGCAGTTCCAAATCACAGCAACTGTAACCAGAGGTAATAGTGACAGCTAACACTTATGTAGCATTTACTATGAGCCAGGAACAACATGTTCTAGCTGTTTACATGCCCAAACTCATTTAACCCTCATAACAACCCTGTGAGTAGGTACTGTTATCATCACACTCATTTTATAGATAAGTAAACTGAGGCACAGAGAGGTTAAGGAACTTGCCCAAGGTCACACAGCTAATAAATGGCAGAGCCAGGATTTGAAGTTCGGCAGCCTGGCCCCAGAATCCATGCTCTTAATCATAACACTGCCTTTTATCAAAGTAAACTTTGCAGTGCTTTGAACCAAACATTGCAAAAACTGCAGCTCACAGAGGCAGGAGGAAGCACGTGGATGCAGAAGGAATGCTGGGTACTGCCATTCATTGAGTCATTGACCCCCAGGGTCTGGTTCCTTTACCCAGTGCTGTGGTGGTAGGTCGTGGTGGCACCCATCGGGCAGTGAGGACCACTCCTTCTGGATAGCAGCACACTGTGTTAATAAGATGCCTAAACGAAGAGTGTGTAATCCAAATATTTGTGAAAAGAGCAGTCCCAGTAGCTGGGCTGCTCCAGGCCAGGTTAGGTCAGACATGGCATATGTTAGGATGGAGTTGTCACTTGGGTTATACTTAACATTCCCACATAATGGAGTCTTTGTGAACTTTCAACAATACATAAACAAAACATCTTGCTTCTTCAGAGAGATTTTATGGCTGCCTGCCTAATACTGACATGAAATAGCTTTTGTCTTAACTGCCAGAGTCACGCTGTACCAATATTTGAAACACAAAGCTTGCTCCTATCTGTTTTAATTGCTTTGTGCCTTTTTTGTCCATGAAGTACCAACTACAAAACTCATTTTAAGAAGGCTTTCTATACATAAAGATTTCCTTCAGAACTCCTTTTAAAGGTTAGTCACAACTTTATAAACTATATAAAATTTCAGTTAAAACATGGGGAATGTTTAGTGACCTGGTGTTTCCAGGTTGTAGCAATCAAAGTGAATCGCCCTCTGACTTTGGCAACACCTTTAGATAACTCAGCCTCTGTCGAGGGGAATACCAAGATTCTAAAAGCTCAAAAATACTATTTTACTAAACCAGGGGTTTGGGATTTGCTTCTGGAATATGTGTGATCACAGGGCAAGTATACAATATTTTCAGTCAAAGGGGGACTCTCTAATGACATGATCCAATTCCGGAGCCACCTTTACCTCACCTTAAGCTGATTCACTTTAATGACACACAATGAATGACATTAATGACCTAATGTGATAAAAAATCACCAATGATCACCCTAGTTCAACCTCTTTGATCATTTAAAACTTGATTATAAAAAAATGAGCAATATAGACTGAAGACTTTGTTTTGCAGTGCTAAAATGGAAACTGAAATTTAATATTTAGGATATAGTCCAAAAGCTACCATCTTAAAAGTTCCTTTCACCCTTGATTATGGATAAGGCCTCCCGTGAGAAGGTGGGTCACATGGAATGGTACCAGGTAAGGAAGAACCCTCTAAGGCTCAGGTACAGAGCTAACTCTCAAGATTGGCCCTACACAAAAGGATGAAGTCAGGAAATTTTGCCTATCTGCAATCCCCCACTCCCTTCCTTGGTCTGGCCCCTTCCCCTCACCCTCCCACCTCTCTCCCTTGCTCACTGTCTCGTGGAGGAAGGGATGGTCCCCAAAGGCCTCAAGGTCACTGTCTCTTTTCTAAACTTCTGGCTCTGATATTCCAGTTATCCAGGTTGATTAGATCCATTCAGACACTGCTCAGGCAACCCAGATTCATGGGAATGAATTCATAGTAGCATTCCAAATTACTAGCTTACAAGAGAAGTGTAGTTTCCAGGCAGACCAATGGATAATACATTCCCCCACTTGCAGGACAGTCTGTTTACAAGGCTGAAGAAAACTGCAACAGTCAGGATGGGCTAAGTTCACCTGTGGTAACAAACAACTCCCAAACTTCAGTGGCTTACAACCAGCAAAAGGTATTTCTCACTCACACTACATGTCTAGCACAGCTCTGCTGCATGTCATATTCACTCACGCTGATGAGGCAAAAGGAAAAGAGAGATCATGAACCACAGGGTAGGGGTACTGGAAGGAGAGAAAAAAGGGAATATTTGGGGGAACAGTAATGCAATCTATCACAAGTACATGGAATTCTTTCTCAGAAGAGCCCTAGGCTTTGAGTCAAAAAACAGGGTTCCCCTTCCAGCACTACTGCCTAACCAACACTTGACCTTGGACAAGTCACTTCACCTCTCTGAGCTTCACTTTCACAATCAGGAAAATAAGAGGACTGGATTCCATGACTCTCAAGCAGCCTTCCAACTTGGAGACAATAGGTTCCCGATGGCTAGAATAGGGACCCTCTCACCAGCTAGGGTCTGGAGCACACCACCAAAGTTTTTCTCTAAAAACTCTAAAACTCTTCTGACTCTATCAGAAGGACCTTATTTGGGCTTTAAAAAGCCTGACGTCTCAACTGGGGTTCCATACCTGAACCCCAGAACAAAGAGGATGATTTGAGTGCCTCTGTCCTCAATTCTCCCAAGGAATTAGGAGTACCATTCTAGATGCACAGGAAAGAAGTCAATTCATTACATACAACAGATGCCCACAGTGCACTGGGGTCTAATTCTCTCTTGGAACTCTTGTAATTGTCACATGGGTCTGTTCTTTGGATTTGAAGGAGCTCAG
Source organism: Equus caballus (assembly GCF_041296265.1). NCBI lineage: Eukaryota > Metazoa > Chordata > Mammalia > Perissodactyla > Equidae > Equus > Equus caballus. Next base: position 16,989,677 of record NC_091715.1, read on the forward strand.
CTCAAGTCTCTGCAAACCTTGTGAGAAATTCAGTGCCATCCCCAAATGCCTTCAAATTCCTAGGAGCTAATGATTTACTGACCACTTCTCAGTAAGATTTCCAGCTCTTGCACATTTCTTCCTATTCTGTTATCTCGTCTCCGTCCAGGTGGGAAATGCAGCCCCTCATCCTTCATCTAGCTGAGGGAAATCAGGTATCCCAAAAGCAAAAGAACTCTAGGTCATGTGTCCCAAAAGTTAAAAACCCAAATAATAAAATAGATCCTTAATGCTTTGTCCCTTCAATGTTTAATCCCTCTGTTCTTCTGAGTGAACACTAATTTTCTTTCCTTTTAAATAGTCACCTGAATCTTTTTCTAGGTTAACACTCATTCTATTTACTTTGACTCCCTTTGTTTTCAAAATGTATACTTGAATTGCTTTTCAAAGTTGTATAAATTTGTTTATGAATACAAGAGTCCCCATTCCCTGTGGATCCCAACACAATTTCTGCAAAGGGGTAGAAGGGGTGGGGGTGGGGCATCTTCGATTGCACTCATGAATAAAAGAAATAGTAAATCTGATGTGTTAAGAACTGAGCCATACTGACATTTGGCTCTAGCTTGTAGTTGCTCTCCTCCTTTCTTCTCACATAAATATTTTTAGTAAATGTCAAGTCTTTCTATTTCAAAAATTTTTGAGTCTGTGGTCTCATTTCCATGGCAATTTTAACAGAAAACATTCCCAAAAGGCATGCATTGATAGTAAATATCAAGTACTGGATGATCTTGTTCTAAAAGTCCTCCACCCTCCCACCATTGGGAATTTCTCATGCACTTTCTCTCCTCACAGAATCTGGCCTCCCGTCCTATTGCCTGTTCACCTCACCCACTCCCATTCTCAGCCTCACTTTCACCCTGGTCTTTGCTTACTTTCTCATTTGCTCTCTCACTCTCTACTTCCCCTTCTCCTCTTTCCTCTGTCTTCACTCACCCCAGGAATTCCTATCCATTTCTATATAGACAATTTTGCCTATATCTTTGTTGTCTCCTTTCACTCAATGTCCAATCTCCATCTCCCAAGCAGCCTATCAAAAGATTGCAGACCTTTCCCTAAGCTCTGGTAGCAGCTGATATAATCAAATTTTCACCCCACTGCGCTAGCTTAAAAGGAATCATTCAGATTGATGATGACATAAAGAGATGGAAAGACATTCCATGCACATGGATTGGAAGAATAAACATAGTTAAAATGTCCATACTACCTAAAGCAATATACAGATTCAACGCTATCCCAATCAGAATCCCAATGACATTCTTTACAGAAATTGAACAAAGAATCCTAAAATTCATATGGGACAACAAAAGACCCCAAATCGCTAACGCAATCCTGAGAAAAAAGAACAAAGCTGGAGGCATCACAATCCCTGACTTCAAAACATAATACAGATCCATGACATCACCAAGATGGCAGAGTGAGTAGTCTTCTTTGTCTCTCCCCCTCCAAATCTACAACTAATTGGACATTCATCAGTTAACAAAGGATATCCATATAGCATCTCAGGTCGCCAGAGAGACCCGTGCTGCTATACATGGGAAGGCGGATGGACTTCCCCCCAGGAGGAGGTGGAGACGGGTGAAAACTCTCCAACCCATGACCCCCAGACAGCCTAGGACCTGCAAGCGGCTTTCTTCCAGCAGACTCCCCCATAGCATCTCCACGCACCAAGGGCAGGAGTGTGCGTGCACCGGCGGAGTGACAGTGGAAACAGGTGATTACAGCCCTACCTAAGGCCCCGCGATTACACCTAAGCCCGGGGGAAACTCCAGGGTCCTGCACCAGTGGCAGGGAAAGCCTCTACTCGCCATTAGCGGAGAGGCTCTGCCCAGCATTCAGAATGCCGGGAGGCTCCTGAAGAGGAGGACTCCAGGCAGGGAAGCAGCCTGCCAGCTGCTGCCAGACTCAGGACTCCAGCTGTCTCCCAGATGGGGCAAGGGCCTCCTGGAGATCCTGTGGGAGTGTTCTGGGGCTGGGTCGAGTTCCAGCAGCCCAGCTCCGCAGCCCCGGTGGAAATTCCAGGGTCCCGCACCGGCGGCAGGGAAAGCCTCTACTTGCCATTAGCGAAGAGGCCCCGCCCAGCATTCAGAATGCTGGGAGGCTCCTGAAGAGGAGGATCCCGGACAGAGCAGCAGCCTGCCAGCCGCTGCCAGACTCACAGACTCCGGCTGTGTCCCAGAGGGGGCAAGAGGCACCCAGAGAGCCCATGGGTGTGGTTGGGGGCTGGGTAGAGCTCCAGTGGCCCAGCTCCATGGCCCAGGGGGAAACTCTATGGTCCTACAGCAGCCTCAGCAAAAGCCTCTGCACAGCACTAGTGGAGAGGCCCCAACCGGCAATCACAAGGCTGGAAGGCCCTGAGGCAAAAGTAGCATAGCTACGTGAGCTAACAACAGACTGCAGAAGATACCCATAGCTCTGCTGTGACCTCTAGTGGACAAGTGAGATTTTGTGGGCTCTGACATTGACAGAGCTGCGAATAAAGGTGATCCTGCTCCCAGCCGCTGGGAAAGCCCATAACACCGCTGCAGACCCGAAGGAGGGAGCACGTCTAGGTGGTCTGCAACAGTAGGCACCTGCAGCCTGAAGCCCCCTTGCAATTTCCCCCACAGCTGACAAGGGTCCCCACAGGACCACTGTGACTATGAGGAGGGGCCCAGGTCCAGTCAGCAACAGCTGACAGGATTCCTGGTCAGTGCAGTCTAAACAGCTGCTCCCCCCACACACACACCAGTAGAAACAAGTGGAAGCAGTAATCAAACTCTATCTCTATGTGGAGGCACAAATCCATGCCATCAAGCAGTATGAAAAAATATATTAAATCTCCAGAACAGAAAGAAAATGACAAGTACCCAGAAAACAATCCCAAAGACAATGAAATCTATAACCTAAATGATGATGAATTCAAAACAGCCATTATTAAAAAACTCAACGAGTTAAAAGAGAATACAGATAAACAACTCAAAGAGTTCAGGAGCTATGTCACAAAAGAGCTTGATACTATAAAGAAGAACCAAGCAGAAATACTGGAGATGAAGAACACAATGGAGGAGATTAAGAAAAATCTGGACTCTCTGAACAGTAGGGTCGATAATATGGAGGACAGAATTAGCAACTTGGAGGATAAGAATATAGAAATGCTGCAGACAGAGGAAGAGAGAGAACTAAGACTAAAAAGAATTGAAGAAACTCTCCAAGAATTATCTGACTCAATTAGGAGATGCAACATAAGGCTTATAGGTATACCAGAGGGAGAAGAGAAGGAGAAGGGGGCAGAAAGCCTGTTCAAAGAAATACTGGCTGAGAATTTTCCAAACCTGGGGAGAGAGATGGAACTTCGTGTGACAGAAGCCAATAGATCTCCAAACTTTATCAATGTAAGAAGACCAACCCCAAGGCATATAGTAGTGAAGCTAGCAAAAGTCAACAACAAAGAGAGAATACTAAGGGCAGCCAGGCAGAAGAAAATAACCTACAAAGGAACCCCCATAAGGCTATCAGCAGATTTCTCAGCAGACATCTTACAGGCTAGAAGAGAGTGGAATGATATATTCAAAACTCTGAAGGACAAAAACCTGCAGCCAAGAATATGCTACTCAGCAAAAATATCCTTCAAATACGATGGAGAAATAAAAACTTTCCCAGATAAACAAAAGTTAAGGGAGTTCATTGCCACAAGACCCCCCTCTTCAAGAATTGCTCAGGAAGACCCTCATACCTGAAAAATCAAAAAAAGGAAAGGGGTTACAAAACCCAGAGCAAAGGAGATAAGTAGAAGGACAATAACAGAAAGTAGCAGCTCTCCATCAGAACAGGTTAGCAAAACTTAAATAAAACATTAAAGATAATAGGAAGGGAAACACCAAGAATAAATATAATCCTGTCATTTTAACCACAAACTCACAACACAAGAAGGAAGAGGAAAAAAAAATCTGACAATAACAACCTAGAAGGGGAAGAGAAAAGGGATGGAACGTTTTAATTTAAGGAAATAAGAGGCCATCAGAAAATGGACTATCTCATCTATGAGATGTTTTATACAAACCACCTGGTAACCACTAAACAAATAACAAGAATAAAGACACAAATTACAAATAAGGAGAAAGCCGATACAGAAATTTACCTACCTGAATTAGTAATCCAAAAATCATGGGACAAGAAACAAAGGAAATGCAAGAGAACCGGAAAACAAGTGATAAAATGGCAGCGGTAGGCCCCCACATTTCAATAATCACTCTAAATGTAAATGGATTGAACTCCCCAATCAAAAGACACAGAGTGGCAGGATGGATCAAAGAACAAGACCCAACAATATGCTGCCTCCAGGAAACACACCTCAGCCCCAAAGACAAACACAGACTCAAAGTGAAGGGATGGAAGACAATACTCCAACCTAATCATGAACAAAAGAAAGCAGGCGTCGCTATACTTATATCAGACAAAGTAGACTTCAAAGCAAAACAGATAAAGAAAGACAAAGAGGGGCAGTATATAAAGATAAAAGGGACACTCCACCAAGATGACATAACACTTATATACGCACCCAACACAGGAGCACCAAAATTTGTAAAGCAACTCTGAACAAAACTAAAAGGAGACATCAACAACAATACAATAATAGTAGGGGACCTCAATATCCCATTAACACCAATGGATAGATCATCCAGACAGAAAATCAACAATGAAATTATAGAATTAAATGAAAAATTACACCAGATGGACTTAATAGATATATATAAAACACTTCATCCAAAATTAGCAGTTTACACATTCTTCTCAAGTGTGCATGGAACATTCTCAAGGATAGACCATATCTTGGGAAACAAAGCAAGCATCAATAAATTCAAGAGGGTTGAAACAATATCGAGCATCTTTTCTGATCATAATGCTATGAAACTAGAAATCAACTACAAGAATAAAGCTGGGAAAGGGGCAAAAATGTGGAGACTAGGGGCTGGCCCCATGGCCGAGTGGTTAAGTTCGCGCGCTCCGCTGCAGGCGGCCCAGTGTTTCGTTGGTTCGAATCCTGGGCGCGGACATGGCACTGCTCATCAGACCATGCTGAGGCAGCGTCCCACATGCCACAACTAGAAGAACCCACAACGAAGAGTACACAACTATGTACTGGGGGGCTTTGGGGAGAAAAAGGAAAAAATAAAATCTTAAAAAAAAAAAAAATGTGGAGACTAAACAACATGCTACTGAACAAACAACGGATTATTGAAGAAATTAAAGAAGAAATCAAATATTATCTGGAGACAAATGAAAATGAAAACACACCATACCAACTCATTTGGGACACAGCAAAAGCGGTCCTAAGAGGGAAATTCATTGCAATACAGGCTCACCTCAATAAACAAGAAAAATCTCACATAAGCAACCTCAAACAACACCTAACAGAATTAGAAAAAGAAGAACAAACAAAGCCCAAAGTCAGTAGAAGGAGGGAAATAATAAAAATTAGAGCAGAAATAAACGATATTGAAACAAAAAGACAGCAGAAAGGATCAATGAAACAAAGAGTTGGTTCTTCGAAAAAATTAACGAAATCAACAGACCCTTAGCCAGACTCACAAAGAAAAAAAGAGAGAAGTCTCAAATAAATAAAATTAGAAATGAGAGAGGAGAAATCACAATGGATACCAAAGAAATACAAGGGATCATAAGAGAATACTATGAAAAACTATATGCCAACAAATTGAACAACTAGAAGAAATGGATAAATTCCTAGACTCTTACAACTTCCCCAAACCGAATCAGGAAGAAATAGAGAATCTGAATAGACCAATCACAAGTAAAGAAATAGAAACAGTAATCAAAAACCTCCCCAAAAATAAGAGTCCAGGACCAGACAGCTTCTCTGGAGAATTCTAACAAACATTCAAAGAAGATTTAACACCTATCCTTATCAAACTATTCCAGAAAATTGAGGAAGATGGAGCACTCCCTAACACATTCTATGAAGCCAACATCACTCTGATCCCCAAACCTGACAAGAACAACACAAAGAAGGAAAACTACAGGCCAATATCACTGATGAACATAGATGCAAAAATCCTTAACAAAATTCTGGTAAACCAAATACAGCAATACATCAAAAAGATTATACACCATGATCAAGTGGGATTTATACCAGGGGCACAGGGATGGTTCAACAGCCGCAAGTCAATCAATGTGATACACTACATTAACAAAATGAGAAACAAAAACCACATGATCATCTCAATAGATGCAGAGAAAGCATTCAACAAGATCCAACATCCATTTATGATTAAAAAAAAACCCTCAATAAAATGGGTATAGAAGGAAAGTACCTCAACATAATAAAGGCCATATATGACAAACCCACTGCCAACATCATACTCAATGGACAAAAACTGAAAGCCATCCCTCTGAGGACAGGAACAAGACAAGGGTGCCCACTTTCACCACTCTTATTCAACATAGTACTGGAGGTGTTGGCCAGAGCAATTTGGCAGGAAAAAGAAATAAAAGGAATCCAAATAGGCAATGAAGAAGTAAAACTCTTGCTGTTTGCAGACGACATGATCTTATATATAGAAAACCCCAAAGAATCCATAGGAAAACTATTAGAAACAATCAACAGCTACAGCAAAGTTGCAGGGTATAAAATCGACGTACATAAATCAGTAGCATTTCTATACGCTAACAATGAACTAACAGAAAAAGAACTCAAGAACTCAATCCCATTCACAATCACAACAAAAAGAATAAAATACCTTGGGATGAATTTAACCAAGGAAGTGAAACATCTATACAACGAAAACTACAAGACTTTCTTGAAAGAAATTGATGACGACATAAAGAGATGGAAAGACATTCCATGCACATGGATTGGAAGAATAAACATAGTTAAAATGTCCATACTACCTAAAGCAATATACAGATTCAATGCTATCCCAATCAGAATCCCAATGACATTCTTTACAGAAATTGAACAAAGAATCCTAAAATTCATATGGGGCAACAAAAGACCCCGAATTGCTAAAGCAATCCTGAGAAAGAAGAACACACCTGGAGGCATCACAATCCCTGACTTCAAAACATACTACAAAGCGGGGCTGGCCCCGTGGCCGAGTGGTTAAGTTCGCACGCTCCGCTGCAGACGGCCCAGTGTTTCGTCGGTTCGAATCCTGGGCGCGGACATGGCACTGCTCGTCAGACCACGCTGAGGCAGTGTCCCACATGCCACAACTAGAGGAACCCACAACGAAGAATACACAACTATGTACCGGGGGGCTTTGGGGAGAAAAAGGAAAAAAAAATAAAATCTTTAAAAAAAAAAAATACTACAAAGCTACAGTAATCAAAACAGCATGGTACTGGTACAAAAACAGGTGCACAGATCAATGGAACAGAATTGAAAGCCCAGAAATAAAGCCACACATCTATGGACAGCTAATCTTCGATAAAGGAGCTGAGGGCCTACCATGGAGAAAAGAAAGTCTCTTCAACAAATGGTGCTGGGAAAACTGGACAGCCACATGTAAAAGAATGAAAATTGACCATTCTTTTTCACCATTCACAAAAATAAACTCAAAATGGCTCAAATACCTAAAGGTAAGACCTGAAACCATAAGGCTTCTAGAAGAAAATATAGGCAGTACACTCTTTGACATCAGTATCAAAAGGATCTTTTCGGACACCATGTCTTCTTGGACAAGGGAAACAATAGAAAGAATAAACAAATGGGACTTCATCAGACTAAACGGCTTCTTCAAGGCAAGGGAAAACAGGATTGAAACAAAAAACAACCCACCAATTGGGAAAAAATATTTGCAAGTCATATATCCAACAAAGGGTTAATCGCTATACTACATAAAGAACTACACAAGTCAACAACAAAAAAAATCAAACAACCCGATCAAAAAATGGGCAGGGGACATGAACAAACATTTCTCCAAAGAAGATATATGGATGGCCAATAGACACATGAAAGATGCTCATTATCACTAATCATCAGGGAAATGCAAATCAAAACTACACTAAGATAATCACCTTACACCATTAGAATGGCAAAAATAACCAAAACAAAAAGTGACAAATGTTGGAGAGGTTGTGGAGAAAAAGGAACCCTCATACACTGCTGGTGGGAATGCAAACTGGTGCAGCCACTATGGAGAACAGTATGGAGATTTCTCAAAAAATTAAAAATAGAAATACCTTATGACCCAGCCATCCCACTACGGGGTATCTATCCAAAGAACTTGAAATCAGCAATTCCAAAAGTCCCATGCACCCCTATGTTCATCGCAGCATTATTTACAATAGCCAAGATATGGAACCAACCTAAGTGCCCATCAACTGATAATTGGATAAAGAAGATATGGTATATATATATATATATATATATATATATATATATATATATATATATATATGCAATGGAATACTACTCAGCCATAAAAAAGGATAAAATTGTCCCATTCACAACAACATGGATGGACCTTGAAGGTATTATGTTAAGTGAAATAAGCCAGATAGAGAAAGACAATCTCTGTATGACTCCTCTCATATGTGGAAGTTAAACATGTAGACAAAGAGAACAGATTAGTGGTTACCAGGGGAAAGGGTGGATGGGGTGTGGGCACAAAGGGTGAGGGGTTCACCTACAACATGACTGACAAACAATAATGTACAACTGAAATTTCACAAAGTTGTAACTATCATAATCTTAATAAAAAGAAAAAAAAAAAAAGAATCATTCGGTAGAGGGTACAAATACTCCTGCTAGAATGGGTTTGACCAACTTCAGTAACCATGTCACCAAGTTTCCTACCAGTGAGCTTGGACTCCAGTATCTGGGAACTGGGCTTCCTGTCTGTTTTGGTTCTCTCTTGTTACATACGACACACTCAAAAACCTAGGGGCTTAAACAACCATTTCATCTCTTTCATCAGTCTCTTGGTTGACTAAGCTCAGCTGGGTGGTTCCCCTGCTCCACACAATGTCAGCTGGGACTGCAGTCATCTGCAGGCCCTACTGGTGTGGAACATTCAAGATGGTGCGCTCACATGGCTGGCAGTAAGTGCTGGCTCTCTGCTGGGATCTCAGCTGGTGCTGTTGACCAGTGTACCTCATTTCTCCCTTATGTGGCCTCTCCATGTGGCTCAGGCTTCTCACAGCATGGTGACTGGGTTATGAGAGGGAGTGTCTCAAGAACAAGCAACCCAAGAGGAAGAAACATAAGCTGCCAGTCCTTTTAACAACTGAGCTCAGAATTTCCAGAATGTCAGCATAAAGCCAGTCACAAGGCCAGGCCAGATTCACAGGGAGGGGAAATAAGTTCTACCCTTGATGTTAACAGTGGCATGTGTGTAGAGAGAGGGAAGGTATTATTAGGATTATCTTTGGATGACCTTTTGAATGACCCTTTGGAGACTAGCTGGCACACTGTCTATAACTCCCAGCCACTCAATACCTGCTTCCCCAATACCTGCTGTCAGATTACTGTGATAACTAGATTTTGGAAAATATTCTTATTATCTGATACAGGCCTGCCATACTGACATTCTAGATCATGGGTTGCTCAAAGATAATCATATTCTACTAGTTTTTTCCTTGTAAACCAATCCATTGGTTTGAAATTTTCTTTGTAAAGTTCGTAGAATATTTTTTTCTGCTTTTGTTCTTATTTTTAGACCCTGACTGTATTGCTCAGCATCCAGTCTGGAAAACAGAACCCAGACCAGTTATTTTAACAGAGAAAATTTAATATAGGGATTTAGTAAGGCAGGTGTTGGAGGGTTGGGAAAGCAAAAGGGGAACACTGAGGTAACCCAAAGACGGTAACTGCAAGAAGCAGTACCGACCCTGGGCCTGAGGAAGCAAAGGAAAGAAGTCAGTTGCCAGAACCCAGAAGCTCAGAGGAGGGGCCCCATGGAGCTGGGACACAAACCTCTGAGGGGGGAGTTGTTTAGCTGGTGCTGGTGCCTCAGAAGTGTGAGAAGACGGCCTCGTGGACCTTAGACTCATGTCTCTGAGGAGAGCACGGCGAGGCTGGCTCCAGGATTCCTAACAACAACCTGGAAAGTGGAACCAATTGGTGCTGGAACCCACTGCTGCTGATAAAGTGCAGTGCAGCTGCTGGCTGATGCTGGACATGGGGAGGAGCAGGCTCTTCTCTTTCTTCCAGCCTTGCAATATCCCTCCAGTGCACCTATAGGCAGAGCCTAACAGGGACAGCTGGCAAAGCAGAAATGTTTGCAGAGCCCCTGCTCCAGCAGGACAAAGAAGAGTCCGGAATTGAGAAACAATGGCTTAATAACCTCGCGCACTGCTTTCCTCTAAGTGGCAGGGATTTTATTGAGTTATTTTATTTCCATGAATGATGTCTATAATATCATTTGTGGGGATTCTTGGGGGGAGAGGAGCACAGGAATTGCTAAATTTGTGAGTGAAAATGTACTTTAATCTACACCCCAGGGGCAGTTAGTGAACACTAAAGGGCTCTGATCAGTAATTCACATTTCAGGGTAGCTATGCCAACATGGCCATCTGAATCTGCCCCAGGGCTTTTGTATTAACTTAAGGGGTATTAGAAATAATTTCTCATTGGTGAAATGAGCGGTGTTCAAGATAGGTGACGGGCCAGAAAGACTGCATGAGCCTTACAGCTCTTACATAAGTGAGAAAATAAGAATCCAGCACACCCAGCAGCCTAACATGTAGGCACAGACTTCTATTTGATCTGGTGTCCTGCTCCCTTCATAAAGGACAATGAGGTCTGATCTGACTAACAGGCCTGCTCATCTGTCTTCGGAATAGTACTGAGTCTGCCTTCGATGAAGCCTCTGGGGATGGGTGCTTGTTGGAATGCCTAAGGGACTGACAGTAAAGTCACTGGACTCACAGGAACAAGTTGCCTGTTTGGTGACTGTTCCCTCTAAGTGTTTGTATGTTTGGCAGAATTTGGTCTGCGACTTGCTTTTACAGTGATATCCCCCCTGGTTGTGAAGGAGGAGATCCATGACTCTCATCTGTCTCTGATTGTTAACTACTGCCCTATATTAACCAAAGAATTCAGTGATGCCTGAGCAGCCACACTGGCTTAGATCCATTTACAAGAGCTCTAAGAGTGCTGTTGGTGGGAGCTGCATCACCAGTGAAAGAAGCCTAAGGAGAAGGTCATATTTAGGGAGCCGAGTTAGAAGAGCATGGTCAGCAGATCATCCATCCATGAAAATTCTCCTTCCAGCACTTCTCCCTGAAACTTCGGAAATGTGCACGCTGAGAAGCCATTCCCTCACCCTACAATTCACGATCGTCCAGTACTCCGGATCCCAGAACTGCCCTCTTCTTCCAGCCCTCAGCCCTAGTCCCCTCACCTCCACTCCCCACCCAAGCCCTGCCCTGCTGGGCTCTTCTCTCTGGGCCCCGGAACAATACTCACCTGCACTTTGAGAGGTTCACTGTCCGATGAATGAGGAAATGGGCAAGGGGAAGTCCCCAAGGCCACTGTGAAGTTCAAGCAGCTGTGCTGAGAATGTCATGACAATTTTTGAAGTAATTAGGAGATGAAGGGTCACAACACAAAGGATGAGAGATACACATTTTGGAAGAGGATAATCATACAATCTAGAACTCTCCACATCCCTGCTCTGGCATGTAAAGTGTAGTTTCCAAAGCCTCTTCATAAGCATCTCCTACCGCTCCCCAACACACACACAAACACACACACTCTTCCTGAGAGATTACTGGTCTCATCTGAGAAACAATCAATTCAGTGTTGCCAATCACGCCCTTACATCAGCCAGGAAAATCAGGCCAAATTTTAAAAGGATCAGGCTTTATATAAGAAGTTCAGAAAATAAAAAATCAATAAATGCATGAGTCTATACTGTGACCTAAGATGATGTGGGCCTTTGGGGGAAATGGAAGCTATTTGGCACCTTCGGTTGTAATTTCTGTTCTACTGTTTGGCCAGGATGGGATTTTCCAAGGCATTCGTGCAGTTCATTAAATATGTTATTATGTTGGCTTATGTTTCTCTTTCAATTTAAGAACTTAGCTCTTAGAAAACATTTGCCTGAAATGAGTCCAAGTAGTTTAGGCCTCAGAAGCAAATCCATTTTGACTAATAAAAGACTAATTCTCTAAATAAGCAAGATGGTTTTTCTTAAATGAGAATCTAATTGTGAAATCCTATATCCTTAAATCTAGCAAATTACTAGCATAGACATTTCTAAGCCCATGCAACTTGCATCAGATTTCTCATCATCAGAAAAAGGAATAATTTCTCTATCATCAGAATTCGAAATGAGCTGCAAGAACACGGGCCTCAGCTGGCAATTACCTCTTGAAGTAAACAAATCCATATGCTGGGACCTGGAAGATTTGGGTCTCTTCCATGACTTTTCCCATCCCCCCATGCACACCCTCCCCCTCCTACCCCACCCCACCCACCAGCCAATCACTTTCAAACCCTTAATCGGCCTTCTTGTCTGCCCTTTATTGGGGACTAGGAATGGCTCCTGTCTTTAATGAAATTTTCTTCCTCAAATTCCAGAGACAAAACATTATTGCTCATATTTTCAGGCAGAGCAGCTATTCAGGTGTCACTGATCAAGTCTCTCAGCCCTTAAGTCAGAATTGCATAAATTGACACACTCTAAAAAAGAAAATTAGCATGTCACATCTGGGTCTTTTCACTCAGAAATGCATTGATAAGAAGTAGTCTTGGGGGCCAGCCCCGTGGCCGAGTGTGGTTAAGTTCACACACTCCACTTTGGCAGTCCAGGGTTTCACCCGTTCAGATCCTCGGTGCGGACATGGCACTGCTCAACAGGCCATGCTGAGGCGGCGTCCCACATGCCACAACTAGAAGGATCCACAACTAAAATATACAACTATGTACTGGGGGGTTTTGGGGAGAAGAAGGATAAATAAATAAATAAAATCTTTAAAAAAAAGAATTAGTCTTGGAGGCCAGCCCCATGGCTTACTGGTTAAGTTCATGCACTCCACTTCAGTGGTCTGGGTTCGCAGGTCCAGATTCCAGGCACAGACCTACAACACTTGTCAGCCATGGGAGGCAAGCCACATATGAAGTGGAGGAAGACTGGCACAGATGTTAGCTCAGGGCTAATCTTCCTCAGAAAAAAATAAATAAATAAATAAAAAAGAATTAGTCTTCTGGCTATAAACAAATAACTTGGAGCAGTATATCTTACAAAGACAGATCCTACCACTCCCTCCTGGGAGAGATGCCTTTGTCCCTTGGTATCAAATCAGCCACAAGAGCTGATCATTATTCCAGCTGTATCCTTCGAATTGTTGCAAACATTATCAGCCCAGTTCTGTCTTTTTTATTATAGCCACAAAGTAAAGTCTCTCTTCAAACTACTAGGGTCACCTGTAGGCTGTCTTGCAATGTAGTGTGTGGATGACAAAAGTCTAACAAAGGGAAGATTTGAGTAATGAAAATAAAGAGAAGAAAGTAGAGAAGACTTTGAAAAATGCAAAGGCTATGCACATATTTCATTGCCATGAGTCTTTTAGACATGTCTATGTACTAGACTTTTCAAAATAGATTACCTTGAGCAGATCCTCAAACCAAATGTATTCCCTGTTGTTTGTTGTCACTCATGTATACATTGGTTAAATAAAAAGAAAATGAGGGGGCCGACCCGATGGCACAGCGGTTAAGTTCGCATGTTCTGCTTCTCGGCGGTCCGGGGTTCACCGGTTGGGATCCCGGGTGCGGACATGGCACTGCTTGGCAAAAGCCATGCTGTGGTAGGCGTCCCATGTGTAAAGTAGAGGAAGATGGGCACAGATGTTTGCTCAGGGCCAGTCTTCCTCAGCAAAAAGAGGAGGATTGGCAGTAGTTAGCTCAGGGCTAATCTTCCTTAAAAAAAAATTAGTACTCCCTATATGCAAGGCATTAACTATATTAGGTACTGGGGACAAGATGGTGAAATAGAGTCACAGTTTCCAACCTCATGAAGGTCATTCATAGTCTATCAGGGGAGACAGTTAATTAAATTAAAGAAAACAATGCTTTGTGCTAAAGGCTCTGATAAAATCAAGTGCTGGAGCTTTGGCAAGGCAGAGAAGGAGCAACTCATTCAGTCCTGCAGAAGGTGACATGTACACTGATGGAGGGAGACACAGATACCCTGGGGTGAGTGGGAGTAGGAAGACAGAGGTGGGGAAGAGAGAGGGAAGAGTACGTCAGGAGAAGGCAACAGCATGGATGAAGGTTTGAAAGTGAGAGATGGCACACCCCATTATTGGACCTGAAAGGTGATCAGGAGAATAGAGTGAGCAGAACGCAGTGAGGGAGGCAAAGAAGTTGCAAGAAAAATGACAAAAAAAAAAAAACACATAGCATTGGAGATTGGAATGGTGGTTACCTTTGGGGAAGGGGGGAGGGGGGAGGGCAAAAGGGGTGATTAGGGTCACATGTGAGGGGATGGACTATAATTAGTGTTCAGGTGGTGAACGTGATGTAATGTATACAGAATTCGAAATATGATGTACATCTGAAAAAAATAAAAATTAAAAAAAAAAAGAAAAAAGCAGATGTGAAGGGTTTTGGACTTGACCCTAAGGTCAAGGAAAAGTGGTGTTGGCTGGATTGTTCCCAATTCTTCACTCCCTTCATGTTACAGAACTGACCACAGCTTCAGTGTGCAGAGTGCATGTCCCTGCCCCTTGAAGTTGGGTTTAGCAATGTGACATGCTTTGGCCAACGGAATGTTAGCAAAGTAGGCCAGCAGAAGCTATGAATGAGCTCACTTGGTTTAGCTTGCCCTCTTGCGCCCCTACAATCATCCATGAAAAAGACATGCTTCAGGTAGCTGCTGCCCCTTCAGTTTAGGCCCTAGCATGATGGTTCATGGACTAAACCTAAACCCAACCAGAAGCCTGGGGTCCTACCCAGCTGACTGAGCCTTAATGAGCCAAACTGCTGCCAACCTTCAGATCTGAAAGCAGGAAAATAAATATTTATTTTGGTAAGCCACTGAGATTGGGGGATTGTTGTACAGCAACAACTGACTAAAATGCAAAGCCATGGCAAAATTTTCCAGAGGGGAGTGACATGGGCATAGCTGTATTTTAGAACACTGCCTGGCTCCATTATGGAGAACAGATTGAGAGAGAGAAGACTAGTTGGAAGAGGTGCAGAGACCAGTTGGGAGATGGTTTTGTCAATCCAGAGAGAAATGATGGTGGCCTTGCCTAGGGTGACAGTGGCAGGGGACAGAAAGAAGCACTGATTCCTGTTTAGTATTCCTTTAGTACAGTGTTCTTGCTTTGTGTTATTTTTCTTTTCAATATAAAACCTATTTTCCTCTAAGACCAAGATAAGTACAATCTCTCTAAGACATTAGAGCTCAACAGCCTGTTTAGCAGTCCAGATTCATTTGTTCATTCAGGTATTCATTCTACTGCCATCTATTGAATGCCTGCCATGTGTCAGAATAATAAGATATGACACCTCTGCCATCCCAAAGCCTACAGTCCAGGAAGGAGAGACGGACACATAAGCAAATAATTGCAATAATATGTTGGAAGTACTGCAATAAAAGTGAGAATAAAACCTACAAGAACGTAAAGGAGAATCTGATCCTTTATTCTATTAATGTTCCTGGAGATGTTCATATTCGTGTGGGCAGGGGTCTTCATTTTATTCACTTATATATCTCAGGAGTCTAAAAGAAAATGCCTAGCATCCATAATTAGTAGATGACTAATAAATATTTGGTTTTTGTGTTTAGCTTCCTGAACTTTGGCTCAGATTCACCCTTCTGCCCCTTTCAGGTCTAGACTACCTCAAATAGGATTCCTGTGAACTGAGACGATCGATGGTCAATAGTTTTGAGTAACAAAGAGAATGTAGGATAATGACTGAGAGGACATCGCATTGGGCCACCAGGAGGTTGCTATTGACTTTTGAGGGCGGCGTTTCAATAGAGTGCTGGGGTAAGAAACCACACTGCAAACACAAGCTTCCTCATCCTGTTTCTTTTGGTTTTAAGTTCTCCATCAGTGGGGATTAGACTATCTGCCAGACGCGCTGTAGATGCGGGAAGGAAGGCGCACAGCCAAGAAGGACTAGCAGGATGGCTACTACCTTAATGGATTCATCCTGGCCTAAGTCTGGCCCTCAGTTGTGGCCATCCATGAGCTTTATCTCAGAGATCCTGATTCACACTAACCCACAAGGGACTAAATATTACATACCAATTTGCTTCATGATTAATTTTAATTGAGAAATATAACTATTGTGTGGACATTTTTATTCTTATCTGTCTGACCAGTACATTTTTTTCCTTTACACAAGCTATACAGGATGTCTAATTATCAGAAGGTGGCTTAAGGTATATGGAATTAGAGCAAAGAAAGAGGGTTTAAATGTTAAAATAGAATCGGGCTTTCTTAGCCTGACTTAATTTCAGGGTTTGAAGTGTCAGGCATTATGGATATTTATTGAGACTCCTGGAACCCAAAGTATACTAACAAGTACACAGGCTACAGCTGGTCCTAAGGCACCCTCGGCTACCCATCCTAAACACTGCTCTCCAGAAAGAGCTAGTCTTAGCCAATTTAGTGCACCTCACGCAGTAGGTTTCCGAGAATATCTCCCCAGGAGAGTGCATAGAAAGGCAGTGCCCATGTTTACCTAGCCCTCCCTGCTGTTTTCTAGGGCTCCATTGCTGGCCAGTCCTTATTTCTGATTGACACATGGGTTTCCGCAAAGCCTCTGAAGGCGACTCCCCACATCAAGGCCAGGGGCCCTCCCATGTGGAATGTTTCAATACAGAAGGGTAGAATAGGCAAATGCAATTTGTAAAAGAAAACCAGCAAGGGCAGTATTGGTAAATAAATTCAAATTTGGCAGGCTCTTCTTATAAAACTGGTTGTAATACTACAATGCTGGCACACTGATTTTAATATAGGGTTATACCTCCATGACAAGCGATTAGGGAAAATTTCACAACTGTTTGTTTGAACAATCTTTGGCCTTCCAATGAACCACAAAGTAATCAATCATTCTGTCAGTGGTGTATTTATCTTTACATCTCCCCCAACTAATCCCTAACTGACGAAGCAGTGTCAAGATAAAATTACACGGCACTGAATAAAATGTAAGCACAAGCATGAAAACGTTATCACCGTAGATCACCATTCTTGTCAAACTCAGCCCGTGTACATTTACCCATGCAGTTACTGCTCCACAGGTGATTAGATCTGAGTAGATCTGAGTAGCAGTTGTCAATGGGCAGTTACTTCAGAATCACTGGTAGGGTGAGAATGACAGTCCCTTGCAACTGTCTACATGCTAACCAGAAGGGGAAGTCCTTTCATACTTATTTCAAATCCTCAGTTGGTTTGTTAGTATTTCTACTACAATTGGCACATGGTTTCCAGTTTTTCGCCTTTCTTTTGAGGTGTCTGTCCTCTTCAGATGTCTGGTGATTTGGGTCTATGAACTCATATCCCCACGGAGGTACTGGCTTCTCGGCCTCGTAATATCTACAGGCAAGGGCTGAAGGGCAGCCCCTTATCTGGGTCGGCTCCAAAATCCAAGAGAAGCAGTGAAAAGGAGCACTCCAATATGCCCGTCCTTACGCAAGACACTAACTCTCTTATGTGCTGGGGACAGGATGGTGAAATAGAGTCACCCGTTTATTCTCATCCCACTGAGCAAATTCTCAGATCAGGGGTACACCTTCGAACCCTCAGA
Organism: Equus caballus; assembly: GCF_041296265.1. NCBI lineage: Eukaryota > Metazoa > Chordata > Mammalia > Perissodactyla > Equidae > Equus > Equus caballus. The sequence goes on from NC_091715.1 coordinate 17,007,426, forward strand.
AAGAAGTGGGACTTAGAGAAGTCAGCTATGAGGGTCTGCAGGGAGCAGGGCAGTTGCCGGGGTCAGGCAGTCCAGCCATCTTCAGTCGCTCCACACCCCAGGAGAGCCTGGCCTCTGCTGAAATGACTCCCACGCAGCGCCCCCTCCCCCAGGCATGGGCTGGTCCGGCTTGAGAGTGTATCCCTCAAGAGAAGTCCTGCATTGGCTTTTGCCAGGAGCCCTGAAAGTGTCCCAGCCTGGGACCATTTCTTATACTAATTTCTCAGCTCGGGGCTGCCAGACCACACAGGTAATGTAAATTCAGACTGAAAACCACCAGACAAAAGGCAGTAATTATAAATTCTCATAGATATATAAATACTTTTTCACTCAAAGCTCTGACCTGGGCGGACAGCTTTTTTGTTTTCTACCTCAGCTGATAGATGGCTTTTCTTTCTACTCCACTGTAGCCCTCTCAGGGTCCCAAGTTAGTACAAGGTTCTTAGTTCCAATTCCCCACTCATCTGCTCCCAGAGCCTTTTTTCTGGACCCCAAAAGTTGTTCAAACTCAAGCCCAAAGATTGGAGTACTTGGTTACAAGGATCGGAGTACTCTCTTTCTCCTCCAGGGGAAACAGTGTCGGCAGCTGCTTACCTCGCGGAATTGTGGGTCCAGCTCTGATTCTGGCCCTCAAGTATTTCCCTAACCATCCTAATTATGCATTTAAAAGGATGCATGCCTTATTTTATCAGGCACTTCTAGGTGTTCTGTAGCAGAAGGGCTTTCAGATTATCCAAACTGCCGCACGGCCCGAATGGAAGGCCTGTTGAAGGCTAGGAAGCATGTAAACATGAACGTGTCCGTGCTCCAGCCTCAAAGTCCCAGCCTTACCTCCTGCCAGGGGCTGGGGCCAGGGGTGTTTTGAAGAGGCACACCGCCGCAAGTGATTCTGATGTGTATCTCTGCTTACGAACCACTGGAACGGAAAATAACAAGCCTGGATCATTATATTGTGCAAGGAGATTGCTTACATTTTACTGGAAAATAATCTTTGCCTATTTTTCAAAAGAAATAGTGTTTTTTTTGTGTGTGTGTGAGAAAAATTGTCCCTGAGCTAACATTTGTTGTCAATCTTCCTCTTTTTGCTTGAGGAAGATTGTCCCTGAGCCAACATCTGTGCCGGTCTTCCTCTATTTTGTGTGTGGGACTCCACCATACCATGGCTTGATGAGCAGTGTGTAGGTCCACACCTAAGATCCGAACCCACAAACCCTGGGCTGCCAAAGCAGAGCACACAAACTTAACCACTACACCACAGGGCCGGCCCCTGATGGTAAGTTCTTTTTATAGCTAATTGGATGCAGAAGAGTTTATTATATAGTGCACAATTCCATTTTCTGAAAGGGTAGGAAAAAATAGATGTTTATACCATGTTTCCTGCAGGAAAACCTTCCTTGGCCAAAATTTTGCTGAGCTCTGAAAACGTTTTAAAACTTTTGCATCATTTGCTTTGCCCTGTCAACATGTTGAGAACCAATGTCAGAGACTTTTGACCTTTGGCAGTTTCTTAGCTGAATAGGTAATAATTCAGAATTTTTAATTATGTCACTGATAAGATAAGTAAATAAGTAGATGAAAATTTTCAAGTGCCACGTACAGCTGCTATCTAGTTTGCAGTTCTTACCAAAACCCATTAAATCCAAGAGGATAAAATGCCCATTTTGAGTATTGTACAGGATTTGTACAGAAGGTACAAGCTAAATTTTTCAAGTCACCTATTAGAATTATTATTGATACAATCCATGCTTTGTGTAAAGGTAATTTGCTTTCTGAAAATTTTCCTGGTTATCAAACAATATTAGAAAATAAATGCTGAATTTTCTTCTCAGTTATTTTATTTTGCCAGTCCTCACTATCACATCTAAGCAGTGTGTACTTGCCCCAAATTGAAGCAATCAAAAATCCATATTCTGTATACCATGATAAGTGTTTTATATGAGGTATCTCATTTATTCCTTGTAACAGCTCCCTGCTCATATTAGCCACATTTTACAAATGAGAAATGAAGTAATTTGCAAGATTGCACAAGCGATAGGTGGTACAGCTTCTATTTGAACCTAGGCCATTTAACTCTGGAGCCTGCATGTCTAACCACAAAACTGTACTGGCTCTTAAATTTAAAAAAATTAAAATCAAAAACATACAAATAAGAAGCCTACTTAAGGAACATTCTAGGATCACAATGTCTAATACCAAGTTTTATTGGGGTGACTCCTCCAAATATATCCCAAACCCAACTACCTCTCACATCCACTGCCTCTGATTGGGACATCACAGTAAGGGACCTCAGTGGCTCTGCACAGCACAGCATGGTCTCGGGATCAGCAGTATGGACATCAGCTGACAACTGGTTAGAAATGCAGATTCTCTACCCCACCTTCATCCCAGCCCTGCTGACTCAGAAACTCTGGGGGTGGGACTGGCGAGCTGTGTTTTAACAAGCCCTCAAGGGGATTCTGATGCACACTCAAGTTTAATGACTGGCCTAACAGAAAGATGCGTTCGTCCAGTCTTTTGATAGCCTTGCCAAACTTCAGACAGTCTCTACTGAACCATCATTTTTTTTTTGAGGAAGATTAGCCCTGAGCTAACATCTGCCACCAATCCTCCTCTTTTTTGCTGAGGAAGACTGGCCCTGAGCTAACATCTGTGCCCATCTTCCTCTACTTTATATGTGGGACGCCCGCCACAGCATGGCTTGACAAGTGGTGCCATGTCCACACCCAGGATCCAAACCCGTGAACCCCAGGCCGCCAAAATGGAACGTGCAAACTTAACCGCTGCACCACCAGGCCAGCCCCTGAACCATTGTCACTCTTCTATCTTTACAGAATAAAGTTTTGCCTTTGGGAACACAGTGATCTTCAATTCTTCTCAGGTATGTGCTTCCTTCAAGAGCTAAACTAGATCTGCACAAATCTACCACCTCGGGTCTCCTGAGACCCTGATACTGTCTGGGGCTTCATGTACCCAGTCCATGCATAGAATCCTTTATAGCTCAGCAGAGTTTAACAACAAAAATAATTTAAAAGGATTTCTAATGCCCGCTTGTGCCCCTCAAAGAACATTAAAGGTGACTAAAATTAAAGGACTGAAAATACCAAGTCCTTGTATGTCAATAATATCTCAATAAAGCTTGAAACTTTTTTTTTAATTTTAAATATATCAAGTCTAGGCAAGGATATGGAGCAACTGGAACTCTCTTGCATTGTTGGTGAGAATGTACATCAGTACATCCTTTTTGGAAAACTGTTTGACACAAAATACTAAAGATACAGATATGTCCAGTCTATGACCCAGTAATTCCACACTCAGACATATACCCAACATAAATGAACGATTATGCCCACCAGCACATATATACAAAAATGTTCATGGCATTGTTATTCATAATAGCCAAACACTGGAAACACTGGAAACACCTAAATATCCACCAACTATAGAACAGATAAATAATTTGTGAAATACTACACAGAGGTAAGAAACAAAAACAAAAATCTGCTTTTGCTACATACAAAAATATTGATCAGGGGCTGGCCCTGTGGCCGAGTGGTTAAGTTCGCGCGCTCCGCTGCAGGCGGCCCAGTGTTTCGTTGGTTCGAATCCTGGGCGCGGACATGACACTGCTCATCAAGCCATGCTGGGGCGGTGTCCCACATACCACAACTAGAAGGACCCACAATGAAGAATATACAACTATGTACTGGGGGGCTTTGGGGAGAAAAAGGGAAAAAAATAAAATCTTTAAAAAAAAAATATTGATCAATCTTACAAATGTAATGTTTAATGAAAGAAGGCAGACACAAAAGAATATATACCATATGATTCCATTTTTATGACATTAAGAAAAAAGAGAAAAACTTATCTCTGGTGATAGAAACCAGAAGAGTGGTTACTTCTGGGCAGGGGGATGCACTGGGAAAGGGATGTGGAAGACACGTAGGGTACTGGTATGTTCTGTATCTTCACCTGGGTGCTAGGTACACAGGTATAGACATATGTTAAAAATTCATCAAGCTCAGCCCTTAAGATTTGTGCATTTGACCATACATAAGTAACATCTCAAAATAAAAGGGAAACAGTGAAATCAATGAAGAATATTAAAGGAGATCCAGATCAGAACCACAGCAAGAGCCCTAAAGTCAGCTTTCCTCTCCTCCCCAATTCTCTCACACACATAGCTGCCACAGCACCTCTCACAAGCCATGCTGTGGCAGGTGTCCCACATATAAAGTAGAGGAAGATGGGCATGGATGTTAGCTCAGGCCAGTCTTCCTCAGCAAAAAGAGGAGGATTGACAGCAGATGTTAGCTCAGGGCTGATCTTCCTCAAAAATAAAAAAAAAGAATAGGTTGATCTCTTGAATTCAGGCATTTCTTGCTGTCATCTTGCGTCCTCTATCTTGTCTCTTCTGCTGCCGCCAGCTAGCTACCACTCCTGATAAATTCCAGAAACCAGCAGGATTCAATTCAGTGTTTTGTTTTGACTGCTGGGTCCCTGATGAGAACACCAAGCTGGTTGAATAAGTAAATTTTTATGATGGGAACAGAAACACACAATCAATTCATTTCCTACATATCTTGAGTAATCGGATAGCCACACAGTAGCTGGGACTTCTCCCAGCAAGTGGTCCAGAAAAGGCTTCAGGCTAACAAAAGAGAAGGCTTCTCAATTCTTAAGTTAATATTCTCCTCCCAGGGAAGAACAGTGTTAAAAACTACAGTTCACAGTTATACAAGAGCAAACGAAGGTCAGTTCAAATACAAGAGTGTGCCACTGGTCTTAGTGCAGTTTGAAGCTTTAATAACTTCAGAAGTACAAATTCTACGAACTTACACAAAACAGCATTTGAAAGTAAAATTATTTCAATTTCTTTCATGCTTATTTGGTCTCGGGAATTGTGTGTGTGTGAGGAAGATTGGCCCTGACCTAGCATCTGTTGCCAATCCTTCTCTTTCTGCTTGAGGACAATTGTTGCTGAGCTAACATCTGTGCCAGTCTTCCTCTATTTTATGTGGGACACTGCCACAGCGTGCCTTGACAAGCAGTGCTTGGTCCAAGCCTGGGATCCGGGGCTGCGAACCCCAGGCCACCAAAACAGAGTGCACAAACTTAACCACTGTGCCACACAGGCCAGTCCCTGGTGTTGGGAACTTTTGAACTGTAAATGTATTTCAATTTTTTCTTTCAGTCAATGTTTGCCATCTTCAGTTAGGGGTCTAAAAAATTTGAAATTTAAAATTATTCAAAATTCACAAAATGAAATAAGTCTGAAAGAAATTTAAATAAACTTGCAAGTCATGCGTTTTGCAAGTTTTCAGCATTTATTCTTCTGATAATATCAAAAGCTAAAACTGTACTAAGACTTTTGGGACACCTGTACATGGAAAACTATGGAGTCACAGGGTGCTTGAATATAAACTTTTATAATTTACACTCAGCTATGTCCAAAATAAACTGAAACATTTTATAACAACACATACACACCGATATATGCAAGGTGATGTAAAAGTAAGTCATAAGCTTTCTTGAAGCTACACAGATACTGTGCTAAATTATTAAAACTTTTTTAGGAAAAGTATGGGAGGGTGAGGCAAACTGGTAGCAATATCTGTAGTATAGGTTTCTAGTATGTATTTTTACTTTGGAGGGTGTTGAGGGTGTATTTTTATTTGGAATGCTTCTTCTTAAGATAGTATTATGTTTTCAATATTTTGATATTAGTAGTATTATTGCTAATGATGCTTTTCCAGAAAAGTTAAAACAACTAACTTTTAAAGACTCAAACACTAAGACAATGCCAGGTGCCAGCCCAGTGGTGCAGCAATTAAGTTCACACGATCGCTTTGGTGGCCTGGGGTTTGCCACTTCGGATCCTGGGTGTGGACATGGCACCGCTTGGCAAGCCATGCTGTGGCAGGCGTCCCACATATAAAGTAGAGGAAGATGGGCACGGGTGGGCCAGTCTTCCTCAGCAAAAGGAGGATTGGTAGCAGATGTTAGCTCAGGGCTAATCTTCCAAAAAAAAAGAGAGAGAGAATGCCAAAAAACACTTCATAAATGTTAGTTTTCCTTCCTATTAGAGATCACAGTTCAGTGGTTCTCAATCTTGATTGCACAGCAGAACGACCAAAGGATCTTAAAAAAACACTGATGATTGGGTCCCACGCTGGGATTCTGAGTCATTTCGTCTAGCCTACTGAACGGCCATGGGGAATTTTAAAAGCTCCCTGCTTCTTCTAATGTACAGCCAAGGTTGAGAACCACTGCTCCAGGTCAATATATAATCAGGCATACGTCAACATAAACTTATGTACAGATGTTCAGAGCTCCATTTTTTTTTTTTTACCATAGCACCGATCTCAAATTTTATAATGGAAGAGGTTGAGAAGAAAACCCAGTTTAATCAGCAACGTGGACGAATCTCAAAAATATTATGCTGAGCGAAGTAAGCCGGACAGAAAAGAGTACTTACTGTATGATCCTATTTACATAAAGTTTAAATAAATTAGAACGGGGAGGGGGTTGACTGGGAAGGGACGCAAAGGAAATTTCTGAGATTAGAAACGTTCTCTATTTTAAGGTACACAGATAGATGCAGTTATCAAAACTCATCGAAATGGACAGTTGAGATCTGCATTATGATTTCGCTTTATGTAAACTACGCTCCAATAAAAAGAACGAATAAACGTAATTAACTTAAATCTGGATACCTATGTCAGGATTTGGGAGGCAGCGACGATTATTACTTCAGATGACCCCCAAACCCTCACTGGATTAAAAGCAACTGCAAACCCCAGACCAGCACCGGAAAGAATGGAGAGCCGACAGCAGGGAGAGCCAAAGCCTAAGAAATCGCTGCTGGGCTGGCAGACACAGCGGAATGACGCCAGGGCAGCGGCGCCCGAGTGTAGCACGAAAAGAAGCCCCCGCGCCCTTTTCCGGTGCGCACACGTCCGACCCTGTGTCCCATAGGAAGGGTCCGGAGGGAAACGGCGGCACCGCGAGAAAGGAGCCGGGGACAGCTTGGTTCCTGCGCGGATGCTGGGGCTGTAGGCGCCGCGCTGTCAGCTGGCTGAGGCTCTAAGGGAGAAGGACGTCGGGGCTCGCCTTCCCTCCGCTACTTCCGCCGCTGTCATGATTCCGGTGTCGCTGGTGGTGGTGGTGGTGGGCGGCTGGACTGCCGTCTACCTGACCGACTTGGTGCTGAAGGTGAGGGCCTCGGGGCTAAGGCCCAAGCCCGCGGAGCCCGTGGCCGGGGCGCAAGGCCCGATGCCTCGTCTCTTGCCCCGCCTTGCGCCTCCCGGGCCGGACGCGGCGCAGCCGTAGCCCACAGGCCGCCCTCCGCGTGTCGCCCGGCTCCGTGCTGTGAATAAAGCCCGGCGGGAGGGGTGTGGCGGCCCGCGCAGCCGCCGCAGTCGCATTGCGGGTGGTGCAGGCCCGCAGCCATCGGGTCCTGCCCGAGAGGCGCCGGCAGTGGGCTTGGGAGGGCTGGGGCCTGCCGGACCCCGCGGCAGCGCACCAGAGGCAAAAGGAAAATGTCTGCCTAGGAAAGGCATGGTTTCCTTCGTTGTCTTTAAGATCACGACCCTCTGGAGACTCTGGTATTGGAATGAATCTAAGACAACTTGTGATTTAGATCAGTGGTCTCAAACCGTGAAGTGCGTACGATCATCTGGGGTTCCGGTTAAAATGCACATTCTGATTCGGCAGATCTGGGGCAGGGCCTAAGATGCAACCAGGTCCCAAGTGTTACCAGTGCTACTAGTCTACAGATAACTAGTTTCTGACAACTCGAATTCTCGTTTGCACCCTGCACACCCTTCTCCACACTAGCCCCCGAAACCCTCCAAACACACACACCCTGGGTGCTCGACCCATTCTTCAGTTATTTGGGAAGGATAGCAAAAATGATGAACAATTGTCTGACCACATGCTTCAAGCAACCTTTCGAAATGGAATGTTGGGGGTTGGGGGTAACTGTACATGTGGAATAAATTCCTATACGATCTCAAATGTTTAATTAAAAATTCCAATTGTGAATAGTGAGTATCTATATACTATTTATAATAGTAAATAGCAGCACGTGCATCATCTGAGAGCTTGTCAGAAATGTAGACTCTCAGGCCTCATCCCTGACCTACAGAATCAGAATCTGCATCTTCACAAGATCGCCAGGTGCTTCCTCTGCACGTACTTGGCATAGTGCTTACCATGTCATAAGCAGTACAGGCCACTGCTTCTTTCAACAGTGATTTTGTTATTTAGAGAAAACAAAGCCTCATGATTTCTTCGTGTTGCATATGTGACAAAAAATCCAAAATAAAAAGAACTTTTTGAACCTCTACAGTCTCTGGTCAAGTGTGTGAGGTGATCAGGCTGTCACTTTAATTTCAGTAACAGTCTCTAGCTCCCTAAGAGAGCACTATTCCTTGAGCAAAAGACCTAACTCACATCCAGGCTATCTGCCTGGGGAATGGAGAGACCTCGAATTTTAGGAGTCTGCACCTTCAGCTTCTCTGCTTCCATCTTGGTCTACTATCCCACCCTTGGTTCATCTGGGGTTTCCTCAGTAGACATCTGCTGGAAGGGTGTGTCCCTCCTTTTCCAAGTCCTGGAAAACAAGCAGGTTTTAAAAACTTCACGTGAAGACTGAGAGCTGAGAACATCACAGATCTGAAGGCAAACTGATACCTATATACAGACTTGGGTCATTTTTTATGACAGTAATAGGGCTGAAATATCCTTCTGGAGACAGATAAGTTTCTCCAATGAATGGGCATCCATATGACAAAATACTATACTTACTGTAACTGAGGTGATGGGGATTTGTGTCAGGTATATAAAACAACCTTACATTATCTAAAACCCTACATTACTCAAGGACTTCAACTTCCCTAAAGATAAAATTTGTTAGGTTGTGTATGAGCAGATAGCCCCCCAACCCTGAAGAATGTAAGAGAAGTTACCAAGACCAAGATGGCTTTAACTAAGTTTTGTACTTTTACGTGATCAAAGTCGGCCTAATTTCTTGGGGTTGTTGCTCAGAAGAGCATAGAAAGCACTAATTCCAACTAACCTGTCCACTCTGTTGGATGGGTTGGGGGTCTTCTTAAATTGTCACACAAGACTTCTTGTTAGGGTAACAAGACTTCTAGGCCTGCGCTGTCCAGCATGGTAGCTACTACCTGTGGCCACTGAGCATTTGAAATAGAGCTAATCCAAATTGAGATGGATACCAGATTTCAAAGACTTAGTGCATAAATAAATAAATAGAGTGTAAAGCATTTCAATAATTTTTTATATTGATTACATGTTGAAATGATAGTATCTTGGCTATTTTGAGTTAAATTAATCTGTTTCATACTTTTAAAATTTTGGCTGCTAGAAAATTTAAAATTACATATGTGGCTTGCATTTCCAGCCCATGTTATATTTCTGTTGGACAATGCTGTTTTAAGCAGAGGTCAGCAAACTTTTTCTATAAAGGGCCAGATAGTATTTTAGGCTTTGTGGGCTGTGCAGGATATCTGTTGTATATTCTCGTTTTTTGTTGCCTTTTTTTACAATCCCTTAAAAATGTAAAAACCATTCTTAGCTCACAGGCTGTACAAAAACAGTCTGTAGGCTGGATTTGGCCCATGGGTCATAGTTTGCCAGACCCTAACCTCAGCAGACCAGCTAATCTAAGACCTTTACTTTAATATCCTGAAGAATAAACATAAAGCTTTAAAATTATAAGAGTTTGGGCGGTCAGTATCTTACTTTCCTATAGAAAATACTTCTTTTTGATTTTCTTAAATATTATAAATTGTTCTTCAAAATTGAGTGATGTGGAACTTTTCTTTCTCTCTTAGTCATCAGTGTATTTTAAGCATTCTTATGAAGACTGGCTGGAAAACAACGGATTGAGCATTTCCCCTTTTCACATCAGATGGCAAACTGCTATTTTCAATCGTGCCTTTTACAGTTGGGGACGGCGGAAAGCGAGGATGCTTTACCAGTGGTATTCTTCATTTTCTCTTTTTGGTTTAAATTAGTTATTGTGATCATGAGAAAAGCTTATAAATGAACTATTTCCATCATTTTCCAGTCTACTGAGTTTTAAAATGTTGACAGTCTAAAAACTTTCTGGTTTTATATAAACTTACGGGATTGCATCATTGTTCTTTTGCATACATTCAAAATCAGTGTTCTATATCTTGATCTGGGTGGTGGATACATGAGTGCACGTATGTAAAAATTCAATAAGCTGTCCACTTCAGACTTGTACACTTTACTGTGTAAGTTATGTACTAACAGAAAAGCAAAAAACATATGGAGCGTTTTCCATCAGGAAAATAATCCTAGAGAATTCTCTCGCCTCTCATCACACTTAGAAACAAGGGTCCTGGGAGTCATAGGATGCCCAAAAGTCTGCAGGCTTTCCTCTGTACTTCTTTTGTGATATCCCTCCACAGGAAGGATATTTAAAATATGTAACAACCAGTAAGGCATACACATGAGCCAATTGGAAAAATGGCCAGCCAGATTGCAGCAACGGGGTCCTGGAGCCCCCTGGCCATGCCAGTCATACCCCTTTTGTTTAAAAATCAAGGAGTTTATGGTGATTATGGTGAGGGGGTTTATGATGATCTCTGGGACACCCTAGAGACCGACAGGTTCTGTAGTTCAGAGAATTTCTAGCATGGGAATAGGGGACCTTTGTCTAAATTCCTTTTTGTTAAAAATTTAGCTCCAAATGGAATAGAGCTAAATGTAAACAACCAGATCATCAAAAAGCAGAAAATGCAACAGCAAATCAAAGCAAACAAAATAGAAAGAAGGAAATAATAAAGAGCAGAAATCAGTGAAATAGGAAGGTTTCAGTAGAGAAAATCAGCAAAGCCAAAAGTTGGTTCTTTGAAAAGATTAATAACGTTGATAAACTCCTTCCACAACTGATCAAGAAAAAAAGAAAACACAAGTAACTAAAAATTAGAATTGAAAAAGGGAACATTACTACAGATTCTATAGACATTTTAAAAAGTGAAACTATTGTGAACAATTATATGCCCATAAATTTGACAATTTAAATGAAATGCACAAGTTCCTTGAAAAACACAACTTATCAAAAAGTTAGAAAATGTAAGAGATTATTCCCAACTATAGAAGGGTAACTTTTAATTATTAAAACAGTAGAAGAAAGAAACTGTCATTAAATTTTACCATGTTAATATTTAAGCTCAGCACAAAATACAGTTAAAATGCAAACAATAGAATTGGTACATGAAAACGAATGGATGTCTATAATGTCAAAAGAGCTTTCATAACTATATGAAAACAAGATCAAAACAATGCTATGTGAATGAGCAAAAGACATGAGAGGAAACAAACTTTTTATTGGGAACAATATTCAGCCTCTTCAGTTATGGGAGAGTTGTAAATTATTAGAACTGCTTAAAGAGACTAGTGCCTGTGCTTCAGTAACATATGTAACGTTCAGGTAAGAAAAAGAGGCAGAATTCTGAAATTTTTAGACATTATTTTGAAGCTGTGAAATGTGGCTGGTTGATGAATTTGTTAGTCCATGAATTATGAGGAATTTTATGTGATTTTTTTCCTCTTGACAGGTTCAATTTTGGAATGGTGTTTGGCGTAATTGCCATGTTCAGCTCTTTTTTCCTCCTGGGGAAAACGCTGATGCAGACTTTAGCACAAATGATGGCTGATTCTCCCACCTCTTATTCTTCCCCCTCTTCTTCCTCTTCTTCCTCCTCCTCTTCTTCCTCCTCCTCTTCTTCCTCTTCCTCTTCTTCACTTCACAATGAACAGGTGCTACAAGTTGTGGTAAGTGCCTTCTTGTTGCTTTAAGTAACTGTTGAAAGATAGATATAAGACATTTCTTCTGGATAGCATTAACTCCTATCCATAATATAAATATGAAAAGTCTCACAATTTCTCAAATTACCTGCTTAAACAAAAACATTAGTAATAATATAGGAAGGAATTGTTGTAATATGTAGCAGTAGTAGTAATAGAATAAATGGACCACCCTCAACAATTACACAGGTATTTGATTTAATTCATGTTACCTTCTTGAGGTGTTAAATGATTGTTACTATTATGGAATAAGCATGCTGATTTAAATCTCTATAATGTATCAATAAATTGCATTTTAATCCTATGCAAAGTATTCCCCTTTCCTCTTCATGGCTTTCAGAGTCTAACCAATGATATCCTTTTAATTAAAGATATAAGACCTTTTTGAATGGTTGCGGTGATTTCTTGATATGAAGAATAATGTGCTGAGTTGTACTCCTTTGACTATAAGCTATTTATAGTAATTATCACTTTAAGGCACATGTGTAGACCTGTACTTTATCGATTCATATCTCCAGAGTTTGGAAGGGTGCTTTACCATTGGCTAACTTTTATTTCTAATTTTTTACATTGATTGTTTCCATTTCCATGAATCATGAATATTATGTTTTTAATCATGTTCTTATTAATGGAATAGGCTGTTTAAGAGTCACTTGGGGCCAGCCTAGTGGTGTCGTGGTTAAGTTTGTGCACTCTGCTTTGGTAGCCCAGGGTTTGCTCATTCAGATCCTGGGCACAGACCTATACACCACTCATCAAGCCATGCTGTGGTGGCCTCCCACATAGAAGAACTAGAATGACTGACAAATAGGATATACAACTATCTACTGAGGCTTTGAGGAGAAAAAAAAAAAAAAGAGGAAGATTGGCCACAGATGTTAACTCAGGGCCAATCTTCCTCACAAGAAAAAAAAAGAGTGAAGTGAAGGGTTTTTTTTTAACTCATGTCTTTGTGGCCTTTACTAGGCTGGGTCACTATAGGAAGATTTCGAAGTCATTTGTTGAGAACAATAAAGAATCCCATGGTAATAGCTCTTTCTTAGAGATTAAAAGGATTTGCCAGGTGAAGCCTTCTTCAGAAGATATGATTTATTTCTTCTGCAAACATTTACTGAGTCTGTTTTGTCTCCTGGCCTTATCCTGAGTCCTGCTTATATGGGGAACAAAATCTAATCCTAGCACTCATGAAGCTTTTACTCTAGAGGGAGAGCTGCTGTGATTGTGCTACAGTTGGACAGAGTATAGGTGCCATGGGAACAAAGAGAAGGTGTGCTAAGGTGTGCCTGGCACTGGGAAGAGAGTAGAGGAGAGCTCAAGGGAAGGCTGAGGAGAGTCCACATAGCCTGGGAAAGGAAGACGGCAATTGAGCATCCCAGTAACAGGGAACCATATAACATGGAAAGGTGGAATATAATAAAACCTCGTTAATGTGCAGTGCTTCCTGTGTGAGGTTTTTTGTGCCTATTTTGTTTTATTCCTGCAGCAGTCTGCAGATGAGTATTGTTATCTGTGATTTACAGTTGAGGAAACCAAGGCACAAAGATGTTAAGTCATTTGCCTTTGGTCACAGCTAGTAAATAGTGGGTCCATCACTCACCCACAACTGACCTCAGAGCCTGTGCACATTATGCTCTAGTCCCTTAAGAAAGACCAACAATTCTTCAAGGAACTATAAGTAACTTTGACCTGAGTCTGGGAGGTATATGGTGGAAGGTATATGGTGTGGGAGATAAGATAGGAGATATAGGTAGGGAGGGTCTGGGTTATGAAGGGCCATTCTAAAAAGTTTTCATTTTACCTATAGATAACAGGTCTGTGCAAAATGGATCACACTAGGGTTACACTAAAGATGGGGAGACCAGTTAAGAGGGGAGTTGGAATAATTCATGTTAGAAGTGATAAAGATCTAAACTAAACTAGTGATAAGAGGAATGAAGGGGCCAGATTCACGGAATCTTTTGGAGTGGAGTTCTCAGACCTCAGCATTTAATTGAATGTGAGGCTGGAGGGAGAAGGAAGAGTTTAGGATGACTCTCAACCTATGCGATTGGTTATTGTTTGAGAAAGAAGCAAGCGTGGAGGAAATATGATCGTTGGCCTGCCTGCCTGCTACGATTACAATGGCAGAAATGTTGTTTAGAGAAGAAATTATTTCTTCTGTTTGCTTCTTTTTATGCATAGAGCTCACAAAAATATTGACTGTTAGGAGAGTTGTGCTTTGGGACCGTTAAGAAGTCAGATGCCCGCTGTGGTCCACCTTGCACATCTATGTATAAGTTTGTTATGTCTCCTGACTTTGAGATGAGCTTAGAGAACATACTTTCTGTTTACTCTGTAATTCCCTACAGCCTCGTTCAGTATTAATTCCCAAAAACCTGGCACTCTGTGTTGTTGAGAGATCAGTATCCTGGTACATCTAATACCCTGTATGATCATGGCCAAGACAGATGGGGAGTCACGTACTGTTGCCAGCAAACGAGACCTACCATCTGTTCGCATAGTCACATGCTCAAATCCTTACCTTATCTCATTATTACATCCATAAGATAATAAAGAGAAGGAACCAGTGTCCTATTGGATCAAGGCTACTGATTTATTTGAAATAAAGATAAGATAGGCAGGATATTTTGTGATATAGAGGGAATGTATGAGAATTAATCTTAAGTACATAAATTTAGAGAGGGGTCAGAGAAACGGAAACTACTGATATGAACAGACAGATGCCTGACAGTATGGGAATGGAGCAGGTATGTAGAAAAAGTTACACTGATGTCCTTGAAAAGAGTGGCTTAGTAGGGTCTGAGTAAAGAGAACTTCAGATAATGAGCATCATAAAAATATCCATATCCTTTGACCATTTACTTCCGTCTCTGGGGCTCTAGCTTAAGGAAATACTTCCAAATATAGAAAAAATAGTATTCATCAAGCTCTTTATCCTAACATTATTTATTATTGTGAAGAATTGGAAACAACCACGACATATAATTGAAGAATGGTTAAATCATGGGGTTGTCATTCATGAAACATTATGCATGCATTAAAAGTGATGATTATGAAAACTAATTTCATAACTAGGGAAATGATACTGGGAATTAATGAATTTAGAAAGTGATCCAAGCAGCATGGTTTGACTCTCCTCTTTAGTTATTAAAGGAGGCTTAAAAGTGAAATCCCTCTGTTGTGCGTGAAAATAAATTCCAATTAAATTAAAACATGAAATCATAAAAGACCTTGAAAGAAAAAAAAACAGGATTCTGTTTATATGAGCACAGAATAAGGAAGACATAAGCATAAAACTAATGACAGAAACCATGAATGTTGATAGATTTGACTACATACAATTTTTCGTATATCAAAAACTGAAAATAAAAGGCAAAAAAACTTGGGAATACATCTGTGACGTGTTACAGAGGACTGATAATTGATATTTGAAGTGATCTTAGATCAATAAGAAAAAGATGAATGAATAGGAAAAAAAATAGACAAGTCATGAGTAGGCTACTCATAAAAGATCTATCAGCGGTCAAAAGTAGAGGCAAAGTTCAGCTTTAATAATGATCAAAGAAATATAAAACAATGGGATGCTTTTATATTCCTCTCAAATTGCAGATTTGAATAAAATGAGCTTGCCCAAGGTTATGGAAGGGTCGACTTTTGGTGAGCAGTTTAATAGATATCAAAGTCCTTTAAATTTTGTGTAATAATAGCATTTGCTACCCTCTCTGTGAGGCAGAATGTTAAACATTGGACAAGAGTTATCTCCTGTAATCCTCAAAATTACATGTAAATGTGGTTATTTCCATTTTAATGATGAGGAAATTGAAGTGTTAGGGGAATAATCTAAACTTCCTCGAGGTCCCTTAGCTAGTAGATGGAGCCAGAACGTCAAACCCAAGTGATATGTCTCCAGAGCCTGAACCAACCACGTTTGTCTAAGAATTTATCCTCCGAAATATTTGGGTATATGTGTTCAAATATGTTTATCACAGTATTTATAAGAGCAGAAACCTTTAAAACAATTGGTTGTCCAATGATCTATTCCATAGAACATAATGCGGCTATTAAAAATCATGTTGAATCAGACAGTACTAATGGGAAAATGTTTGTGATACTGTTAGTGAAAGGAGCAGGTTTCAAAACCATGTTTTAATAAAAATACAATTTTTTAAAATATGTGTACATGAAAAGATGAAGGACATGCGTTAAACAATGAGAATTGTTTTGTGTTTTGGGACAAGGATTATAGGCTTCTATTTTCCTTTGAGTTTTCCAGCTTTAAATATATTTTATACTGAATTTAAAATAATAATTAATATAAGAAAGAAGGAATTTCTCCCAGAAGAATACCTTTAGGATCCCAACTCCTGGACTGTAAGAAATAAATGCTCAGTATGTAAATGGTATTAATGATGCCTGGTGTGTTTCACTTAGCCTAATTTATAGAATCTCTTTAACAGATATAACTTGGGAGCAATTATTTGTCTTATGAGAAGATTCTTGGATATCTAAAACAAATTTACTGTGCAGCCCTTACAATAGCAAACTTCCCTCGTGTATGCAATGATATATGTATGTACAACATCTTAGGAGCATGAGATTGCAAGACACCTCCCACTTCTTGATAGGCTATTAGCATGTCTGTATGTTCCATATGCCTTACTTTCTGCCTTAAATTTCAATTTTAATATAATATTTATGTATCAGTTTGATACTATTTTTCTGACCAATATGCTGGACAAACTGATGGGATAGAAGAAATGGAGGGCATGGTGTTCCCACACTGATAAGGCACTTTATTACACTGCCTTTAATTATCATCCCTCATATAACTTGAGAATACTAAAATGAAACTCATTGATTGAGGCTGGGGATATCCTGTATTACTCACATAAGTACTTGGAACCTTGCAATAACAATTCAGAGGAAGGACTAGGAATTATAACAAGAATTTCCAAATCAGGCTTCCAGCCCTTGAGGGTAGATCAGCTGCTGACTCCTTCACTGTCACTCCACATTCCCTGGCGCTTTGCCAGGCTCCCTAATTCTTTCCCATGGTGCAGACTTCAGGAAGCTAAAGTTTCAACTTTTTAACCTGGCGTTTCCTGTTCTCTTTAGATTAGTGTTGTGCTTAGTTCAAAAACTGCCTAGTTCAAAAAACTGACTGATGTTTTTACTTTTATTATGATAGAAATGGAGAAGTGAACCATTGGTATTCATATACTTTTAGTTTACAGAACATTCAGCTTGGAAGTTTAAGCTTTAATACAGAGTGAACATCGTGGTCTTTTGGTGCCCAAGTGTGTAATTATCATTGTGTCTGTGAACAGGTTCCTGGTATAAATTTACCGGTCAACCAACTGACCTATTTCTTCGCTGCAGTCCTCATTAGTGGTGTTGTACATGAAATTGGACATGGGATAGCAGCTATTAGGTAATGATATTTACCTTTTTCTTTCTACTACATGCAAAGAAGCTTTTCATTTAACAGAGTTTATTACTAAAATCTGCTACATTTGATACTTTTTCTTCCTGTGGATATTGCCCAGTGCATATCCACCATCATTATTTTAAAGTACTTTCTCTTTTACAGAGGAGATTAATATATTGATGAATATGCTCAATTAACCATGTGCATATCTGTAATCTGGGTCTTTCTATCCTTTGCCCTTTGCCAATATGGTTATATTCTCATGGTACTTCTAGATTTTCATCCAATCCTGAAACCTACTCTTTGTCTTTATCATTGAGTCAGAATGATAACCATTGCACTCAAAGCCCACCCACCTGCTTTTTTAGTACTTTCTTTGGCTTATCAGCTGAAATACTTTGCTGCTTCTACTCATGGCCTCTGCTGGCTAGAGCAAGAACACTGAAAACTCTGAGTTTGTTAACAAATATCATAGCCTATCTAGAAACCCAAGTAGAAGAAGACAAGCGAGGATGAGACCTGGGACTTGCTTCGAGTGTCATGCCCTGTTCTTGTCTTGCATACCCAAATGTATGTAATTATACCTGAGCATCATAAAGGCTTCTAAACTTACAAAATTGTGATGGGGGAGAGGGTGAGTCACAACTCCCTTTCATTCCCACTGATAATTATGCCATAATGAACACACATACTGATGGGAATATGTTTTATCCTTTGGGTGTGTGGACCAGGTAAAAGGTTTTAGAGGAGAAGATTTAATCACTTCTTATTACTTTCCACTTGCTTATGAACAAGAGTCTATTGACTGGCAATAAACCCTCATCTTGACAGAGCATATACTGTTAAACAGGTGGCCATGTAGTGGTTTAAGTGGGTGGCTACTTTTTAAATTTTTTTTAATCTCTTTCACCTTTGTTTCCACGCTTTTAGCGTTGCAGCCTTTAAGGTTTTACATGTAAAAGCATTGTTATTAACAGTTTAATATTTCACAGTGTGCTTGTGAAACAATGTAATTTTTTAATAAAATCCCAACTGCTAAGAAAAAGTGAATTTTACAGGCTTACATGTTTAGTACTAAGTGACAGCACAGTATATTTAGGTGATGCTTTTTTTTAGAGTAGCTGTTTGGTTTTATGAAGCTATTAAGTGTAATTTGATTTTTCGAGAATGAATTGATAAAAAAGAATTCTCTTAAGGACAATCTGAGCATTATGCATTTTTAAATGTACTTATTTTAACATTAATTCAACAGGAATACACTTAAACAAACCTCCACCTTTATAATAGCTAAGACAAATATAAACATTTAGATAATTTACTTAAATTATATTTTCTACGTGTCCTTCTCTGAAAATAATTGAGTAAACCATAAAAATATTTTTCATTTAGTTTCTCATAGAAATATTAACCATTTATTTCTCTGTGTGACTAATTTCAAGTTATCTGCTCATCGTATGGGTTCCTAAAAATTTTGAAGTTGTCTGTTTCAGAATGTCCTGTTTTACAAAATGCGCTTTCACAGACAACCAAATCTGTACACTATTGTAAAATTATGATGAGAGAGAGAGAGAGATATATATCATATATATAGGTGTAATTTTTTTGACTGTCCAGAGAGACTTGCTTTTCAGCAAGAATTTGAATTACAGTGGGAAGGGGGCCAGCCCGGTGGCGCAGCGGTTAAGTTCGCACGTTCTGCTTCTCGGCGGCCCAGGGTTCGCAGGTTTGGATCCTGGGTGAGACATGGCACCACTTGGCATGCCATGCTGTGGTAGGCCATATAAAGTAGAAGAAGATGGGCACGATGTTAGCTCAGGGCCAAGCTTCCTCAGCAAAAAGAGGAGAACTGGAAGTAGTTAGCTCAGGGTTAATCTTCCTCAAAAAAAAAATGAAATGAATTACAGTGGGAAGTTTTAAGATTACATACATTATTAACTTGACAAATGCAATACTAGTATTAAATTCCTTTTTCTTATGTGATTTCTTAGGGAACAAGTACGATTTAATGGCTTTGGGATTTTTCTCTTCATTATTTATCCTGGAGCATTTGTTGATCTGTTCACCACTCATTTGCAACTTATATCACCAGTCCAGCAGCTAAGGATATTTTGTGCAGGTAACAGACTTAAATTTCTTTATTCATCTGTGTGTTGTTAGTGGTTTGATGGAAAGTACTCACATCACAAATGAAAACATATCATCATTTGGTTGATAAATTCAACTTATAAGATTCTCAGTTAAAAGTTTAGAGCAAAATAATTGACATTCCAGTTTCTTCATTAAAAACAACTGAAAACAACATAATTTTTAAATGATTGCTTTTAAAAGCAATCTTTTTGTGTGGTATATTAAAAGCATAACATACCACACAAATGTGAACAGTAAATATGACTAAAGCATTAAATTAGACACAAGGGGCCAGTTAATAATCATAAGGAGTATAAAGCACAATGAAAATGTAATCGTTGTGAATCTTACTATATCAAGTAACAAACCATCAAAACAAATGGAAAAAGTAGAAGGAGAAAACCAAATTGCAATAAAAGAGGTTCGTCTCATCTCTCAACAAGTAGCAAATAAGTATGAAAAAGTCAGATCATCAAAGCTCTAATTAGTAAGGTAAAAGTCAATAGACATGTCAAACTCTATGCCATGACAATTTCTTTTCAAGTGCCCATGAAACTTAAAAAAATTGACCAGGGGCCAGCCCTGTGGCTAACTGGTTAAGTTCGAGCTCTCTCCTTCGGCGGCCAGTTCAAATCCAGGGTGTGGACATGGCACCGCTCATCAAGCCATGTTGAGGCGGCATCCCACATGCCACAACTAGAAGGACCCACAACTAAAAATACACAGTTATGTACTGGGTGGTCTTTGGGAGAAAAAGGAAAAATAAAATCTTTTAAAAAAAGGATTGACCAACATGACTGACAGACAATAATGTACAACTGAAATTTCACAAGATTGTAACCTATCATTAACTCAATAAAAAATAATAAAAAAAAGATTGACCAATTTAATTCAAAACGATAATTGCTGTATATTTAAATGATAATGAAATAATGTGCAAAGTTTTGCTAAAAGGAAAATTCACTGCCTTAGGCAGTTTTTATGAAAAAAGAAATGAAAGTAAACCAGTTAAGCATTCAACTGAATAAGTGAGAAAAGAACTATAAAATAGCTTAATGATGTAATTAGTAAGGATATAGGCAGAATAAATTAGAAAAAAGAAAAATATAAATAAGTCCAAGAGTTAGTTCTTGGACCAAAAAAAGATTAAACAATGGGAGAAAGTGTCTGTAAACACTAATTCTTTAGCAGTCAGATTGGAGAATCACAACTCATACAAGAAAATTGGAACAGTTATAAGTGTTCTTTGTTCATCTCTGCAAAAAAAAAATTTTTAAACCTGGATCATTCTGAAAAAAATAAATAAATAGCCTGAGTTAACCCCAGAAGAGAGAGAAAAAAATCTAAATAGTCTAATTACAATGGGAGAAATTAAGAAAGTAATGAAGAACGCCCCTGAAAGTTTCATGGGTGGAATTCTTTCAGATCTTGAAGAGAAAGATTTTCCTTTTAATTCCAATTTAGTATAAACTTTCTAGATTGCACAGAGAAGAAAACTAAGATTTTTTTTTTAAAGCCAGTATAACACTGATACAACATCCTGTAAAGCACAAAAAAACCCTCTACAGACACATGGTGGACTTAAACAATGCAAGGATGGTTCAACATTAGGAAATCCATTTTACTGTTGTTTACATTATGTACCATTAGGGAAAAAAATCTTCATCTCAACAGATATTGAAACGGCTATTTAACAAAATTCAACATCTATTAATAGCTAAAAACCAAAAATCCTTAGTAAAAGTAGAAATAGCTGGATACTTCCTGATGGTATGACACTTAGAAGCTATTAAAGGACAAGACAAGCAGTCCCACCGTCAGCTATCACTGATAGTGTTAAGTGGTCTGTAAATGTGGGTCATTGCAATTAAATGAGAGGAAAAACAGAAGCATAAATATTAGAAAGGAGTAAGCCTTTTTTTTCTGATACTGTTATATGCCTGGGGAGGGAGGCAAGAAAATCAACGGAAATGAAATAATAGAACACCAGTGAAGAGCCCGGTTACCAAGTTAATGTTCAAAAACCAACAGCTTGCTAGGCAGGACGGGAAGGCGGGAGGGGTAGTGCGTACACGAGGGCGTGGGCGTGAGCGTGGGAACGCACTCGAGGTGGCGCCGGGAAGCGCATGCGCCGGGCGCACCCAGAAGCCCCCTCGCCTTCTGGGCTTTTCGCCTCAACCGCCCACGCCTTCCTCGTGGCCCTCGCGCTTTCCTCCCTCAGCCTTTCTTTTCCGCGGCCTTCCAGTCACACACCCGCTGCCCCGCGGCCAAAGTCTCTGCAGAGCTCGCTGCCATGGCCTCAGAGGAAGCTCTCTACATCTCCACAGAAAACTCGGAGATGCCTGCAGATATCGTGGAGCTGCACAGCCTCCCTGTGGAGACCGCGGAGATGGGAACCGTCGAGTACGAGGATATCAGCGGCGATTGGTTCCACGGCGGCCACCACCATCCGCCCCTGATCGCGCTGCAGCCGCTCATTATCAACAACCCGAACCAAGGTGACCAGGAAATGGTTATGGTGCAGACACAGGAGGAAGTGGTGGACTACTACGAGTCAGACAACCTTGAGAATCCGGTGATCAACCCAGTCGACGACGACGACTACTACCAGCAGGCCTTGGCTTCCTTGGCAACCTCCGCGTCGTCGTCGGCCTACAGCTACCGCAAGAAGCGCAGGAGCCGGGGCAAGAAGCCCAGCCATAAGAAGAGCTACACCAGCAGTGAGGCCAGGGCGGGAAGCGGCAGCGCCCCTGAGACCGGCAGGAAGAAGTGGGAGCAGAAGCAGGTGCACATCAAAACCCTGGAGGGAGAGTTCTCCGTCACCATGTGGTGCCCGAGCAGTGAAAGGGACAATGAGACAGAAGGACAGACGGAGGAGAACTCACCTCCCGATTACTCAGAGTACGTGACAGGGAAGAAACTTCCTCCTGAAGGAATACCTGGCGTTGACCTCTCAGATCCCAAACAACCGGCAGAATTTACTGGAATGAAGCCAAGAAAAAAGAAAGAAGGTACTCCAAAAACAGTAGCTTGCCCTCATAAAGGCTGCGAAAAGATGTTCAGGGATAACTCTGCCATGAGGAAACATCTGCAAATCCACGGTCCCAGAGTCCACGTATGTGCAGAATGTGGCAAAGCTTTTCTTGAGTGCTCAAAACTGAAACGACATCAACTGGTGCATACTGGAGAGAAGCCCTTTCAGTGCACATTTGAAGGCTGCGGAAAACGCTTTTCCCTGGATTTCAATTTGCGTACACATGTCCGAATCCATACTGGAGACAGGCCCTACGTGTGCCCCTTCGATGCTTGTAATAAGAAGTTTGCTCAGTCAACTAACCTGAAATCTCATATCATAACCCATGCTAAAAACAAAAGCAGCCAGTAAAAAGAGAAGACCCTTCTCAAACTCAGGAAGCATCTTTCAGGAGTGTGACTGAAAATAATAATGCCTCTCTCTTGTATGTTGTTTCTAGGAAAGAATTTTAAAAATGATTCCTACACAACTAAGGGTCTTGTTTTGATAGAATAGTAGAAATTTGAAAAGTAAAAAAAGTAATCCTTTGTATAACATTGTTAAGATGCTCTATCTTGTTCTATAATACCGTTTGAAAAACATGTTTTTGTACAGTTTGGTCCCAACAGGAGGATAATTCATGAACCTCACATCAAAAGACAGTTCTTCATACAGCTGTGCCAAAAGTGGGACTTCTTTTCACATTCTTTTAAATATGAAGTTCACTTACTGCTTACAATTTTTTAAAGTTCTCTATTTTCCAAATGTTCATGTTTATACTTTTAGGAATATGTTTAGTAACTCTATGGTGTTTTGGAAGTTGATAACTTTGCTTACAGATGTTCTTTAAAAGAATGAACAGTTATAAAAAATGTTTAAATATAAAAACAAAGTGAACAGTTACATGCATGCGTAAGGTATTTTCCTGTTTAAAAAAGTTATAGAGGTTTTGTTTGCTATCTTAATTTTGGTTGTATTTTTTTATATTAAGTTTCTGCATAACTATCTTTTAGCTGCGTTGAATTATGTAGTATTGAATAATAGATGTGACTTAATAGTATTAGTCAATTTAAACCTGTTTTAATCATTTTCTTTCCCCCAAATACTGCCAGGTACTGTTGTTTAGTGTGATTTCTTTGCCTGTCAGAGAGTGGTGTTCAGTTGTAGGATATATTGTGTATATATTGACTTTTTAATGATCGATATGTACATCTTGTGTAGTAAAGCAAAAATAAAATTCGTGTTCTAAAGAAATAAAGAAAAAAAACTTGTCTGTATAAATACCATAGCTAGAAAATAGAGAAGATGGGGAGGGTGCCACTGGCATGTGGTGAGTAGAGACCAGGGATGGTGCTAAACATCCTACAATGCACAAGACAGTCCCCCACGGCAAAGAATTATCTAGCCCAAAATGTGAATAATGTCACTTGAGAACCCCTGCTCTAGAGAAAGTAAAAGTTGTAACAAAGATTCTTTTGGTGTACTTACAAACAAATTATTAATGGACGAGAGGTTGTTTAAGTAGAGGAAATGTGTGTGTTCCACCACACTCATTGCCACTTAGCCATCATGGGCAAATCTGGAATCTAGAGGGGTGATCTGGTACCAGCTATATGCCTGACAAGAGATGGAGGCTGCCCAGAGAGTCAAGGAATCAGTGCTGCTGTGTGACCACCCCCCCCCCCCGCCCCATTCTTTTGATGGGAATAGTCATGGTTGTGTGGTGGTATCATCCTGATAAAGGAGAGAGAGTAAGCGTGCAGGCATGTAGGCAATCCTGAGGAGTTGCGGGGAAAGCTGAGTTAAAAATGAACTTATAAATGAAAAAGCAAAATTAGTTTCTGATAAATAGTTTGATAACATTGGTGCTTTTAAAAATCTCTCTGTATATAGAACAGAAAAGATTGTTTGCCTAATACATCCTAGACTAGACTTGCTCTAGACATTTCTGGAATTTAACAACTTACAACACACAAAAAAAAGTGGAGGAAGTCTTACAATGTGAATATGGTTCATGGAACACCTGTTAGCTAGGTATCTGGCTGCTTTAATAGCTAAAAGTAACAATGGGTTAAACTCTCATAAAACATTCCAAAATGTAAGTAGTTCAGCGCTGATATGATAATTCTTTGATTTGGGGGACTCTGGCTCTTTCTGATTGTTAGCTCTACTATTCCCAGCCTGCAGCTTCTATGTCATGGGCTCAGATTAGCTCCATCATAGCTACATTCCAGCCAGTAGGAGGGGGATATCCACATCACTTCCACTCACATCCTGTTGGCCGAAACACAGTTGTATGGCCATACTCAGCCTCCTGAGTCTGGGAAATGTCTTTAGGTTACATTTCTGTAATTATAGAGCATTGGTTCTCAACCACTGATACTATCGCCCTCCTGGGGAGGTTTGGAATGTGTGGGGTGGGGAACATTCTTTGGTTGTCTCTGACTGGAGAGCACTAATGGCATTTAGTGGATGGAGCCAGGAATTCTAAATGTCCTGTAGTGTAAGAGACAGACCTGCACAACTAAGAATCACACTGCTCAGAGTGCTAGTAGTGCCCCCACCCTGCCCCGTGAGAAAAACTAGTAGAAGAAGGAAAGGATAGGTGTCGGGGGAGGGGTTATCTAGTGGTGTGCTAGTGAATGTTTAACTCCTGGCTCTGGTGGGGAGGATGGGGAGCTCTGATATGTAGCATATGCTGGTTTCTGTTGTAAATACTACCACCATGGCCAATTTCAAGGTGCCAACCTGAAGTCCCTGAAGGAGGAATTGGGAAGAGAGGCACATAGTCAGCTGTGACAAGCAGGTAGGAGCAGGCTCCAGCACACCACTGGGTTCACCTAACCATCTCTGTATATATGGTGGAGGTGGTGATAGTCTGTGACATGATGTAAGATACATACTCTATTTGGTCCACCAATACTACTCTCCATAATAGTTTAATTCTTAAAGCAATCCCTTTTTCCAAGTACCATTTGGATTTCCATACCCCAGTTCAGCAAGAGTGTTTTTTATTTCATCTTAACTTTTATTTCAATAGCTCTGAAGTTCCTTTAAAAGATCACAAGTATGTTTAAATTAATATTGTATACATTTTCTGAAAAGAAGGTATAGTAAGTAGAAGATATTAATTGTATTCATGTTATATATATATCTTAGAGGTATATATATAATAGAATATAGATGCTATTAGTGTTAAGTCATATTAGCATGTAGTCTTCCTATTCTGGTATTAACATGCTCATTTTAGATTTCAATATTGGAAATGGAAGAGGCCCCTAACTGAACGTCTGTCTGCTGCACTAAGTAAGATCTATCTGCCTGACAGCTTCTTCTGGTTACTTTACTAATTTATCAGAATGCCCAGGTATTATAAAGTCCAAATACCTAAATCATTCCTGCCCCTGATTGAGCTTATTTCTTTTTTTCTGTCTTTTCAGGTATCTGGCATAATTTCGTCCTTGCACTCCTGGGTATTTTAGCTCTTGTTCTGCTCCCTGTAATTCTCTTGCCATTTTACTACACTGGAGTCGGGGTGCTTATCACTGAAGTTGCTGAGGTAAATAATGGATTACTTGGGGCATTCTGTCGCCAGATTTTGTGATGTAGCACATAGCATTTTATGTCAGGAACTTTTATTCAAGTTGTCCTCCTTGAAGAAATTACTGTAATCCTTTCAAATTGAACAAATAGTTTTGTGAAATACATTGGCTTTTTTTTTTTACTTTTTATTAAGATTATGATAGTTTACAACCTTGTGAAATTTCAGTTGTACATTATTGTTTGTCAGTCATGTTGTAGGTGCACCACTTCACCCTTTGTGCCCACCCCCTATCCCCCCTTTCTCCTGGTAACCACTAATCTGTTCTCTTTGTCTACATGTTTAATTTCCACATATGAGTGGAGTCATACACAGATTGTCTCTCTCTATCTGGCTTATTTCACTTAACATAATACCTTCAAGGTCCATCCATGTTGTTTGTGAATGGGACAGTCTTATCCTTTTCTATGGCTGAGTAGTATTCCATTGTGTGTATATATATATATATATATATATACCATATCTTCTTTATCCGATCATCAGTTGATGGGCACTTAGGTTGCTTCCACATCTTGACTATTGTAAATAATGCTGCAGTGAACATAGGGGTGCATGGGACTTTTGGAATTGCTGTTTTCAAGTTCTTTGGATAGATACCCAGTAGTGGGATGGCTGGGTCATAAGGTATTTCTATTTTTAATTTTTTGAGAAATCTCCATACTGTTTTCCACAGTGGCTGCACCAATTTGCATTCCCAGCAGCAGGGTATGAGGGTTCCTTTTTCTCCACAAACTCTCCAACATTTGTCACTTTTTGTTTTGGTTATTTTTGCCATTCTAACAGGTGTAAAGTGATATCTTAGTGTAGTTTTGATTTGCATTTCCCTGATGATTAGTGATGATGAGCATCTTTTCATGTGTCTACTGGCCATCCATATATCTTCTTTGGAGAAATGTCAAAATACATTGGCTTTTTAAATTATTTCTGTTCTGAATTACAAAGATAGTACCAAGATTTTCTACCTGTAGTTTGTTGATAAAATGCATCATTTACCTTTACTGTTTATTTTTATAACTCTGCTGTTGAGTCAAATGTCTTTACTCCTAAGAAGTCAGAAAGATGAAAGCTAGGCTAGCCAGCCAGAACATTTTGTGGGAGTTTAAGTTAATGTCTTCAACTCTGTATTTCACTCCCTTAAACAGTAACTACTATGATGACATCGTCTTCTATTCAGACTTTGGGAAGAGGAAAATTACCTTTCTGAGCAACTGGCTCACATATTTCCTGTGCTGACAGTATCGTCTACATATTTGGGACTGTGTTTAGATAAGGACTTGTCTTATAATTTTATCCACTGAGCATATAGGAAAACGAAGGCATTCTGATGACTACTTTCACAAAAATTTTAATTAGCAGTTTGGGAAAACTTTGTTGTTTTAATCGTAACAGTTGGTGAGTGAGTTTTTTTCAGTTGTGAAAAATTCAAAATCTTGGAGAAGTAGGAAAAGTAACTATAAGTGTTGGGTTTTATTTTAATTTTCTAGGTCTGTACACCTTGGATTCAAAGCTGGATTATCTACATTATTCAAAATATTCTACTTAATTAACTCGGTGTCTTTAGCTATTGTTTGCTCAGATTAATTTTAGCTTGTCTTGACACATTACCTGATTTGATTTTTCCCTCTTCTCAAGGACTCACCTGCCATTGGACCCAGAGGCCTTTTTGTGGGAGACCTTGTCACCCATCTACAGGATTGTCCTGTTACTAACGTGCAGGATTGGAATGAATGTCTAGATACCATCGCCTATGAGCCCCAAATTGGTTACTGTATAAGTGCGTCAACTTTACAGCAGTTGAGCTTCCCAGTTAGAGGTGTGTATGTTTCCTCAGTATAACACAATGCTTCAAGTGGCAGTACTTGCCATTCCCCAATTCTTAGACCATGTCTGTAGATTTATTTGGTTCTAATTTCTTTAAAACAAATCGGTAAAGTAATGATAGGCCCAAACTAGTAAACATTCTTCTTGATAAGTTGGATACTAATATGTATGTTTCCTTTATTATATATTGCTGTTAAACTTCTTACTAATTTCATAATATCATATTTGATTTTCAGGACTCTAGTTATCTAATTCTTTCTGCATTCAAAAAAACTTGTGTTAAGTCAGCATTCAAGCTCAACCATAACCAATTAACTAAGTTCCACTAATTAAATACCCCTGTGCTATATGGATAGTGGCATGTCCAAAGCTATTTGGGGTAGAGTTGTTTTATGTGGCAGGCATCCAGAGGAAGTCATCTTGGCATCTGAAAATATCCCCTGAAGTCAGATCTGTTGTTCTGTGTAGCAGGTGACAGGGTGATGCAAGCTTATTCTCAGAAGCTGCTAAATTTATTTTGAGTTCTTTCAGCTCTGAAAAATCAGCCTCTCTACTCTTTATACAAAATCATGGGGGGCCAAATTATTGAAAGTGTTGGAAAATACAAATTATGCTCACAGACTGTATCTTTAATTCAAGAAATGCCCTGGATACTTGTCCACATCTCTTGGGGTTAGAAAATGCAATTAATAATCAAGAATAACTTTACTAAAGTACTGTGTGCAACAATGGCAAAGTAGTAAGAACTAATCTTTAAAACTTTTTTCAAGTGTAATCTTCTGTGTGTAACCCATTTTTAAGAACTTTGTTTATTGTAAATGTTTTTCAAACATACATAAAAGTCAAGAAAGTAGTGTAAATGAAACCTTATGCGTCCTTCTCCCAGCTTCAGGAATTATCAACATTTTGCCAATTTTTTCATCAAATCAGCCCACTTTTGGAGGAAGTATTTTAAAGCACATCCCAGGCTTCCTATCATTTCGTCCATAAACTTCAGCATGTCTTTAATAGATGATGATTTTTTAAACATGACCACAGTATTGTTATCACATCTAACAAAATTAACAATAATTCTTAGTATCTAGTTGATATTCACTTTTCCTTAACTGTTCTTCAAATAGTTGGTTTGTTTAAGTTGAATGGTATGTCTTTTAAGTGTCTTTTAACTGGTAACAATTCCTCCTGACTTTTTCTTTTGAAATAACATTTGTTTGTTGAAGAAACTGAGTCATTTGTTTTGTCGAATTTCCTATATTCTGGATTTGTCTGGTTATATCTTATCCTCATCATGTCATTAACATGTTCAGATGTCCCCCAAATTTTCTATAAACAGTAATTAGATCTAGAGGCTTGATTAGATTCAGGATCCATTTTGGGGGGGTGCAAAAATCCTTCATAGATAGCACTTAGTACTTTCTATTGCATCATGTCAGGAAGCGCACAATGTGTGGTCCTCTCCCTTGTGGTGATAAACGTTGTTCATTCTTTAAGATTGAAAGACCTATAAATTTTTCCTATTCTCAAGAGCCATTTAGCGTCTTCCAAAACTTTTCAGATGACAGGTTAGTATGTAACCCACAATGTGTTCTTCTGTAAGAGAAATAATCCATTATTTTACACTACTTAAGTCCTTTATCATTTTCCTCCAGTTTCTCTAAGTTTGGTACAATCTGTATTGAATTACAAAAGCCAAAATGACACAGTAATCAAATAAAATTTTCTCCAGTAGGACTGTTTTATTTAGGATATCTGCATCTCAGGTGTTTAAGATTTTGTCCTTTTCCTGTCAGACAAATTGGAAATGAAAATTTTCCCTGATATACTCTGAAACTGTTTCCTTATTAACTTTTTGAGTATTTCACTATTATGGGTCATATGCTGTATTTTGGAGGTATTTGTTGAAAAACGTAAAGCAGATATTACTCTTTCTACACTAATAGAAAATCAGTCCCAAAATAATAATTCTTCAATATCTATTTCATCTCCTTAGGAGCGACTGTATTAGGACACATGTTGATTTTGCATGGTGACTTTATCTGATAAACCCGTACCTCCATTTAACCATTTCTAAATGGAGTGCATATACTTAGCCAGTTTATAGGAATTTAATGACTGGAAATATAACTTAAAATATATGCTAGATTAATTTTAATGGCAGGCTTGACCACTGGGGCTGTGGACATTTAAGAAAGCTGGGGATTGATAGTATTTTACATGTATCTAGGTACCTTTGTTATCCTTCATTATGAATAGAGGGGAAAGATATAGCTAAATATGATAATACAAAGTGGCCAACAATCCAAAATTGATTCAATTTAGAGTGGAATTCAATATACATAATTAAAATTCTAAGAATTTATACCACTTCAAAACAATAAAGTCACCTTGGAAAGATCTGACCCTGGAAGTGCCCATAAGCTGTCCCAACCAATCATTTCTGGCCTTAATTTCTACCTTGACTCTCCCAGGTGTATTATTAAATCTTTAAAGATATTCCCTAAGATATTAATTAATTAAGCAGACTAGATGTTCTCCTTAAAATAATAACAGGTAGATTTCTGGCAAATTAGAAAACTGTGGTTAATCTACCTGAAATGACTGTACATTTTATTAAATTGTTAGGACCTGCCTTTTTCTTGTTAATCCTTTCCTTTTTGACTTTTAAACATTAAAATGTTAAACTACAACAAATGTCACCAACAAAGCCAAGGCTGGTTTACTTCCACCTCTGCCCTTGGTGCATGGGGCAAGCCTTAGGAGCTTGTCCCATACTCTCCTTGGAAATTGAATGGCCTTTCCAAGAAGCCCCAAAATGGACACTGGGTGAAGTCTTAGAGCCCTTTGCACCTGGAATAGACCTCTGGTCTCATTCTGGGTCAGAACTGAAAACAACTTTTCCCCCATTCATATTCAAGCCTCTGCTTTTAGCATTGCTGGATGTCCATATGCCACTTAGTGATTTGAATGGAACTAAAAGTTACAGACAAGAACTAGTCTGGCTCTTTTGGGGGGGACTATTTTCCTAACAAGTAGCTTGCATCCCCTCTTTAGTTTGAGGGGACAATCTTCATTTCATATACTATACATAAAACTATTTAGCTTTTTTCCTTTTTTGTTTCCTTAAAGCATTGTTTTGAGTAATAAAAACTGTACTCAAGAAGTCCAGCATTTGAACGACATTTTAAGGAGCATGAGATTGAATACTAAAGGCAGCTTCTCCCTAAAATGAACCTGTGAGCCCAGCTTCAGGTATCTCCCTTGAACAGCCTATATTCCTGTTCAAAAGAGGTGAGGGTCTATGCCCTTAACTGCCTGGCAAAGGGAATATTATCCTGTCTTCTATATTTCTAACTGAAGTGAGGAAAGAACTTTCCCTACCTGGTTTAAGATAATAAAAGGAAAACTCTGGGAATCTTTTCCACATATTTTGAGTACCCGGATTGTTTTTATGCCCAACTCTTCTCTGTTTGGAAAAAAGTCTCTGTTTTCTCATTGTGAACATCAACTTATGATCCAAAGTTTCTTTGCTATCCTAAATTGAAGAGAGAGAGAGTGTTTGTGTGTGTGTAATTTTTTAACTGCTTGTTACTGGATGATGCTGGTATAAAGTCTACTGTAGAACTAAGAATAAATAGGCTTGCCTCCCTGTGTTGGAGCTCTAGCTACATTTGTATGTGTATTAAGCCAGGGGAAGAAAATTATTCAGTTCATTTTAGTGATATAGAAAGTAGTGGGGACTGTGAACTATAGATTGAAAAAGTTTCTTCCTACTAGCCTTATTCCAAAATCACCTCTGGTCTAGACCGTCTTTTGAAGACTAGACTCTTTCTATGACTAGACTGTTTCTATGACTAGACTGTTTCTATGCACTCTTAGGGTGCATTCAGAATATGCAGTTTCTCCCTGTAGTGGAATTGTGAAACTGATCTGGTCTTAATTTTCCTAATTGTCTCCAAATCTGGGGAGATTTAAGGGACAATTCTCATCTCCCAGAGTTAAATTGAACCCATGAACGCCTCTGGGACCGCCTGTTGCAGCCTTGAATGCTCTTTCCAAAGTAGAATTGGATTGGCCTCTCATGCTTGATAGCAGTGTACTAATGTGAAAATTTTCTGTGGCGTCCCCATCTTACATATTAAGAATTGTATCACAGAAATTGGTTAAGTGACTTGTCTTTTAATGTGACCCAGTAGAAAAGATTCTAAAATAAAAAAAAATTTTTTTGAGGAAAATTAGCCCTGAGCTAACATCTGCTGCTAATCCTCCTCTTTTTCTGAGGAAGACTGGCCCTGAGCTAACATCCGTGCCCATCTTCCTCTCCTTTATATGTGGGACGCCTACCACAGCATGGCTTGCCAAGTGGTGCCATGTCCGCACCCAGGATCCGAACTGGTGAACCCCGGGCCACTGAAACGGAACATGCGAGTAAACTTGATATTTCTCTGTTTATCAATTAAAAAAAAATGTTGTAGCTTTAAAATTTTTTTTTCCTTTTTTTCCTCAAAGCCCCCCAGTACATAGTTGTATATTCTCCGTTGTGTGTCCTTCTAGTTGTGGCATGCGGGATGCTGCCTCACTGTGGTTTAATGAGCAGTGCCATGTCCACACCCAGGATTCGAACCAACAAAACACTGGGCAGCCTGCAGCGGAGCACACGAACTTAACCACTCTGCCATGGGGCCAGCACCTAAAATATTTTTTATATCAAGTTTACTTCTTACATGGTAACAAAATATTTAGCTCTTCATTGGAAAATTCTGTATGTCAAAAGGTACTTAATCTTGTCAGGGCAGCCACAGTCATGGATTTATGTTTTGGTTGGAATAATCACCATAGGAAGAAGCTGTAACCCTGAGGTCACAAATTGGTGGTAGCCTAGAGGCCAAATCCAGCCTCAGCAGATGTATTTTGTTTGTCTTGCACAGTGTTTTTAAAAATTTTAAATGACTGCCAATATTTAAAATTCAAGAGGTTTCACATGAGGGTCCAGATTTCTGGTTCCTCTTATAAAAAAATGGATGATCTCTTGAATCTGGGCCCCAAGTTAAGTGGCCTGCCTGCTAACCCCTTAGAACAGGGTATATATTTTCTAATTCATCACAGTCCCCACCACTTCCTATTCTTTCCAAACGCTATCCATTACATTCATTTGGTACCTGCTTGCCCCTTTAATCATTTGCATTACCAGATATGCTGTATCAACAGTGATAACAAATTCTTGACTTTCAATTCTGTATTGTATACAGTCCTCCAAGAAAAGTTAGTGATCAAGCACCAGATGTAAACTTTTAAAAATAGTTACAGATATAAAGGCAAGTGGCATAGAACATCATTTCCATATTCAGTATATATTGAGTAATCCACTGTATGTAAGAGACTGAGAAAACTTTCCCTCAGGGAGTTCACAGTCTAATCAAGAAACAGACTATGCCCATGTTATTACAGTACAAGGTTAAATGTAAGTGATGACAGGAAATATTGGGAGTTGTGAAAGTTGATGGCAGTCAGTCGTGACTGAGATGAGGACAGGTTTCATACAGCAGCTCCTGAGATGGGCCTCAACAGTGAGTTTCATTTCAGGAGGCCAAGATAGAAATCAATCTGAGGACCATAGATTAGAAGGTGGTCAGGGAACTGCTAGTAATTTCATTCAGCAAAAGAAGAGTATGAGATACGGTGATTTTTAAAAAGTGGAAATCTTTACGTTTTAGGCTATGGAGTTTAGACTTTATTTGGGAGCAGTGCTGAGTCTGGAAATTTTGGATTAGAAGCACTACATTCTCAGAGTTCTACACTGGAGGGTTAATTTGAAGCATTTAGTATGTAGGAGAGGTTTGCATATGAGAGCTAGGTGATAAACAAGATGCAATAGGACTGTTCAAGTGGGTCAGGTGAGGAGGAATTAGTGTCGACACTCAGGTGGGAATACATAAGGAGAAAAATAATGGGGAGGTAAAAATTAGTGAGTCTTGACAACGGATCAGGGAGAACACTGAGGGTTTTAGCCTGGATTGATTAAAAAAAAATCTTAAACAACTTTTTACTTTATACTTTATGATTAGGGCTGACCAGTGATTATAGGCACGGGTTTGTCTGTGCCATTAGATGTTTACAGTTTGTTTTCATATTTTAAATATTACTCGTCACCCAAAATTTAAATATCCATTCAGTTACGATAAGAAAACAAAACGGGACTGCCTGGTGGTGCAGTCATTACGTTCACGCGCTCCACTTCGGCAGCCAGGGGTTCACCGGTTCAGATCCCAGGTGTGGACCTATGCACCACTTATCAGGCCATGCTGTGGTGGCAGGCATCCCACATATAAAATAGAGGGAGATGGGCACAGATGTTAGTTCAGGGCCAATCTCCCTCAGCAAAAAGAAGAGGATTGGCGGCATATGTTAGCTCAGGGCTAATCTTCCTTGGAAAAAAAAATAATAAAATAATTATTTAAAAAAAGAAAGAAAAAAAACAAAACTACGCATACAACTAGCCATTGCAGAGGAGAAGTGGCTGTATCTGTTAGTTTGCTTCCTCTCTGTTTCGTTCTTGACTTTTTGTTGGCCTGGGAGAGAGAGGAGCAGTGCGTGGCTAGGGAGATCCAGTCTAACCAATACAAGATGTCTTCCTCAAATAATGTAGTAAAAAAAAAGATTTAAAAACAAACAGACCACCTTTGGCTGAAATACAAAATCCTTATAAAATCACGTTGCATATCAACTAACATTTTCATGCTAGTGACCCTGAAGACACTCTTATAATAAAAGTTGTTTGTGGTACTAGAAATCATAGATAACTTTACTCTTGATTGAGTCTGTCTTCTTCACCATATGTGAGTATGGTAGTGTGTATATGTATAAGATTTTAAGTTTAATTGGTCCTTGCCACACATCAATTTATGCTTCATGGGTTTGATGTGCTGTAAAAAGGAAACCTTCCAAAATAAATACATGAAAATCATTTTTTGTCCCACCTGTATCAGTGATTAAGCTTCCTTATTCTGCCCTAGATACAAGTGAAGCTGTCTACCAAAGAACTTGAAAAAAATAAGTGAATAATAGGAATAAACAGTTGCCCTGTTTCTGTTGTCTTCCAAAAATGGTAACTGGATTACTGGTATGCAGGCAAATATGTGCACATCTGTGGGGTGAAATTGGGCCGTCCTGGTCCTATGGGGAAAGCCCCAAGGTAAGCCTGGAGGTGGGATAGATATTTGATATAATAGGGCTGTCCTTAGGGCTTTAGGGATGAGAGTCTTAGGCACCCTCTGGCCCACTCTGCAAACACCACAGCACAGGAGCTAAGTAGTGATATTGGATCAGCGGCATTAGGGCATCTAATAGTGGCTCATTAAATATTTTTGCTTGACCAGCTGAGACCCTGGAACTCCAGCTTTATAGTTGGTAAGTTTATGTGAAGACAACTAACCTAGGGTAATTGCTGCTGCTTGATTTCAAATTGGACGTATCTCTTTTTGTAATGTAAATCAAACTCTGCAGCAAGTAGCCAGCAAGCTGAACACTCAATTATACAGTTGTTTCCTAATTCATATGCATTTTACTTACTTTTTTGGTCTTGAAAGCAAAATTTTGATTACAAATGTACTTCAATATAATGGATTCTTTTTTTGATGATGGGTTCTAATAAACTATTTCTCTTTAGCATACAAACGGCTAGATGGTTCGACTGAATGCTGTAACAATCACAGCCTTACAGATGTGTGCTTTTCCTACAGAAATAATTTTAATAAGCGTTTGGTAAGTTGTCCCTGAAGCAGTCTTGCTTGTCTGATATAATTATTGCAAAGTAAGCGTATACACACATAGAACTAAAATGGAACCTGTGAAAACTTCTCCCTGTTGTATCATTTCACATGTCACATTTCATCTGAGAATCTTTAAAAATTTGTAATGGTAATATCTTATTTGGCCGAAATGGAATACTTAAATCCAATTTATAATAGGTGCACATAAATGGCATTTCTTCTATATGAACTTTGTTCCTAATATGCTAGGTGATATGGAAGATTTTGAGGGAATGTACTTGGTGTTCTTCTTGTTAATAATCCGTTTTAGTATTGACTAATTAATATTTTATTCATAGCATACATGTCTACCTGCTCGGAAAGCAGTTGAAGCCACTCAAGTTTGTAGAACCAATAAAGATTGTAAAAAAAGCTCAAGTTCAAGTTTCTGTATAATTCCTTCTTTGGAAACTCATACTCGCTTAATAAAAGTGAAGCACCCGCCTCAAATCGATATGTTGTACGTAGGACATCCACTACATCTTCACTATACAGGTAGGTATTATTGTGGTAGACCCTCAGAAAATCATTAAGATAGCATATATTTTCAGTGGTAGAAATTTATATATTTTTAATATATAATATATAAAAATATAAATAAATTTGATCACTTTTCAAAGTCTTGTTAACTTGTTCTTAGGCATTAAATGAAATTTAGGCTGTAGAGAAATAATCCAATTTATAGCAAGAGGGAATCCCATGTCTGCCTATGAAGAGTAATACATTTTTCCTTCACCACTGTTTATGCCCAAGTCACATAGATGATCTCTCAGATATTCTCTGAGAGTTTTTTAAATTTATCCAAGCTTCCAAAACAGTGCGAAGAGCAGCGTACCCCAAACAATGCCAGGAATCATGGTAATAGAATTATAAAGTAATTTGTGCATGACACATGAATTTTATCTGAATATAATTTCAAAACCAGGCCAGCATGATTGTTTTAACAGTGGCAACATGATTGGACTAAATATGTAGTTTCTTATGGCTGAAGATCATATAGTCTAACTCATTTTTATGTACAAAATCTTTTTATGTTTCTTTTTTTATAACAGCTTTGTTGAAATATAATTCACATACCAGATAATTCACCATTTTAAAGTGTAAAATTCAGTAGTTTTTAATATATTCTTAGTTGTGCAGCCATGACTACAGTCTAGTTCCAGAATATTTTCATCACCCCAAAAAGAAACCCCATAGCCATTAAGCAGTCACTCTGCATTTCTCCTCAACACCCCTCAGCCCTTGGCAGCCGCTAATATACTTTCTGCTTCTATAAATTTGCTTGTTCTTTACATTTCATGTAAATGGAATATTTTGTGACTGGCATCTTTCACTTAGCATGTTTTCAAGATTCCTCCATCTTGTAGCACAGGTCAGTGCATCTCTCCTTTTTATGGCTGAATGATATTCCGTTGCATGGACATAACACTTTTTCTTAATTCATTCATCAGTTGATGGACATGTGAGTTTTATGTTATTCTTGTTTTTTGTCTTTTTTTTTAAAGATTGGCACATGAGCTAACATCTGTTGCCAATCGTCTTTCTTTTTCCTTCTTCTTCTCCCTGAAGCCCCCCCAGTACACAGTTGTATGTTCTAGTTGTAGGTCCTTCTGGTTATGCTATATGGGACGCTGCCTCAGCATGGCTTGATGAGTGGTGCCATGTTCGCACCCGGAATCCGAACCTGCAAAACCCTGGGCCGCCAAGGTGTAGCACTCGAACTTAACCACTCGGCCACGAGGCTGGCCCCTATGTTACTCTTTAAAAGACTTTCTCATTGCTTCGTAGTCATATCCTCAGATACAACCTGGATCATTCTTATTTATTAGTTTGACACTAAGTGACTCTAGAGTGCAAATACTAAATGTATCCTCAACAAATGAAGAAATGTCCCCTTTTAGGGTAATTCAGAAATGTGTATTGTGGGTTCTATCTAATTACAGGAGAGTTTTTAAGTGTTTTGAACAAAAACAGGATTATGGATTCCAGAGAGTAGAAGAGACCTTAAAAATTCTCTAGTATTGGGGCCAGCCTGGTGGCCAAGTGGTTAAGTTCACGCGCTCCGCTTCAGCAGCCCAGGGTTTTGCCAGTTTGAATCCTGGCTGCAGACATGGCACTGCTCATCAAGCCATGCTGAGGTGGCATGCCACATTACACAACCAGAAGGACCTACAACTAGAATATACAACTATGTACTGGGGGGCTTTGGGGAGAAGAAGAAGAAAAAAAAAGATTGGCCACAGATGTTAGCTCAGGTGCTAGTCTTTAAAAAGAAAAAAAGAATTGAGAACTTTAAACAAAATTCTCTAGTCTTAATCCTTGTTTTAGCACTGAAGAAAAAACAAGACCAGAAAGAGGTTAAGTGGCATATAATACTTGGAGTGAACATGATTTTAAGGTTATACCCCTTTGCAAGGGTAAGGACTCCTGTGATGTAAATTCTAGTATATTTTTTTAAGTTGGTCTCTGTATTTGGTAATCATGCTTGGTATATAGTCAGTTTTATCTTAGTCTCACCTCAAAATATAAGTACACACTGGGACGTGAATTTCTGTGTTCCACTATTTGTATTAGATGTTCTAGAATAATCAGTTGTTTTCATATGTGGGGCATATAGCCTGCCTACATATATTTGGGAAGGGTTTTCTCAACCAGTTTAATAGGCTACTCCAATTTTCAAGCGTATGGTAAAATTCATAATGCTATTGCTTATCTGTATGAATAATATTCATTATTTCTTATTTTTCTTTTTTAGTGAGTATCACTAGTTTTATCCCACGTTTCAACTTTCTAAGCATAGATCTGCCTGTGGTTGTGGAGACATTTGTCAAGTATCCTTTCTGGTGTTGAAAAATGTGTTAAAAGTATATTACTTGGAACTTGATCAGTCTTACCTTAGATAGAGCGTGCCTAGACTTTACAAGTATCAATTAATTGCCAGCAACTGAAAAACAGACTCTAAAGTTTAAAAGATCAGATTGTACCTAGGAGGGAAGAAGTCAGAGGAGAGAGATTTATCAGGAAGGGAGAAAGGTTAAGATGTGGCAGGGAAGAAACCCAAAATACAAACTGAGTTGGATTTACAGAACTAAACTCTTTTAGTAATTTTATAAAGGATGAAAGCTTCAGCTACTAGTGAGGCGATGAATTCCACCCCTTCTGAGCCTGTTATCTCTGACCAAATGGATGAATGCATAAGGGAGATGAAGCTGGTTTCCACTACTAAAATAGCAAGTCAAAGGACAAAATCTCATGTGTTCTTTAGCATATTGTGTTTGTGTGTAAAAGATGAAATTTTAAAAAAATTGTTACATAGAATTTGGATAAACTGAACAGTTTGGAAGAGTTCTTAATTTTTGTCACTTTTAAACCTTTTTCATTTCTTTCCTCAATGATTTGCAAAAAAGTAAAATAGAAAACAAATGAGCAGTTACTTAAAAATGTGTACAGTCGGGGCTGGCCCCGTGGCCGAGTGGTTAAGTTCGCGCACTCTGCTGCAGGCAGCCCAGTGTTTCGTTGGTTCGAATCCTGGGTGCGCACATGGCACTGCTCATCAAACCACGCTGAGGCAGCGTCCCACATGCCACAACTAGAAGGATCCACAACGAAGAATATATAACTATGTACCGGGGGGCTTTGGGGAGAAAAAGGAAAAAATAAAATCTTAAAAAAAAAAATGTGTACAATCAAGATTGTACCTTGTAGGCTGCAGCTTTGTCTCAGAGAGATTTATGCTATAACCTTATAGATGACAGTAAAATAGAGTTATGTTTACATTATATAGTTATATTTATGCTTTAACCTTATAGATGATAGTAAAATAGAGTTTAAGGGGCCAAAAATCTTTGTTTCCTAATATAAGGTAATACTTTGTAAGGATCAAAAAATAATTTTCCCGTATTTCTTATTCCTTCCACATTTCTTTCCCTTGTTGTATCGTTAAAGGATTAGAAAGACATAGTCTTCCTAGGAGTTCATTGTAGATGGCCTTAGTTTACAAGTGGTTGGCCTTTATTTTTCTAGTCAAGGTTTTTGAACTTTGAAATAACGTAAATCATTTGTTTTAAATAGTAGAGATCTAAGAAGGAATGGCCTGTATTGGTGGTCAGAGATTTAAAGAAAGGAGGGAAGTCAACTGTAATCTCAAATCCAGTCCTAATAAAATATCTTCTTCTGACTCCCAGAAATGTGCTTTCCATTCAAACCTCACAGTCGGCTCCTTAACTGATTTTAACCAGGTACCTGATTTCCCTCTCAGGAGCTCTGGCTATTGTTAATGCAGTGCCCTGCTTTGCTTTGGATGGACAGTGGATTTTAAACTCTTTCCTGGATGCCACCCTTACCTCGGTGATTGGAGACAATGATGTCAAAGATCTGATAGGATTTTTTATCTTGCTTGGTGGCAGTATACTTTTGGCTGCTAATGTGACCCTGGGACTCTGGATGGTTACAGCACGGTAATATTTGCACTCATCTGACAGAATCTCTGAGTTACAATATACAATCCTGAAAACCTTACTTGCTATGAAATATAAAGTGTTTCCTTAAGATTACATTTTAGCCAACCACTTTAAGCTCCTCCTATATCAGAGTTATCTGAACTCTGGGATGGGGAATAAACAGAAGAAATGAAAGGCATAGTCTCTGACTACATTCTAGTTTTAAAGACTGAACTTACAAACTTCAGATGCTTGTGGAACAATTTCTAAACAAGTGCAAATTCATGTTAAACCACTTTGTGTGACTATATACCATGTTGAAGTAATGTAAAAGAAAACAGAATTGGGTGGAATTAATTGGCAAAAACTTCTTGAAAAAGCATCATTAATCCAGATTTGAAGGCGACCAGACTTTGGCCAAGTGGAAAGGTGAGCATTTTCTTGGCCTATATCTCTTGTCCTTTGTCTTGTTTGAAAAGTATTTTAAAATTTAATAGTGTATTATTTTATACTCTGGTAACTGAGGTCTGATTATAATTAAATTAATAAAATTCTATAAAAGAATCTGCTGACATGAAAGGGAAAATCTTTGTCAAATGATACCAAATAAGTGAACAAAGTAGGAAGTGGGGCCTACAATATCATGAGACGTGTTTTGCCTCACAAGAGTTGCCTCTTTGTTAATGTATCCCCCTACCCTCATAAAGCAGCACTGGCCTTGACATTCCGAGTGAACTACAGGAAGTGTCTCCTACCTGCTGCATGTGAGCTGAGGCAGCCAGGGTTGAACCTCAGAACTGAGCCGTGTCTTCCAACAAATCACAAGACAGATCACAGGACTTTCTGCAGTCCTGGTTACCATTCTCTACAGAGCTTTGAAGCTTGGAACCCTTCCAGGGTAGACATTTTCTCTTGTGCTGCTGCGGCTATCAGGGGGCTAGCTCCTGGGTTCCTGTCTTCAAGAAGCAACTACCTTAAGCGCTGAACCATACTCTGTCCTCACCAGAGGCTCCCGTGTTTCTCAGTGTTGGGTAATTAAACACCTAGTCCTTGCTTTCCATCTTTCCCCTAAGCTACTTCTGTGGGTCCACGGAAGACTTGGTAGTACAGTGAGAATGGCTACAAACATGGATTTGCCAGAGCCTGGGAACTGACTTTTGAGCCCCAAAGAGCCCACCCTAGTTCAAGGTCCTTTGGACTGGAGATGCAGCCTTGGGAGATCTGTGAAGTCAACAAACCACTGCGAAGCTATTGGTCTTCGAAGTGTATGAGCATGTCGTTTCTTTGATGAAAAATATGTTTCTCTCGTACACTCAAACGTTAACAGTCACGTATCCAACTTCTTCACTAAGTGAGGTGTTCCATGGAGTTCACCTTTTTCAGATCATTGCGTTGCTCTTCAGGCACTAAAACTTTTTAATCATTTTTAAGAAACTCTTTAGATTCTATTAAAAATATGTCTGTCTTCTTAAACAGAAATTATGCATTGAATATCATTTTAACATTTTGTTAATAACTCAAGGTCATCAGTTATTACCATTACTGAAACCATGCAATTATTGGTTTATCCCAGGGAAAAGGCATTTGTTCTATTCTTAGGCAGCCAGTCAATCAAGATTAAAGTGTATTAGCAGAGTGATGCTCAGACCTGTTCAGAGCTTGGGGAATGCCATTAAATACTTACATAATTAATTCAGTTACATGAACTAAGCAGTTTACTAATGAAAATGTTGTCTATGTTCAGGTCAGTTGTTTAAAAAACAGAAAAAAATTTAGTAGAGGAAATCCTACCCATTAACTTTTCCTGGGTGAGAAAAAAAGCAAACACCTCATTTTCTTGTAGCTTTTAAACACCTGGTCTGTTGCTCCATAGGGTCAGGATTTGGGAACCACTCTAATAGGATATTGAGCAGATCAGTCCCATTTGTATAGAAATGGTCTCATCGTGTGAAAAAGGAAATGTTACGTGTTGTCTCTTTAGCTTGATTGTGGGTACTTTTAGAGCAAGGACCATGTCATGCTCATCTCTGCATCCCTAGCACAGTGCATGAGACATCAAAAATACTTAATAAATGCGGTTGAATGGATGATGATTCATGTTATTTATGCACTAGAAAAGCATGTTTCTATTTAAGTAAGCTGTAAAAAGTATTATTGAATATTTACTGTAAATATATGTTAACATAAAAAAATGAGAGGTCTTTGTGTCCCTGATATATTATCATCTTTATGAAAATAATCCTTTTTGGTTTCTGTAGAGCAATTAGAAAAATGAATTATTTTGAGGATTTGAAGAAAGTGTTCTTTTTGTGATGTCACTTTGTTCCACAGTAAAACTTTATTTTCAGTGTTCCTACTCTTCATTGTTTACATTTTTGAGGGTTTTTTTAAAATCACCTACAATCTGTAAAGAATGTATATATTCTTTTCAGCATCTCAGTTTGAAAAGACATGCCGTTAAACTTGACCTTTTGATAATCGCTCTTATAGGTCATTGTCTGTTCTAACAGTAAATTGTAAACATCTGCTTCATGGATATGTGGCTCTCAGCCATTATTTTGTCCTGTGGTATTTATTGAATGTCCACATTCTAATGGTGCACAGATATTTTTCTATAAATCTTTCGACTGTTCTGTAATTCATTCTTAGGATTTAACTTGAAGATACCACAGTTGCTGGCATTTGATGTTTAGCAATAAAAGAATAAATGTGTACCAGCATTCTATGTTTTATCATCATCTATGTGTTGTCTTTCTTAAAAAATTTGTATTCTTTTTTTTTTTATTAATGTTATGATAGATTACAACCTTGTGAGATTTCAGTTGTACATTTTTGTTAGTCATGTTGTGGGTACACCACTTCCCCCTGTGTGCCCTCCCCCCATCCCCCCTTTTCCCTGGTAACCACCGATCAGATCTCCTTATCAATATACTAACTTCCACCTATGAGTGGAGTCATATAGAGTTCGTCTTTCTCTGACTGGCTTATTTCGCTTAACATAATACCCTCGAGGTCCATCCACGTTGCTGTGAATGGGCCAATTTTGTCTTTTTTTATGGCTGAGTAGTATTCCATTGTGTATATATACCACATCTTCTTT
This sequence comes from Equus caballus, assembly GCF_041296265.1. Taxonomy (NCBI): domain Eukaryota; kingdom Metazoa; phylum Chordata; class Mammalia; order Perissodactyla; family Equidae; genus Equus; species Equus caballus. The sequence continues at coordinate 17,050,661 of NC_091715.1, forward strand.
ATCCAGTCATCAGTTTCTGGGCACGTAGGTTGGTTCCACGTCTTGGCTATTGTAAATAATACTGCGATGAACATAGGGGTGCAAGGGACTCTTGGGATTTCTGATTTCAGGTTCTTAGGATAGATACCCAGTAATGGGATGGCTGGGTCATAGGGTATTTCTATTTTTAACTTTTTGAGAAATCTCCATACTGTTTTCCATAGTGGCTGTACCAGTTTGCATTCCCACCAACAGCATATGAGGGTTCCTTTTTCTCCACAACCTCTCCAACATTTGTCGCTCTTGGTTTTGGATGTTTTTGCCAATCTAACGGGTGTAAGGTGATATCTTAGTGTAGTTTTGATTTGCATTTCCCTGATGATTAGCGATGATGAACATCTTTTCATGTGTCTATTGGCCATATTCATATCTTCTTTTGAGAAATGTCTGTTCATGTCCTCTGCCCATTTTTTGATCGGGAAAAATTTGTATTCTTTTCTATCAAAATTGTTCTGTTTACATACGTCTTAGTCGTTTTTAGATTCTTGATTCTAAAAGCAGCCTTCAGTTTTCACTCAAGCAATCTGTATGTAAAAGTTGTTGCAGGCCATGGAAAAAAGTCTTTTTAAAATGAGGTTCCTGTACTCTTGCTACTGGTTTGGAAATAGCCTGTTTATGGATGAAAAAAGACGACTATCATGTTTCCTTTCGTTAGTATCTGACAGGAATCGTCTCTAAGTCTATATTTTTAGGAATTCATCAAAGAAAAATATTTCAACTATGGCATTGGTTCTTCTTGACCTGTTGTGCTAGCGCTTTCTCCCTTGTCCACAGAGCCAACCTCTCTGCCATGCACACACACACGCACGCACACACACACATTCTCTTTCTAGGTTACTAAGGGCTAGATAAATAGGCTGGAAATTTAGCCCAATTCCTGATTGGCTAGCCTCATTCCACTCCTCCTTCTTGCCTCTGATCCATTGTACTATGGTTGAGAGTCACAAGACTAGATGACTATCTAAACCACCATTTTTTAGCAGCTTTTTGAGATATAGTTAAATACCATAAAGTTCACCTGTTTAAAGTGTGCAATTCACTGTAAACTTTTTCTTTCAATGACTAATCAAACAATAGTATACATATGCTTTAGTATAATCTACCCTTTTAAGTAAATGAACGTGATAAAAAACTGGGAAAAAAATGTTTTAGTTATTTCACAGCTATTTTAATTCTGAAGTGGTTTTCAGCACTGGAATAGAGTTGAATAACAAATTTATTTTTAAGGTAAAGCATGTGGATATACTTTCTTTGAGACAATAAGCCTTTTTTATCAGTGCATCTGCAAGCTACTCTTGCTGTTTAGGCCATACTAATTTGAATAATCCATTGTATATTTTATCAGACCACCGCAAATGAATTCAATGAAAGGAAAGCCTCTATTTCAGAACCTAGTGCTACAAGAGATTATACTCAGGGTGGAGGTAGAAAAAAAATGGCTAAAAGAAGTTGCAATTCTAATTACCAAGTAGATTATATTGTGTAATTTAATATCCCATTATAGAGAGAAAAACACCCTTATAGCTTAGCTTTTTTTTTTCAAAGATTTTATTTTTCCTCTTTCTCCCCAAAGCCTCCCGGTACATAGTTGTGTATTTTTAGTTGTGGATCCTTCCAGTTGTGGCATGTGGGATGCCACCACAGCATGGCCTGATGAGCAGCACCATGTCCACACCGAGGATCCGAACCAGCGAAACCCTGGGCCGACGAAGTGGGGAGCGCGAACTTAACCACTCGGCCACGGGCCAGCCCCTATCTTAGCTTTATTTAGCTAAAGATTGATGGTTATTCAAAATTGCCCCGTATTAACTGACTATTTCTCAAATTTTTCTACTGAAGCCCTTCTGACACTGTAGAGGAGGGAAAACCCAAAAGAATTTAAGAGTAGAACCCTGTAGGGGCCGGCCTGGTGGTGCAGCGGTTAAGTGTACACATTCTGCTTCAGCTGCCCGGGGTTCGCTGGTTCGGATCCCGGGTGCGGACATGGCACCGCTTGGCAAGCCATGCTGTGGTAGGCGTCCCACATATAAAGTAGAGGAAGATGGGCACAGATGTTAGCTCAGGGCCAGTCTTCCTCAGCAAAAAGAGGAGGATTGGTGGCAGATGTTAGCTCAGGGCTAATCTTCCTCAAAAAAAAAAAAAAAGACACAAGAGTAGAACCCTGTAATTGGCTCCTCATCCTATAAAATTAAAGTGTCACTTTATCTTAAATTCATGTGAATTTTGCATTCCATTAATGAGGCATCGTAAAGCTAATTCTCCTCTTAAAGATATGAAACTCTAAACTGTAAAAGAATTAGATGCTAAGAATATTAAGATTTTCTTCATGTCTAAAGCACATTGGCAGAAAGTAGTTTATAACAGCTAGTCTGTAGACTAGTGACGGTCTTTGATGGTGTTTTTGTCTATTTATAGTGAAATGAGAAAAATAAAAATGTATATTGTCTCTAGTTACAAAATGAAGAAAATGTACGCATGTTATTATAAGATTGCCTGCTGCCGTTTATCAAAGAGCTCTCCTTTATGGAGTATGGAAACACATACTTAATTTCACTTAGCACTCCCAGATTGCTCTCCAGAGTGGCTCTGTGTAACTGACACTCATCAGCAAGGCATGAGGGTTCCATGTTCCCCCACACCCTTACCTCCGCCTGAATTATCTGACTTCCATGTTCTGACAAATGTTAGGTGCAAAACGGCATTTCATTTTAATTTGCATTTCTCAGATTGTTAATAAAGGTGCACATCTGTATATATACTTGTTTAGCCATTTGGATTTTTCATTCTGCCAATTGCTTATTGATACCCTTTGTCCTAAATTTTTCTTATTGATCCATAGGAATTTCTTATATAGTCTAGATTAAGGGTCGACAACTACAACCTGCAGGCCAAATCCTGCTCAGCAACTATTTTTGTAAATAAGGTTATATTGGAACACAGCTGCATGCATTCATTTATGTATTCTCTATGGCTGCTTTTAAGCCACAACAACAGAGTTGAGCAGCTGCAACAGAGTCCATATGGGCCACAAAACTTAAAATATTTACTATCTGTTTACAGAACAACCCATGTTCTGGATACCAATCTCTTGTCCATTTGAGATTTTGCAAATAATTTTTCCGTCTATCACCCATCTATAAATTTTATTCATGAGATCCTTTGTTGAATGTAGTCAAATCCATTGATTTCTTGCTTCATTGTTTGTTTTGTGTGTCTTTCTGAAAAAGTCCTGTCCTGTCCCGAAGTCACAATAATATTCTACACTTTCTTCTGTTTGCTTCAGAGTTATATTTTTACAATGAGATCTTTAATTTCTGTAATATGTGATATGAGGTAGGAAATCCAGGTTTATTTTTCTATATAGAGTGAACTATCTTTAAATTAGACATGATACCATTTTCCTTTATAAGACTGTTAAACAGTTTGGATAAAGTTCTTAATATGGTGCCTTGCATGCTCAAGTTACTATTATGTACTTAAATTTCTTATTTTCAGAAGGCAGAATTATGACATAAATTTGCCCTGACACCTCTGTCCACACTGGTGTTAGGTCTTGCCTCCTTTTGGTATGCCTTCTTGGCTTCCAGGGCCTTCAGGCTAGCTCTGGTTGTCCAGAGTATCTCCCAGGCCTTGACCCTTTTAAACATTTCTTCCCCCAAACAAAATGGAGCTAAAATCATAATATTTAAGATGTGAGCTAAGGATTTTGCTCTGAGCTATTCAAAATAACCTCGTGTTCATGAGTGTGCTCATTGATAGTAACATTGGCATTTAAATCTGGTCTTAACCAAACAGTATCCTAATTCAGAAGGTGGCACTGTGATGAACCAATATAGGAGAGTATTGAGGTAGGATGGACTTTGAGGACTAAATCAGACAATAGAGAGCTATCTACTCTGCACAGTCTGGGATATTGTGTTTCAAAATAAGCTCTTTTTTAACATGTTCATTTTAATTTACATTTTTAGTTCGAAAAGAGGCTAAACATTTTTTTTAATGTGTATTCTTTTTTAGGTGTTTTTATCCACATCCTTTGTCCATATTTCCCTGCAGTGGTTATCACCTTCTTACTACTTTTCATCCTTCAGGGCTCATATTTTTATGAAGGGTTTGCAAACATATATGACCATACCTTAGCTTCTTTTATAGGTCCTTGACTTTTGTACTGTATTCCTAGCATTCTTTTCTTCCTTTTCAACCACTTCATTTCCATCTTTTAATGACTTCTAATTTCCTTTCCAGGATTTATGTATCACCAGAAATCTACAATGGACGGTAGCACTTTGCAATTTACAGAATGTTCCCTTCTCCAGTTCAGGGCACCCCATTTTCTGTTATGGAAATATGTAGGAAGAAGAGGTTGGTAATCAGGAGTTTGCTTGGGGAGTATAGAACTGGAACAGGAGATAGATAATCTGATTTTTTTGGCCTTTATAGAAGAACAATTTATTTTTTACTAGAAAAGTACACATTCATTATAGAAAACATGTTAAATGAAAGTAAATTGTAATTTATTGGAAAAATAGGATATTATAAACTAATAAGCTGCTTTATTAAACTTGACAGTGTATTACAAACATTTTTCAATGTTATTAATATTCTACTGTTATTTTAATGGTTATATAATATTGCAGTGTTAAATATGCCACAGTTTAATCAACCCCTATTATTTCCTATTTTGCAATATTATAAACAAAGCTGTAAGGAATATCCCTATAACTAAATCTTTTTGCATATCTGTGATTTTTAAAATAATTCTAGAAACTCTTAAGATAATCCTAAAAGAAAAATTGCTATCTTGAAATGTGAACATAGTTTTATATATACATATTGCCTTGTTGAATTTACATTTTTTTCTGTTAATTGGGTATGCAAAAATGGCATCTCATTTGTATTTCTTTGATTAGAGAAAAGGTTAAGCATTTTAAAATGTATTTATTGGCCATTGTGCCCTTTTTGTTTATCCCCATCCTTTGCCCATTTTTCATGGAAATGATTATTGTCTTCTTACTGCTTTTCATCATAAGTCAGCACTACTGTTTGATTTGTTACATGTGAATATGCTAAAATTTCATTTAAGTATAATGCTTATTTTTATGTTTTTGTATATCGTGATCTGTCAATCTTTGCCTTATGTTTTCTACTTTTGGTGATATGTTTTAAAAGTCTTCTCAAGATTTTATGAATATTCACAGATATTTTCTTATGATAGTCATATGATTTCATTTTCTCAAACATTCTAATCTATAATCTATATGCAATGTATTTTGATGTTGGTGCAAAATAGAGATATAACCTTGTGTTTTGTTATCCCCAAGTGATTAAACCAGTCGTCTCAAAAGAAATGGTTAGTATGGAGATGCCATACCAGCCAGGAAGAGGCATGAATTACATCCTTTGGAGAGAATAGATATAATAAGTGAAATTATCTCTCATTTGATGAATCATTTTTATATAGAAGGCAACTATTTATTATTTTACTTTTTCATTTCAATAATACACTGAGAATATATCTCATGTGTTTTAATTGAATAGAGTGCTTAAATCATTTTTTTTTCCTTAAAGTGTTTTTATTTTTACTGAAATAGTGTATCTCATTCCTAAACAATATATATTAGCAATCTAGAGATTATCCTTAATACATACCATTATCTAAGGTACTGTTTTCATCAACTTCTCAATTAAAATATTTTTTTGCTTCTTAGATTTTCAAGCTTTTATATCTCTGTGGATTGTTTAATATTAGTCTTAAAAGGTTAAAAAAAAAATCTGTCTTTGGAATAGATGTCCTGATTTTAAAGTAAGTATCTTATCTTCATCTGTTTTAGTTACATAATGATTCAGTATGGAACACTGCATTCTTTGATTACTTGTTCAAATATATGCACTATTTTTTTAATCATAATTTAAAATCCTGAACATAAGGGGTAATGAGGATACTATGAATTTATATTTTATTTCTTGTAAAATTTTAGCAACTTTTTCAATTCATAATAAATGATCAGTTTAAAAGAAGTTGGTGAAGTGTGCTTTTTTCCCCACATTTAAAATGTTCTCCAGGGCTGGCCCAGTGGCACAGCAGTTAAGTTCGCATGCTCCGCTTCGGCAGCCTAGGATTTGCCAGTTTGCATCCCAGGTGCAGACCTATGCACCACTTTATCAAGCCATGCTGTGGCAGGCTTCCCATATATAAAGTAGTGGAAGATGGGCATGGATGTTAGCTTAGGGTCAATCTTCCTCAGCAAAAGGAGGAGGATTGGTGGCAGATGTTAGCTCAGGGCTAATCTTCCTCAAAAAAAATAAAAAATGCTTTCCTTCTGAGATCATCATGTTGGTTTTTAAACTTGCCAAAATATAGAATATGACTCTTGTAAATATGCTACTCTAAGAGATGCTTATTGGATAAAAAAAAGTTTCCATTTTTCTTGCTCATCCTCATTCTACAGTCACTAGAACTGATACATATATTCTTTCATTCATTTCGAAAATATTTACTGCACACTTACTATGTTCCAGGCACTGTTCTGGGCTCTGGGGATACAGCAGTGATAAATAAATGAAAAGCAGTAGGAGATATTGGAGTATATGAGGTTTAAAACCATTTGGTTTAAAACAAATTCGGCCTGACCTTGTTTTTCCAAAAAGGCTTGACGTGGCTTGTTGAGCATGCATTGTACATCTGCTTTAAACATTTACTGTGTCCCAAAGACAAGAATGATGCCCTTAAAGATAGGGATGTAGCTTCCTCCCATATCAGCATTTCTTTAAGGATAAGCTTCTCTTCCCAGAAACTAAGAATTAATTGCTGACCCGCTGACCACCGACCTCCTGTGCTCACCTTGTGACCACTGACCTGCTATGCCAGCTAAGCATCTCATGACAGTAGTAAAAGAAATATTCCTATCATGTGTGGTGTATGCTCTTTCTTCCAAGACAGTATATAACCACTCTGTACACCCCACTTCTTTGGTGTGCTTCCTTTCCTGGGGAAGGAAGCCCCCCAGACTATAGTCCTCAGACCTGGCTCATGATAATCTCATCCCAAATTTTGATTTATGGATTGATTATGGATTGTTTGTGTCAACAGCAGTAAATAAGACAGTTTTCTCTTTTGTATTTTGTAAGGAAGAACGTACCATTTATTTTTAAAACAATAAATATATGCTGAGCACTACTAAGTGTTGCAGGCGTGAGGTGGCCAGAGATTAAGCTGAAGTTAGCAGAGGCCACGTCTTAGAAATATGTTAAGGAGGGGCCGGGCCCGTGGCCAAGTGGTTAAGTTCACACACTCTGCTTCGGTGGCCCAGGGTTTCGCTGGTTGGAATCCTGGGCGCGGACATGGCACCACTCATCAAGCCATGCTGAGGTGGCATCCCACATGCCACAACTAGAGGGACCCACAACTAAAAATACACAACTATGTACCCGGGGGCTTTGGGAGAAAAAGGAAAAATAAAATCTTTAGAAATATGTTAAGGAGAGTGTGGACTTTAGCCTAATAGCAAATGAGAAGTCATTGAAAATTTCAAGCAGGAGAGTCTCATAATCAGATTTGCATTTTGGATGGATCACTTTGGCTGAGGGCAAAGCATAGATTGGGGAAAACAAATCTGGAGACAACGAAATTAGTTAAGAGACTGTTTCAGTAATCTCAGCAAGAGATGATGATGATAAGGAATAGGATGATAGCAGTAGAGATGGAAAGAGAAGAGGACAAACTTAAAAGTAGAAGCTAGGGGCCGGCCCCATGACCGAGTAGTTAAGTTTGCACGCTCCCTTCAGCGACCAAGGTTTTGCCGGCTCAGATCCTGGGTGCGGACATGGTACGGACTTGCTCGTCAGGGCGTGCTGAGGTGGCGTCCCACATGCCAAAACTAGGACCCACAACAAAAGATATCAACTATTTACCGGGGCGCTTTGGGGAGAAAAAGGAAAAATAAAATCTTTTTTTAGAAAAAGTAGAATCCGCTGTATTTGATGGTTAGATGTAGTTTAGGATCAGGAAGAAGGCAAGAAGACTTCACGTTTCTGGCTTGGACAGTTAAATTACGGCAGTGCCATTAACAGAGCTAGGGAACATCAGAAAAGGAGCTCTTCAAGTTGGAACTCTTGAGTTTGAATGCCTGGGAGGACTTCAAATGGGCCATTGGATGTATAGGTCGGGAACTCAGGAGAAATCGGTTGGAGATACCATGTATGAGCTGATGCACCCCGAATATGTAATTGAACCCAGGGGACTGGATAAAGTCCTGGGAGAATGCAGAAGAACGAGAAGGAAGGAGGAAGTGTCCTAGGATAGAACTCTCAGCAACACCAGCTTTTAGGTAAAAAGGGTACAGGAGAAGGAAACAGAAGGAGCTTCAGAAAATTAGGAAGAAAACCACAAATGAGAGTTTGGTATTAAAGGAACAAAGGGAAGAGAATATGTCAAGAAGAAGATGTCGATAATATGAGATGTCAATGAAAGAACCTGCAAAATATCCATAGGATTTAGCGGGAGTTCATAATGCTCTTGAGAGAGTAGTCCCTGCACAGCAGGGGAGGCTGAGCCAGGTTGTAGTGGATAGAGGAGTGGGGATGTGTGCAGGTGGAGACTGCAAATACAGAGAATACCCTCAAGAAGCTCCATTCGGAAGGGGTGGGAGAGAGCATGGGACTTGGTGAGGGATGTAGAGGAAAGTTGTTGTTGTCATTCTGTCACCCAGAGAAGTCCCTAAAAACACTTTCCGTATCTAATGCTTTGTTTTGAGTTGTGCTTGCTTATAAGAACCAAGGCAGAATATTGCCAGATGGTCAAACCACAGAACCAGTCCAAACCAGAAAGGTCCAAGATGGCTATGGGGTGCCATGCCCAGAAGGAAATGTGTACAAGAAGGGAAGTTCTGCTCATGCCCCAACTGCTCGCACCCCAAGCGATGGTGCGGAGACCCCTCCCCATTCACATCCCATAAGAACCCTGCTCACCTCCCTTCGGGGAGAAGGTGTTTTAGAGCAGGAGCTCTGCCTCCTCCATTCATTGAGCAATGAATAAATTTTCTGCTCTGCCATTCCAAACCCGGTCTCGTCCTGTTGGCGCCAGTGGCTCCAGGGAAAAGGACCCACTTGCAGGTCACGGGTCCCTTGGAGCTCAGTAACAATTGTTTTAGCAGTAGGACGATTCTGGGCTTGTTTTTGATGCTGATGGGAAGAACCCTAGAGAAAGAAAGATAGATCATTGAGAGAGGAGATGGGATGCAGAGCACAAGTGGAGCAAGGGCCTTCAGCAAGAGGGATGCCCTTTCTAAGAGAGGGAAAAGAGGACACGTGGATGCAGGTATAGTTATCCGTGAATGAAACATCACTTGAGTCCTCAGTGCCTAGAACAGTGGTTGGCACAGAGTAGGCACTCTAGAAATCTTTGTTGAGTAAAATGGAGTCCTCACATAGCTACAAGAAGCAGCTTAGCCAAACCCACTTCTAGATAAGACCTGCCAGCAGTGGCACTTGAGGAACAGGCATAGAGTGCTCAGCTCTGGGATAATAGCATTGAATTTCCTGAGTTTGAGAATGTTCTGTGTTTACCTAAGTTCTCCGGAAACCGAGGGCTGAAGTATAGAAATCAAAGGGGTCCGGAATAAGGCACTGTGGCATAAAAATGATTTTTGAGCTGAAGGCGTTTGAGTTCCTGAAATCCCTTATCTGCCTGAAAGCAGAACCTCCCAAAAGAAGGCAATTGTCATAAATTCCCTCCCCAGAAGCACCTCTAATCTTCTCAGACGTCACAAAACTATCACATCTCCCACCTATTCTCCTCAGGGCCCGTTTATCTTTCCAAAAAGTTATTTATTTTTCCTAAGTGCCTGGTCTCCCCACTTCTAAGAAGTCATTTGTTCCCCCAGAAGTGCCCCTTGCCCCTCCCCCGCCTCCTATTAAGATGGTAGATAAGCCCCAAATTCCACCTCCTTCAGTCACATTTCTTTGTGAACTCCTGTGCTTTGTATGTAATTAAATCTGTGTTTTTCTCTTGCTAATCTGTCTTTTGTCAGTTTAATATGCAGGCCCCAAATCATTAACCTAAGTGGGTAGAAGAAAAGTTTTTTCTGTCACAGAGTAAAGGGGCATTATGTTTGAAACTTAGATGGTTCAGAAAGAGAGAGAATAAAGCAAACATGGTAAAATGTTAATTGCTGAATCTGGATGAAGAGTGTGAGGGAGTTCTTTGTATACTTCTTGAAACTTCTGTTTGGAATTATTTCAAAATAAAATTATTTTTTAAAAAAAGAACCAACTTCTGCATTTATCGACTGTCTCTGCTTTTTTATTTTCTATTTTATTCTATTTCCAATTTCAACACCTTATTTCACAACTTCCCGTGAGCGGAAAGAATGCGGAATTTGAGAGACAGAGCTGCTCTTTGGATTGGGGCAAATTATAGCTCTGTGTTTTAATTTCTTCTTTTTGAGGATAATACTTTCAAAATTTTGCTGTGTAAACTGAGATCGGCACACAGTAGACACTCAATAAATGTTATTCCTTACCTTCAAATCACATTGCCCTTGTAAAACCTTCCCTCCTCACCTCCACAATAATACCTTATCTTGTGTAGCACCATACATTTAGCTAGGTGGCTTTTTTCATACATTACCTCTTTTTATTTTTTTTTAAAGATTGGCACCTGGGCTAACAACTGTTGCCAATCTTCCTTTTTTTTTCCCAAAGATTGGCACCTGGGCTAACAACTGTTGCCAATCTTTTTTTTTTTCCTGCTTTTATCTCCCCAAACCCTCCCTGTACACAGTTGTATATCTTAGTTGCACGTCCTTCTAGTTGTGGGTTGTGGGACGCCGCCTCAACGTGCGTGGCCTGACGAGCAGTGCCATATCCGCACCCAGGATCCAAACCCTGTGCCGCTGCAGTGGAGCGCGAGAACTTAACCACTCAGCCACGGAGCTGGCCCCAATACATTACCTCTTTGAATTCATCCAATAACTTTACAATCATTTGCTTTGTAGGTTAGGACATTTAATGAAGTTAAATGACTTGGCTAAGATCACACAGTCAGTCAAGGATAAGAACTCAGTTTCTTTTAGCCAGTTTTGTGTTCTTTGTTACACCATAATTTGATAGTTCTCCTTCTCGGGTATTTTTTTTAATTGTGGTAAAATATATATAACATAAAATTGACTGTTTTATGGCAGAGTTCAGTGGCATCGAGGACATTCACATTGTTGTGCAACCATCACCACCATCCATCTCCAGAACTCTTCATCTTGCAAAACTGAAACTCCATACTCATTAAGCAATAACTTCCCATTCCCCCTCACCCCAGCCCATGACAACCACCATTTTACTTTCTGTCCCTATAAGTTTGACTGTTCTAGGTGCCTTATATAAATGGAATCATACAATATTTGTCCTTTTGTGACTGGCTTATTTAACTTAGCAAAATATCCTCAAAATTCATCCATGTTGTAGCATGTATCCTTCTCAAGTTTTATAAAACTTTGTGCTCATGACATTCACCTATGACCTCATGTGTCCTATTTCCTTTCCTGGTTTATAAACTCCTTGAGAGCCATCACCCGCTTACTTTTGGTATGGCCACCCTCATAGTGCCTAGTTCCTGACAATACTCAATGAGCTCTCTTGAGTGGATTGATATAGGTCACTCTAAAGTAGAAAATGACCCCCTCTTACACTTTTACATTCCAATTTCACTCCTACTCTCAGCTATTGGAGGCAAGGAGATGGATGAGCATAATTGTTCTCTCCACTACTCCAATGGGAGCCAGATGTAACATAAGAAGTTTCCGCAGGTTGGAAGAATGGCAGGCACATGAATTTTAGGCATGTAGAGTTAGCTTCCTGCTCACTGTAAAAACATATATGCACTATTCTTTAAAGAGAGGAAAAATCTTGTCTTTCAGTAATATGAGGTGAGTGAGAGTTTGGTATTGTTTTGTTTTGTTTTTTGAGGAAGATTAGCCCTGAGCTAACATCTGCCACCAATCCTCCTCTTTTTGCTGAGGAAGACTGGCCCTTAGCTAACATCCGTGCCCATCTTCCTCTACTTTATATGTGGGACGCCTGCCACAGCATGGCTTGCCAAGTGGTGCCATGTCCACACCCGGGATCCGAGCTGGTGAACCCTGGGCCGCTGAAGCAGAACGTGCGAACTTAACTGCTGCGCCAGCGGGCCAGACCCTGGTAATGATTTTTCCTCCCGTGAGAAAAATGAAAGTGGCTCCGCACATTATGGTAAGAATGAATCTTTCAGATGATTGGTCATTAATTTTTGGTGTCATCTGAGTGCACTGGAGATGCATTTGCCTTGTCATGCTATTTGATTGTTACATAATTCCTGTAAACATAAGTGGATAAAATGAGGAGAAATGGAACAAGAAATATTTGCGGTCCAGGTTTTAGCTTTGCCACCCAGTACTGACTCAGAAGGTAAAGACTTTCGAGTCCCTTCTCACTGGCACGCCCATGCCTCCACCACTATGAAGCAACAGAGCTTCAAGGGCAAACCTGGCTTCAGAGCCCAGCGGAGAATACAGCCTGGTCAGGAGCAGCCCTAAGAAACACAAAGGCCTTCACCTCCATGTCTAACAGGAACTGCTGCTGGACCACATGCCACCAGTCCCACTCCTGAAGCAGAACGTTCAAGAAGTGTGTCCGTAAAACAGAGGCCACCTGCTCCCAGGAAGAAAGGCTATGCTTCAACCAGCCTAAGTCCACTTCAAGAAAGGGCACTCAGAAGAGACGCAACCTGAGGGATTCATCCAAGTGTTTCTGAGCCAGGACCTCCAGCACAGTGGTGGTATGACACAACCGGACACAACCTGAAAAGCAAAGTTGTCGAATATACTAAATGATTTCCCTTTGTGTCTACAAAAACACCATTAGCGCACTTTTTGAACACAAAAGCTCTGTGGAGATAAGGCAACACACAGGATCTCAAAGGATCTCCCTTACTAAAGGGAAATCAAGCAGGCTTTTCTTTTAGTAACCTACTTATAACCTTAACCTACTTGTGGTTGTTTTATGGAGTATAAAATATTTCTCATATTGGATTGGGTTTCTTAAGGTTCATTTTTTATTTTCAAGTCAAAATAGGAAATATAGAGAAGAGGTAGCTATTTAGAATGCTCATAGAACTTTGGTAATGTCACAGGTTTTCAGATTGAGGAACATTCTCCCCAAAATATGAGTTGGCACACACTTTTGGTTGCCTACCCAAAAACCATTTCTCTCTCTCTTTTCCCTTCTAACAGGGTCTGCTTCCCCTAATAGAGCCAAAAATGCCAGATACTCTCTCTCCCACCCTCCTTGTGGGTAGGGCTGGCCATGTGGCCCAGGTCTGGTCAATGAGCCTTTTAACAGCACTCTCTCTAGAGGCTTCTAGAAAGATTTTCCATCGTGATGAAACCAAGATGTTCAAGGAGAGCTTTCTTTCCCCCTTCTTGCTTCCCGTGATTTTATAGGCTATGGGAGCTGCAGAGGCCATATTGCAGCCATTAAACAGTAGACAAAAGCAAATGTGCTGAGGATAGCAACATAGGGGGATGGAAAGAGCCTGGGTAACTAATGACACTGTTTAGCCTGGGATGACCAGACCATCTACCTCTAAACTTCTTCTTAGGGAAGACAATAACATTTCCTGTTATCTATGCCACTTGTAGTTGGATATTGTTATTCACAGCTGAAAGTATCTTAACTGATCCAGGGAGATTTTAAATACAGTCCAGGAGGAAATTATTTTACACCAAATATTTACTAATTTTCCCTCAGATGTTGGGAGGGCATGTTACTGAGCATAACCATGAGGAAATCTTGATAGCATCAGGATAAATGCAGGCTCTCAGGATAGAGCCCCGAGGGTTGCCATGGCAACATCTCGGGTATTGTAGCTTTCGAAAGAGTTGTTTATAGTGTATGAGGAAAGACCTACTACAACAGTGAAAATATATATTAGGAAAATTTTTTGGCCAAATTTACTGGCACAATTATTAGAATACAATCCAAAAATAATTGGTTTAAATTTTAAGGGCAAAGACTGCCAAACTCAATTAGTCCAGGTTTTCCTTAAAGATTCTAATTCAAATGTGTCATTTATTCAGATTTTAATTTTAAATTGTCCTATTTGAAATGCCATGTAAATCTTCCAGATTGAAAGTAGAATTCAACGAAGCAGCTTTGAAATTGTTTCCGCATTACCTTAGAAAACCCAGACATCTGACCTTGTACTTTACTTAATAAAATAGAGGAGGCAATTTGCTAATAAAATATTGTTATTCACAGGTAATTACATAATGAATGAATCTGTTGTGGGTTTTTTTTTTTGTTTTGGGGGGTTTTTTTCTGCTTTATCTCCCCAAATGCCCACAGTACATAGTTGTATATTTTAGTTGTGGGTCCTTCTAGTTGTGGCATGTGAGACACCGCCTCAACATGGCCTGATGAGCGGTGCCATGTCCGTGCCCAGGATCTAAACCGGCAAAACCCTGGGCATACTCAGCAGAGCGTGCGAACTTAACCTCTCAGCTACGGGGCCAGCCCCTGAATCTGTTGTTTTTACCCAGCATTTTCTTAGAAAACTATCTTCATTAAAATTTTATATTTACTGTAATTTGTATGGAACTCACACATCTGATTTACAGATTTGGAACACTTTATACTTAGCAATTGATGTCTGTTTTACTTTTCCATTTATTTGCTGAGATAAGACACACATTTTTCTCAAAATATATCAAGTCGAGTTGAAAAAATGAAAATAACTGTTAAAGGATGTTAGTGTCCAAGCTATCCACCTTTTGCATCTGTCGTTCATCTGGACATAATCAGAGGTTATTAAATAGAATTAAATATACCATATGTATCACACCAGTGGGATGCTTGTGTCCCCCAGGGGACATTTGGCAATGTCTGGAGACACTTTTGATTGTCACAACTTGGGAGGGGGCAAGATCCCACTAGCATCCAGTGGGTAGAGGCCAGGGATGCTGCTAAACTTCCCACAATGCACAGGACAGCCCCTCAAAACAAAGAATGATCTAGCCCAAAGAGTACCAGGGTTGAGAAATTCTAGTCTACACCAAGCACCTTGCTGTTTAAAATACAAAACAAACCGGTTCTTTGTTCCTTAGAATTCCTGCAGAGGAAAGAATAGATCATGATTTTAATGTCATCTCCACTGTTTCTCAAGGGAAGCCTTGATTCTTAGAAACTTCAAAATATGAGGTTGAAGTCTAGCTTGGATGTATGGTTTGTTTTGAATGAGAAATTCCTTCTTTTGATGTTATAATATTTTCTTTCATGCAAAGATAGAACTTAGATGGAGCCTTCCTTCTTGGAACTCCCTCTTTAAAAAAATTCTTGTTTATCCAGTTTGTCTGGAGGCAAACCTGAACTTTACTAACATTGCAAAGAATTCTCCCAAGGCGTAAACTATAGATGGGAGTTCGGTATAAATTATGTAGCTATACGAAAGTCACTTTCAAAGCTTTCTATGTGCCTCACTATTTCCCCATCCATGGAATTGACACTTCCCATCCAAATCTAAGATCTGATGTAAGAGAAAAGATAAAGAACATCAAGTTCCTGTTAACCTTCCCAGTGTTTATAATTTAAATGTCTTTTCTTTTAATTGAGAGTTTTGAAACTCTGACTGGTTAAGTTCATGTGCTCTGCTTCAGTGACCCAGAGTTCACAGGTTCAGATCCCAGGTGTGGACCTACACACAGCTCATCAAGCCATGTTGTGGTGGTGTCCTACATACAAAATAGAGGAAGATTGGCAACAGATGTTAGCTTGATACCAGCTCAACACAAGGTTGACATAAGGGAAGCCATATTGTAGAAAAGAAACCATATTGTAACTTTAAATGACTTCTGATTAACCCTGACTCATCAGCCTCTTTGAATCTTTGCTTTAGTTTGCCTAGACAAGTAAGGGCCTGGCTCTGGGGGATTTGTAGGCTCTGTGGATTTTATAGCCCCTCCCAGCTGCGATAAGGAGATAAGTTTGTGCACTCTGGGAATGTGATGACCTCTGTACAGAGATTCTATGCTGATATCCATGACAATTGAAAGATCTGATGTGGCAACTCCCAGTCTGCAACACCAGGGGGGTTCAATATTTCCTAACCCCCTTCCCTATAACCCATCGGCCTATCTAACTGCTTCAAGAGTCTGTGTCCCCCTTAAGATGGTTCTTTCGGACATTAGTTGGCCATCTTCCCTCTTGCTGGCAAGCTGTCATAAAAAGGGCTTTCTCTCCTACCTCCTTGCCCCTTGACTATTGGCGTGTCTTGTGGCAGGCAGACAACCCCACCTTAGGCGGTAACAAGCTCAGGGCCAATCTTCCTCACCAAAAGAAAAATTGCTCTTACAGAACACATGTGATAACATAGAGAAATATTTTTGTTAAAAACTAAAACAGAAAATGAAACTTTGTTTACTGCATGATTATAATAACATTTCAGAAAAGAAATCAAGCCAAATCCTACAAACTGGTATAATCAAAGCTGTTTACCCAGAAATTCCACTTCTAAGAGATGATGCTAGGGAAATGATTGGCTATAAGGAGACTAATCGTCATGCACAAAAGGAGAAACGACCTTAATTTTTTTTAGTAAAAAAGTGGAAACAACTAAAATGTCCAACAACTCAAATATAAGGCATTAGTAAAATCCATTATGGTACAACTATACAATAGAAAAATGAGCAGCCAATAAAATGCTGTACAACCATTTTTATTGACTTGACAACATGTTCACAGTATACTAAGTTAAAAAAAATGCAGGTCTGGGGCAGGCCACGTGCCCGAGTGCTTAAGTTTGCACACTCCGCTTTGGCGGCCCAGGGTATCACTGGTTCGGATCCTGGGTGCAGACATGGCACCGCTCATCAGCCCATATTGAGGCGGTGTCCCACATGCCACAACTAGAAGGACCCACAACTAAAATATACAACTATGTACTGGGGGGATTTGGGGAGAAAAAGCAGGAAAAAAATGCAGGTTAAAAAGAGTGCATACATTAAAAATCCCTTAAAAGAATAGGAAAAGGTAAGAATGTTTATATACATAAATGTAAGTCTGAAAGGATATTCTTCCCAAAGGTAGCTGGTCATCTTTGAGTAGTAGGGTTAGAAGGTGTTTTTTTTCATTTTGCTTATATGTATGTTTTCATATTCCTATAGTAAGTGTAAATTACATATGCTAAAGTAATAAGAGAAAGAAAATATATTGAAATGTTAGTAATGCCTGCAGAATAGGACTATGGATCTTATTTTCTTTTTACATTTTGCTTCCTGTATTTTCCTAATTGTCTTTTACTTCTTTCACTGTGAAAAAACATCCACATATAAAGAGATGAACTATTAGAAGAAAGCACTGTGCAGTGTCCTCTTTAGAAGAAATACCTTGGGGCAGTCACTTCCCTTCTTTAAAACACCTATCTAAGATAGGATAGGCTAGGTTCTGCTGTGGTCACAAACAAGCCCAGACAACAGGATGTATTTCCTGCTCATGTCAAATGTCCATCACAGGTCACGTGGGAGCTCTGCTCACCATAGTGACCCAGAAACCCAGGCTGATGGATGAGCCACCATCTCAAACTTTGCCAGTCGCCACAGCAGAGGGGAAAAAGAGCTCTGGAAAGTTGCACATCCACAATCAAATGCTCCACAATTAGACACATGGCCCTATCCAAACCGAAGGGGGCTAAGAAGTAGGTGAAACAGGTTACATCTGGTGAATGGCACCTAATAACACAGTCTCAAAATATAGTAAGCAAATATTGAAAGAACTCTAAGGAGACATCAACAAATCTAAAGTCACAGTGGTTGTACTTCTCGTACCTGCTACTGGAGTCTGCAGCCGGCTTGATCTTATTAGATAAAAGCATTGTAGAAAGCGCACAGATGTGTCGGGTGGAGACCAGGAATCACAAGAAAATAGGACATGCTTTTTTGTAAAATCAAAAAGTAACAATGCTTTTGTTGTGTATAGCAAAAAGAGGATAGAGGAGCATGCAATATATACATAGGTGGCAACCTTTCAAATTTACTCACAATGTACTCAGCTGGGCTAAAAATGCAGCTTGCTTATTTCTCTAAGTCTGCTCTGATTTACCTTACAAGCTCCCATCTTCTGGGTAGAAGCAGGAGGGGAGAGGGGACAAGATTGAGTCCAATTTATTAAACTCAATTCAATCCCATAATTTAAAATGTCTTTGTAGGTAAACAGTCTCTACTTGGATGACTCAGTTTAAGTGCTCAACCGGCAAGACTTCCGCCCCTCCCTCTGCATCTCCCAAGAAGGCATCCGGGTGTGTAAGGGAGGAGGGTGGATTCCATGACCTCATAATGGCAAAGGGCAGATGGTAATTCTCCCACAGAAAAGCAGGATCCAGACCTCGCCGCTCCAGTCCTCTGCTTTCCCAGCAGCCTGCCTAGCATACTTCCGGTCCTAGGACTTCACCCTGGAAGGAGGCAATCAGGACAATTGTATCTTGGGACCTCCCTCCCGGACTCCACTCCCCCTTTCTTTTCCCTACCACTGAGTCCAGAAGGGGGGATGCCCTGCCCCTCTCTTCTTTACAGCCTGGGGGGCCTCTCTTCTATTCTGCTCATAGGGCCTATGTATTAAAAAGGAAGCTTTGTTATTTAGAAATCCCTTTCTCCAAAAAGCCTGGGTTTTATGTACATTGTCTTACTAAAAAGAGGTCAAGAAAATTAGCTTTGAAATTCAAAGCTCATGAATAGCCTCTCTGTTCCGGGCAGCACCTGTCTGTCCTTTCTTTCCTGGGACAATAAGCTTGATGATTCTGTCAGAAGGCTACCAGGAAATAGGATTTAAAGGGGAGAATCAAAATGCATTCTTTTAATTCTTATAAAATGTGTTCCCCAGAGAGGTGAAATTGGATGAACTAAAGTAATGAGATTCATTTTCTTGAGTGTCTTGTGAGATCCATCTCTTTTCTTTGTAGAGACAAAGAGTAATTTTCAAAAACATGACCCCAATGAAAATCTAGAATGAATACATGTCACAGGTTTTATGCATTAATGAGGGAACCAGCAGGATGGTAAATCTGATACAAAAGAGAATTCGAAAGACAGATTCATATGTTCAAAAAGGGAAAGCGTGCTGAAATGTTTGCTCAATTAGAAGCAAAACAGGGCAATAAAACCATAACCTTTGGAGTCATCACTTCTGCACAGACATCTTTTGCATCTCTACTGGACAAAAGTCCACAAGTTAACATGTCTGAGCCTTAATCAAGAGGCAGTGCATTCCCCTGGAGAACTGAATGACCCTTGGGTGGGCCTGTTAGATAAAGGCCTTTCAATAAAGCTTCAGTTCCACATTGAAAGGACAAGTGGTCATCCTTTTTGCTTTGGTTTCAAGTGTTAGGCAATTTTTCTTAACATAGTCAAACGTTGCATACGTCCCACCCACCTTAACAGAGACAAACCCAATCTAGTGAGGGCTGTTGGAATAAAGAGCCATGACTGGCTTTATAAAGAGCCTATGGAAATAAAAGATGGGGATTTGAAGCAAGCCCAGATTTCTCCCTTAAAGACACAAGTGAACAGGTATCTTTAAAGACCTAAAATTGTGATGTTGCTCCACACCTACAGATTTGAGAGAGATTTTATTACTCGCAAATTATTCTTTCCTTAGAATCATACTCTAGATAGATTTAACTAGGTCTAAATGATTCCATTACCAAAGCAGATTAATTTGGTTAAACAAAACCGTAAGGGCACGTGAGAATTATTTTTCAATCGTCATAGGTTACGTAGGTTACCACAGCCCGTGAAATGTACGCTAGCCTATTAGGTTACAGAAGTGACAAACATTATTTCATCCATAAGGCATATTCAAAGTTAGCTTAACCTTAAGGAGTTTAGCACAGCACATATAAACCACTCTCCCACTGACAGTAGTTTCCAAAACAGATCTGATTTTTTTTTAATCTCATAACAGCTATTTGTAATTCCACCCTCCCTGTTCCGATGGTTTTTGAAGTATCCTCTTGGTTAGAGAGAAATAAAAGAAAACATGTATCATAAGAGAACAAAGGCTCCTTTTAGTAGCAGTTTCCCCACGGAATTTCACTGTCTGAGAGAGCAAGTTCATCTGATT
Organism: Equus caballus; assembly: GCF_041296265.1. Classification (NCBI taxonomy): domain Eukaryota; kingdom Metazoa; phylum Chordata; class Mammalia; order Perissodactyla; family Equidae; genus Equus; species Equus caballus. The sequence goes on from NC_091715.1 coordinate 17,070,833, forward strand.
AAAAAGCTCAAATTTTCTGAAACTTTCTATTGAAGTCTACGATGTGTAATATGAGCATGTTCCCATATTAAGGTTATTCAGCTGTGGAAAACCCAAGAACTCACACAAAGCTTTTCCTTTAAAAGCTGAGGAAATCTAAGACACAGCATGTTGGTGCGGAAATGAGAAATCTAAAGGTGTTGCTCACTGACTGGTAGGCTGTGTTTTTTTCCTGCAAGAAAGCAAAGACAAACATTTGGGAAAGCATTGTAACTCAAAAGCATGACCAAAGTTAAGAAACTTAAGTAACCGTGTCACTGAAACATGGGAACAGAGATTCTGTCGACCAATCCAAATAGATAATTAATCAAGCTCCTGACAGTGTGGAATGCAGATTTGCCTGCTATTGGCAAAGACTTTAGCAGGCCGAGAGCTTTCTTAAATACTGGAATCTGGAGTGGCTTGAGGAGCTGTAAGTCAAGGATTCTGAGATCTACAGATTTCTTGGACCAGTAAAATTTCAAAATAATGCTGAAGACCAACATTGTGTTAACAACTTATTTTACCAAATAATAATATTGGGGGGAAAACCCTACTATTTGTAATTGCCATCATTTCATAAAAGATATGGCTTCACAGACTGTTTTTTTGAGGCTAGTTGGTAATTGGATTCACCAGTGGATTTGGGGTCAAGACATCTTTAGATAACTTCTTTCTCAATCCTTTCCTTGGTGACTAACAGGCACGTTGACGTACCTGCCATCACGGCTGATCAAAATGAATGCTACTCCTGAGACAGGTAAATGCGACAGGATTAGACTTTGGCTCTAGGTAGGGGCTTGGTTTCTGAGAGTTTTCTTTAGGATCATCTTGTTTTAAGGAGGATTTTTTCAAATGGTGAGGAGACAGAGATTTAAACATTGACAACATTCTGACTGGGGCACGTAATCAGCTTTCTTCCGCCTTACCTGACCTTAAACAACAAGCAAATCAAATTCGCTGAATGTTTATTACTAAGAGTGTTGGGCTAAGCTTTGGGGCAAAATTTCTCAAACTTAAGTCTTCATAAATATAGCCTGAGAGCCTATCAAAAGGATACATTTCTGGGTTTTAGTGCCACCGGTTCTGAATGAAGTCTGAGATAGCAGCCCTGGAATCTCGATTTTTAACAAGTGTAACAAGATTCTGACGCACATGGTCCATGGACCCCCATCTTGCAAAACATTGTTCTCGGAGCTATAAAGAAGTAACACTTCCAATTCCAGTAATGGCACACTAGCTAATTCAAATCGACCTTCTTGCTGAACATGATTTATTAAACATATTTTTTTTCCTGCTTTTCCTCCCCAGATCCCTCCAGTACATAGTTGTATATTTTATTTTATTTTTTTTTTAATTTTTTTGAGGAAGATTAGCCCTGAGCTAACTACTGCCAATCCTCCTCTTTTTGCCGAGGAAGCCTGGCCCTGAGCTCACATCCATGCCCATCTTCGTCTGCTTTATACATGGGACGCCCACCACAGCATGGCTTTTGCCAAGTGGTGCTATGTCCACACCCGGGATCCCGAGCCAGTGAACCTTGGGGCGCTTACAAGCCGAAAGTGTGAACTTACCTGCTGCGCCACCAGGCAGGCCCTGCATTGTATATTTTTTTTTAGTTGTAGGTCCTTCTAGTTGTGGCATGTGGGATGCTGCCTCAGCATGGCCTGATGAGCGGTACCATGTCCACTCCCAGGATCCGAACCAGCGAAACCCTGGGCCGCCGAAGGGGAGCGTGAGAACTTAACCACTCAGCCACGGGGCCATTAAACATCTTTTTTTTTTTTTTTTTAAGATTGGCACCTGAACTAACAACTGTAGCTAATCTTTTCTTTTTTTTGCTTAAAGATTGGCACCTGAGCTAACAGTTGTTGCCAATCTTTCTTTTCTTTTCTTTTCTGCTTTATCTCCCCAAACCCCCCCTCGTACATAGTTGTATATCTTAGTTGCAGGTCCTTCTAGTTGTGGCATGTGGGATGCCGCCTCAATGTGGCCTGACGAGTGGTGCCATGTCCACGCCCAGGATCCAAACCAGCGAAACCCTGGGCCGCTGCAGCGTGGCACGCGAACTTAACCACTCAGCCACAGGACTGGCCCCTAAACATCTTTTTAAAGTATAAATAAAGTAAAAATTGACAGTAAAACAATGAGGAAAAGACAATCCTCAATCATAGTGAGAGATTTCAATCCAACTTTCTTAGTAACGAGTAGAACCAACAAAAAGACCAGGGTAGTCTCCACCACCCACTTCAGGTATGACCATGGGGAATGATGGATGAAGATAAAGCCTAAGTCCAGAGAGAACCAGGTACAGGGCATTCCTCCCAGAGAGCAGAACTAAGGTCTGACTCGAGAACTTCCCGCACTCTGGGGCAGGGAATCTGCTTTTCTTGTCTAATGCCGTTCATTGTTGCCGTGCTCTGGTGACTGCTAAATGCTTTCCATTCTTCCCCTTGTCAAATGGGAGTTTTCACTGTAAATATCCTGTTCCCGCTCCCCGTTACAGGCTGAAAGTTGAGTAGTGTTAGGGGAATAATGTTGTTATTATATAGATTGCTGGAGCTAGACATGATGGAGGGGACTGCACACTACCCAGAGATGCTAGACTTTATTTTGTACTCAGTAAATGGATTGTACTTTGAGTTGTCTGCCGAGGAGAGGGATAAGTGTATTCTATGTGTGGAAATAGGTTGTGCATGGATATTTAGATGGCTAGGGGTTTAGAAGGGTCAGAGTCTGCTAATTGTTCCCTGTGTCCATTTTCCCCTTCTACATTTAGGTAACAGAGCCCCTCTGGGTGTGAGCTTATCACATGGCTGCCCAGCAAGACACTACATTTCCTAGTCTCCCTTGAAGGTAGGTGTGATCATGTGACCAAGTTTGGACCAATGGAATGTGAGCAGAAGTGATGTGTATTTATCTCCATAAAGATGCAGCTGTGTGCCCTGAATACTTTTTTGCCACCAATTGGGAAATTGGAACAATCCCTTGGATCCTAAGAGAGATGCTGAGGATAGCACAGCTGCCCACCAGCCTAGGTTCCTATACGTCCTCATGGAACAGGGCTGCCCTGCAGGCCCCAGACTGTTATATAAGAAAGAGAAACTCCTATCATATGTAAGCTATGGTACTTTGGGGTTCCTTTGCTACAGCAACTTTGCCTGTACCCTAACAAATGCAGAGCTATGTTCTGGAGTAACAAAGGTCAGTTGGAAAGGTGAGAGTGAGGAGGAAGCAGTTGTCGCCTTAACAGCAAGCTCAGGAGTCTGGATTTGAGGGGCTTGGTAAGATGAAGCACAGCAGAGGACTGGGCAGATGCTGGTGCCATTGGTGGTGATGGAGAAGCTGATGAAATGGCTTCAGTTACCTCGTGTGATGTTTACAATTCTATATCTCCAGGTGTACCTTTCTCCAGAATTCCACGCCCGTATTCCCAAAGGCTGGCTAGAATTTCTCTCTGGAGGTCAAACAGCCTCCTCAAACTCAGCCTTTCAAAGCTTAGCTTTCTTCCCCACAGAGCCGTTTCTTCCCCTTGTATTCCCTCTTCTGGTTAATCCCTGCACCATTCAATGTCACCCTTCACCCAATTGTCCTCACCAGAAATGAGTGTTGCCCTTGATTCTTCCTCTGTCACCACACCCAGTTTCTCATAAAGATCGCCTACTTTTGTTCTTTCTGTTTATTTCCCTATTCCCATTGCCAGCGCCTTGATTCGGATCTCCATTATCTCTGACCTCAAATGTTGCAGTGTCCTCTTTTCTGATTGATCTCTCTGGTTTCAATTTCCCCCATGCTTCATATTTCTCTCAGGGCTGTTTTTTCAAAGCACAAACTTGACCATGTCACTTCACCTGTTTATTCACTTTGTCCCATTTCCTATAAATGAACCAGCCCAGACTCAGTACAGATCTGATCCCGTTTGAACCCCTGTCAAGCCCCTCAGTGCCGGGTGGGCTCTGAGCACACTGGGCCTTGGTGGTGGCCTCTCTGCCTAGAATGTCCTTGTCCTCTCCTAACAGACTCCTACTCAGTCTTCAAAAGTCAGCTTAAATATGACTCATTGAAAATTTTTCCAGTATCCTCTGGCTTAGTTGCCTACTTATTCCCACCTCAATATTTGATAAATGAATGAGTTAATTAAAGATAGAATACTAAGAATTGAATACCAAAGAATACGCCCAGCTGAAAAGCAGAATATTTCAGAAATACAGTAATCTCTCCATTATCTGCACTTTCCCTTTCTGTGGTTTCAGTTACCTGTGGTCAACTGTGATCCGAAAATATGAAAGGGAAAATTCCAGAAATAATAATAAATTCTAAATTGTGTGCCATTCTGAGTAGCATGGTGAAGTCTCATGCTGTCCTGCTCTGTCCCGCCCAGGACATGTGCCATCCCTTTGTCCAGAGGATCCATGCTGTACATGCTTACCCTCCCATTAGTCGCTCAGTAGCTGTCTTGGCTATCAGATGGACTGTCGCGGTATCACAGTGCTTGTGTTCAAGTCACCCTTATTTTACTTAAGAATGGCCCCAGAACACAGGAGTGGTGGCACTGGCAATTCAGATATGCCAAAGAGAAGCTGTAAAGTGCTTCCTTTAGGTGAAAAGGAGAAAGTTCTCAACTTAATAAAGGAAGAAAAAAATTGTATGCTGAGGTTGCTAAGATCTATGGTAAGAACCAATCTTTTAACCATGAAATTGTGAAGAAGGAAAAAGAAGTTCATGCTAGTTTTGCTGTCGCACCTCGAACTGCAAAAGTTAGGGTCATGATGCGTGATAAGTGTTTAGTTAAGATGGAAAAGGCATTAAATTTGTGGGTGGAAGACAGGAACAGAGAATGTGTTCCCACTGACGGTGACATGTTGCGCCAGAAAGCATCCAGCCTGTAGGAGGACTGCAGCAAGGGATCCCCAGAGACGCGTGACACCAAGACTTTCACTGCCAGTGAGGGACGGTCACACAGATTCAGGAACAGGTGTGGACTGACACAGAGAGACACCACATTCACATAACTTTTATTACAGTATATTGTTATAATTGTTCTATTTCATGATTAGTTATTGCCGTTAATCTCTTACTGTGCCTAGTTTATAAATAAAGCTTTATCAGAGGTATGTGCACATAGGAAAAAGCATAGTCTATAGGGGGTTCAGCACTATTGGCACTTCCGGGCATCCACGGGGAGTCTTGGAATGTATCCCCCACAGATAAGGGGGAACTATTGTATAGAATTTTACAACTGAAAAGAGATCTTACAAATTTTAAAGCTCATGTAAATGTGTTTAGAGATGAGGTTCAGAGAACTAAAAGGACTTTCCCAATACCAGACCGCAGAACTGGGAGTAAGACATGGGTTTTCTAGTTCACTTTCTGCTGCTGTTGTCCTACATTTTGCTGTGAAATTATTAGAGAGTATTTTTAACAGAAGGGTTTATCTGGAAGGTTGAGTTTAAAGGTTTGTATGTTTCACCTTGTCCACTACGTTGTACTTCAAGTCAGATATGGAATGATCAAAATGTCAGTGTAACCTTCTCACAGAGATAATTATCTAAGTTATGAGTCATTTTCCCAGGGAGATAGATAGAGATCCTGTGTACACACCAATGTGGATTTTGAAAATCAGAGAGGGTCCAGTCCAAGGGCTCTAAATGTTTTTTTTGATGCAGGGGCCCTTTTAGTCTGGCTTCTCAGAATAATGTGTTTTTTTTGTTTTGTTTTGCTTCGAGGAAGATTAGTCCTGAGCTAACATCTGCCACCAATCCTCCTCTTTTTGCTGAGGAAGGCTGGCCCTGAGCTAACATCCATGCCCATCTTCCTCTACTTTATACGTGGGACACCTGCCACAGCATGGCTTGCCAAGCAGTGTGCAGGTCCGCACCCAGGATCCAAACCAGTGAACCTCGGGGTGCCAAAGTGAAACATGCGCACTTAACCACTGCGCCACCGGGCCGGCCCCAGAATAATGTTTTTGAATGCATAAAACATCATACATAGGAATACAAAGGAAACCAATTATATTGATGTGTTTATCAAATGTGGTTATCAGAGTATTAAAGATTATAAATGTGTGACATATGTAGTTCTTCATTTAATCTATTAAATAACAAAATCTAGCAGCAGTCTCATAACTACCATGCTTTGGAAGTGGCGATGAGAGTAAATGATATTTTAAGATATCTGTGACAACTGTTATGTGATGTGAAAATATCTGTGATTTTTATTGGCGACAAGTCAGAGGTCCTGCTAACACAACTATGGTTTGATACTTACATTCACAGTTGAAGGAAACACTGACTTTTGCTAGAGATCAGTGAAAATGAAGAGGAAATGTTTTTCTCCTTCAAGTTTACTGATCTGCTAAACTCCAGGTTGAGAACCCCAATCTCTTCATTTTAAAGGTGTGGAATCTTTTATTTGCAACACATAAAATGAGTTCGAACAAACTTAATTCAAAGGAAACCATTGATGAAGTCTATATTGTTGGCCTCTCTCAACTCAGCACATTTCTCTCAAAGAGCTTGGGCTTAAAAACAAACAAAGACTTGGAAAAGGGAGGTTGCTTTTAAACCATTTCTGCTTTCTGCTCAGCATTCCTGGTCCCCAAGGCCTGCTTGGTGCAAAGGCCATTGGGGAGGGGAGATATAAAAACCACTTACAGGACAACACCAGATGATTTCACTCATATGTGGAAGATAAACAAACACATAGATAAGGAGAACAGATTAGTGGTTATGGGAGGAGGAGGAGCGGATAGAGGGAGGGGGGAAAGGGGTAAAGGGGCACAGATGTATGGCGATGGATAAAAACTAGACTATTGGTGGTGAGCACAGTGCAGTCTATACAGAAACTGAAATATGATAATGTACATCTGATATTTACACAATGTTATAAGCCAATATGACCTCAATAAAATAATAATAATAAAATAATTTTAAAAATTAAAAATAAACTCAAATTAGTAGCTCAATAAATTATCCTGCCACTGTACTATAAAGAAGAAAGATGACACAATTAATTTTTGAATAAATGCCAACGGTAAGTATCCAAGCAATATATAAAAATATTGAATCATTACGTTGTACACTTGAAACTAATATAATGTTGTATGTCAACTATAGCTCAAAATAAAAAAAGAGAATACAGCCATCCTGATGGTGTAGTGGTTAGGTTCGTGCACTCTGCTTCAGCAGCCAGGGGTCCATGGGTTTGGATCCTGGGCATGGACCTACACACCACTCATCAAGCCATGCTGTGGCGGTGTCCCATATGCAAACTAGAGGAAGACTGGCACAGATGTTAGCTCAGGGCCAATCTTCCTCAAGCAAAAAGGGGAAGATTTGCAATGGATGTTAGCTCAGGACCAATCTTCCTCAACAAAAAAAAAGAGGGTCCAGCCTGGTGGCACAGTGGTTAAGTGTGCATGTTTCACTTTGGCAGGCCTGGGTTCACTGGTTTGGATCCTGGGTGCAGACCTGTGCACTGATTGTCAAGCCATGCTGTGGCAGGTCTCCCACACATAAAGTAGAGGAAGATGGGTACAGATGTTAGCTCAGGGCCAATCTTTCTCAGTAAAAAGAGGAGGATTGGAAGCAGATGTTAGCTCAGGACTAATCTTCCTCAGGAAAAAAAAAAGAGAGAGAGAGAGAGAAAGTGAGGGAGAGAGAATAATGTGACTATGTACAGGTTTGGGATAGAAATTCACCTGAATTGTATTCTGGTTATTTTTAATTTGACTTTTAAAAAAATATACATTTTGTAGGGTGTGGAGTGAGCCTCAAAAATATTTTTTAAATGAAATAATTGACTAAAGATGGCAAAACACCTTATTGAATTCGTGCCTTTACCATTGATTTATGATGACTCCTTTATCATGTATTAGATTACTAAAGGTACTAGAGTCAACTTATTGAGTATTTAATTCTTTCATTCTTGTGCCACTTCACTTATGTGCTATACTAAGACTCATTTAATTACATCTCTGAAATTTTGGGCATTTGAACAATAATACTGCTAAGAATAAAATAATAATAATATAAAAAAAGAAGATTCAGAGGACCAGCCCCGTGGCCAACTGGTTAAGTTTGTGCGCTCTGTTTCAGAGGTCCAGGGTTTCGCTGGTTCGGATCCTGGGCGAGGACATGGAGCCACTCGTCAGGCCATGCTGAGGCAGCATCCCACATGCCACAACTAGAAGGACCCACAACTAAAAATATACAGCTATGTACTGGGGAACTTTGGGGAGAAAAAGGAAAAATAAAATCTTTTAAAAAAAAAGATTCAAAAATGCTCTATTAGAGAACAGAATGCCTAGCCTTGAATTGAACTGATATTGTCCAGGGGTCGTGAGCAGTTCAAACCTTTTTGAGCACAACCCACAGTAAGAAATAGGTTTTTTTTCATTGGAACTCATCACATGCATGCATTCATACACATTCATGTTATCAAACAGAAGTGTCCCCAAACAGACTTCTCTTAACAAGTGGTGAGGCCAACTGATTTTTTTTTCTATGCCATTCCATTCAAAGAAATGCTGGCCAGTGACCTGCTATTTATGACCAAGGATTGAGTTGCAACCCATAGTTTTATAAACACTGGATTGGATGAACTCAGAGGACTCTCAAATTCTAAGATTCTGTGATGTATGTGTGGATCATATAAATAAGTACAGTATTAGAGGGGGCAAATGTTTTCAAGAAATGCTCTTCTTTTATTTTTATCTCCAACTCTTTATTTTGAAAAATTTCAAAAGTACAGAAAGGTTGAAAGAACAATACAATATCAATGCCCCATACCATTCATCAAGATTGACAATTATTTGACCACATTTGTTTCTCTCTCTCCAAATACACACACACACACGCACACATACACACACACGTATGTATTTGAGTTTATTCTTATTATTTTTGCTAAATCATTTGAAAATAAGTTGCAGAGATTATGATATTTTATCCTGAAATATAATACTTTAGCCTGTACCTCTTGAGAATAGGGATATGCTCTTCCAAAGTCGTAATATTATTATCATATCCAAGAAATTTACCATTAAAGCAACAATATGATCTAGTGTACAGATCACATTCACATTTCCCCAATTGTCCCCTAGATGTCCTTTACAGCTATTTTTCTCCCAACCCAGGGCTCTTTCACATGAGACCCTAAGCAAGAACTGCTCAGCCAAGCCCAGTCAACTTACAAAACAACAAGAGGTAATAATATATTTTTTAAAAATTTATGGGGCAGGCCCCATGGCCCAGTGGTTAAGTTCGGCATGCTCTGCTTCTGTGGCCCTGGTTTGGTTCCCAGGTGCAGACCCACACCACTCAGTGGCAGCCATGCTATGGCAACAACCCACATACAAAATGGAGGAAGATTGGCATAGATGTTAACTCAGGGCAAATCTTCCTCAGGAAAAAAAATTGACAAAATTTCAGGCTTACAGAAAAGTTGCAGTAATAGCACAATGAATTCCAAGACATCCAGAATCCCCAAATGTTAATACTTCACTATATTTGCTTTATTTCTCTCTCTCTCAATCTCTGTCTATCTATCTCTATCTGCATCTCTCTTCTTAGTTTTTTTCTGAACCATGTAACAGTAAGTAATAGTCTGATGCTCTTTTACCCTTTAATATTCCACTTTGGGGGCCGGCCTAGTGGCGCAGCAGTTAAGTTCGCAGGTTCCACTTCTCGGCGACCCGGGGTTCACCGGTTCAGATCCCAGGTGCAGACATGGCACCGCTTGGCACTGCCATGCTGTGGTAGGCATCCCACATATAAAGCAGAGGAAGATGGGCATGGATGTTAGCTCAGGGCCAGTCTTCCTCAGCAAAAAGAGGAGGATTGGCAGTAGTTAGCTCAGGGCTAATCTTCCTCAAAAAAAAAAATTCCAGTTTGTATTTCCTAAAAATAAGAAATTCTCTTGCACAACCACAAACAAGTATAAGAAAGTTAATTAGAATTGATACAATCCTATGGCCTGATCTATATACCTGATTAAGATTTTACCAATTGTCTCAATAATACATTTTATAGCAAAAAACAAAAACCAAAAAATTTCAAGATATCTGTTGCTTTCAGTTACCACGTCTCTTTAGTCTCCTTTAATCGTAGAAAAAAGCTTTAATTAAAGAGGACTTCCTGAGTCTTTGTATTTCATGACACTGACATTTTTGAAGGGTGCAGTCCCGTTGTTTTGTAGATTGTCCTTCATTCGCGGTCTGTCTGGTGTTCCTCATGCTTAGATTCAGATCATGCATTTTGGGCAGGATCCTGCAGAAGTTATGCTGAGTTCTTCCTAGTGCATCACACCAGGAGGCACATTCTATCAATCAGACCCATTACTGACAATGGTAACTTCGATGGTTTGGTTAAGCTGATATCTGCCAGTAACTATAAAGTTACCGCTTTCCCCTTTGTAATTAATAAATGTCTTCTGGAGAGCTACTTTGATACTCCATAAATATCCTGTTACTACCCAAACTTCCACCTACTGGTTTCAGCAAACAATGATGATTCTTGCCTGAATCGATTATTATTATGATAGGGACCAAATGGTGATTTTTATATTTCTATCATTCCTTCTACATTTATTGGTTGGTTTTCTACTGCGAGGAAGATCTTTCTCTTCTTATTTATTTACTTCATTCGTTTAAATGTGGACTCATGGATTCCTACTTTATTCAATAAATTATAACACTTAATGTTATTGTTTACTTTTATGCTCAAATTGTTCCAGAATTGGCCAGTGGGAGTTCTTTAAGCTGGCTTCTTGACCTTTTAACATGTCCCCATCATTTCTTGAGTGTGCCCTTCCTTTTTAGCACAAGATGATCCAGGCTCATCTTGTATTTTCCTTGCACCAGTCCTAAAATCAGCCATTTCTCTAAGGATCCCTGGTTCCTTTTAGTGGAGAATGTTATTTAGAAACCAAGATCTGGGTTCTGGGTATGTTCATCGTTACTGGGGTGTCATGACTTCTAGACCCTGTTGGCAGACAGATCTGGGCAATAGCCGTATATCTGTACATGTACACGTGTTTGCATATATACATAAATGCACACACATGTATTGAATACATATTACACTCGCACTTATCTATATCCATTTCTGTATCTAGCTCTCTATATATCAAAACTGATACCTCCGGTTCCAATCCAATACAGCAGTTTTCAATCTATTCCTCCCCCTTTCTATAACTGTAACCACCTTCCCCAACATGAAAAACCTTTATCCTGGGGCCTGCCCAGTGGCGCAGTGGTTAAGTTTACATGCTCCCCTTTGGCTGCCGGTTCGCCAGTTCGGATCTCAGCCGAGAACCTATGCACCGCTTGTCAAGCCATGCTATGGCAGCATCCCACATATAAAGTAAAGGAAGATGGGCATGGATGTTAGCTCAGGGCCAATCTTCCTCAGCAAAAGGAAGAGGATTGGTAGCACATGGCAGCTCAGGGCTAATCTTCCTCAAAAAAAAACAAAAACAAAACAAAACCCTGAATCCCCTTATTCACGATATATTCACTTATTTAATTAATCCTAGAATGCATAGAAAGTTTCAGAATTGTGAACTCATGCTTATGCAAACAAAGCTTTCTTACTAGAGTTCAATATTTGTTGAGAGTTTTTTTTCTCTTTAGCCTGAAGGCGCACAGTCTAAATTCTGTCTATCAAAGTTACTTGCATTAATGCCCCCTTCCCAATGGGGCTATGTTATTTATTTGAAAAACACTTTAGTTCACTTGCTTCTGTTTGTATTCAATTTTAAGGTCCCCTCAATTGTTGTTTTAAGCCACTAAATTCTGGAGTGGTTTATCGTGAAGCCATGGATAACCCAGACACTACGCCATCACATTACAAGGAACAAGATGTCAGTTTGTCCCATTATCAGTGATGAAAAGTTGCATCATTTGGTCAAAGTTTTGTCTACCAGATCACTCCATTATAATGAATAAATAATCTGTAGGGTGTCCCATCTTCCTTCTTTAGTAACTCTTGCTAGATGAACTTAAGACACCACAACAACCACCACCAAGGGACCCTATTTCAGAGTTACATTTTTCTCTGTGGAAATACCTGCATTAAGCCATAGGAATACAGCTAGAAGGCGAGCACCTATTATCTAATGACCCAGCAGGTAGGATCCACAGCTGACAGCGAAGGTGAAAATCCAGCTGTGATGAAAACACTTGATTCTATTTGTAGTTTAACAGAGTCTGTGCTTAAAACAGAATGTTACAAACTCTGTGTAGGTTTGCCAACTTGCGATTCTGATCCTAAATCATGAGATTTGGAGAAAGAAGAAAAGCCAAGAGCAGTCTTTTTATTTTAAGCTTTTCAAATGGAGTTAAGATCGGGTGCCTGCTGAGAAAGAAGTCTATTAAGGACACTGCTTCTGGCTTTCACAGTAATGCAATTGTTTCCTAGTTAGGAAGAATGTTTCACTGTATAAAACTAGTTGGGTCTATGTTGCCTTCTTGGTTCCATGTCTTTTAATTTCAGCTATTAAATATATCATTTGGTCATATTTAAGCAATTAAATCATAGTCCTTTTATATTCCAAACTTACAGATGTTCATGGCTGTATCCCCAGTGCCTAGGGTGGCACAGAGCAGGGGCTGAGTGTGTACATACATGAATGAATGAATACACGGGGTTCCCGTTCTTTCATTCATTCCTCACAGATTTATAGCATGCCCACTCTCCTGTTGTATGCTAGGAATTATCCTAGGCATTCAGCCACAGAGGTTAATAAAACACAGCCCCAACTTCAAGGGCTCACAGGCTAGAGGGAAAGAAAGACATATAAACAATGAATTATAAAACTTGAGGATGGGGGCAGGCACTGATAGGAATGTGCACTGGGCTTTTTGTTGTTGTATTTAGAAGGCACTGTCAATTTACTCACAATTTAGGCTCAAAGTATTATTCACAGGGAAGTGCAAAAAAAAAGCACAGCACCGAGTAAGCAGCTGAAAGAATGTAGCATAGTTATAGAAAAGAAGTGATTTCTTCAGGTACAGGACTCCACAGTCCTGTATACACATTTACCAAGGTCATCACCACCATCATCATTTTTTCAAAGTAGGACTTGAATTAGCTGACAAGTACCTGGGATTAACAGTGTTGCTAAACCGTTTCAGAGGAGTGCACTGGGTTTTATAGGAACAGAGAAGGGGGCCTAAGGAAAGACCTCCTGCAGTTAACCTGACAAAATCATAAAATACTGTCGTTTTAAAAATGAAGACAGTCAAAAAAGGAAAAACATCTTAAAATCATGCATAAGTCCACCCATAGGTAAACGTAAACACCTTTGTTTATATCCTTCCTATTCTTCTAGAAAATATATACTTAAAAATATATGAAAGTAGGACTAATCTGTGCATTTTCTTTTGTGACCTCCTTTTTCTCACTTAACAATACTTTGTGAATATCTTTCTACGTCGTCAGATATTCTGCTGCGATATCAAATTTAAGGGCAGCACTATATGGAAAGAGAAAATGTTGGAATAAAATTGCTGACTAAGCTATAAATTTAGGTACAAATGCAACTACTAGCGTTATCATTTTTACCAGGCAGAAATTTGCAATTCTGCTGGACAAAAAAAAATCACTCACGGGGCCGGCCCCGTGGCCAAGTGGTTAAGTTCACGTGCTCTGCTTCAGCGGCCCATGGATCCTGGGCACGGACATGGCACCACTCATCGAGCCATACTGAGGCGGCATCCCATGTGCCACGACTAGAAGGATCCACAACTAAAAATATACAACTGTGTACCCGGGGGCTTTGGGGAGAAAAAGGAAAAATAAAATCACTCACAACCGTATCAATCTTTCATACAAGTTAACATGTAAATGCATAACATCAGAGTCTGGGCCCCAATCAGTAGTACTTAGCAAGTTAAAGCTATGTTTCTCTAGACCTGCACTATCCAGTATGATAGCCACTAACCACATGGGGCTACCGAGCACCTGAAAGGCTAGCGCAACTGAAAAATTGAAGTTTTAATTTGATTTAATTTTACTCAATGTTAATTTTACTTTAAAACTGAAGCAGTGTAAATAATTTTTCCATTAAATTCAACTTTATAGTTTAGGTGGGACTACATTTCACTTTGTTGCATCTCATAGGTATTGCTGTACTGTATTGTGTGTTGAGTACCCCAGTCACCCCCAGTATGACACGTAAACACATCATCACTCTAGTTAGTGTCAATGGAATGAATCAATTCAAGTTATTCTTTTCTATGCACCAATTTAATACTGAAATGTGTTTATTTGCATATTTTATATAGACAACATCACTTATAGTGATATCTATGTGAACCGTAATTGATAATTAAATTGAAATACTTCTTGTGCTTTAAATTATAATATAAACTATTTTTTAAATAAAAAATAAATATGGACTAATTTTTAAATTTAAAATGAAGGCTTACTACTGAGGCAGAAGTGAGTGGAGATGTAGGCACTAGTACTATACTGGAAGAGGAACAAAGCAAAGAGATTGGAAAAAAGTATGTTGTAAATTTCAGGTAATTTGCTGCAGCAGACCAAAATGGAAAAGCTATCCGTTGTGTAAAAATTGTTTAAAGATAATAAAGTGGACTATATTAAGAGACACTTTCAGGGGCCGGCCCTGTGGCCAAGTCGTTGAGTTTGCGCGCTCTGCTTCGGCGGCCTAGGGTTTCACCAGTTCGGATCCTGGGCCTGGACATGGCACCACTCATTAAGCCCTGTTGAGGCGGCATCCCATATGCCACAGCTAGAAGGACCCACAACTAAAAATATACACTATGTACTGGGGAGCTTTGGGGAGAAAAAGGAAAAATAAAATCTTTAAAAAAAAGAGAGACATTTTCAGAAAATGCAGAGTGAATTTCATGAGGATAAAAAAAGAATCAATACAATTAGTTGCCTGCATTCAAAATTGAATGTCCAAAGATAATTGTGTAAAAAAATGATAACAGGCTCTAAACTTGTAACTTCGGCCAGCTTTATAATGGTTTGGATTCTTGCACATAAAAGAAAACTAGTTTTAGATGGCGATAGTAAAAGAAATGATGACTTCAGTTATGGAAATTTTGTTTAAAAATTATAAGGAAAAGACTAAAAACGATATTTTACAAAAAATGAAAGATCTTCAATAAAACAACAAAATAATTGCCTGTAGGATACAAGACCTAACAGGATCCAAGATTAATTGATTCAAAATTGGAAAAATTGCAAATACTTTTCTTTAGCTTTAGATGACTCACGTGATGTAGGACAACGTCTAATTAATATTTTCTGTTTGTTTTGTCTCAGACTGCCATATTTGCAAAGAAATGCCAATTCATAGCCTAAAAAACTATGGCATAGATATTGTTTAATCTTTCACATCTGTTAAATATGAAAAAAATATTTTACAATGGATGGTGCTCCAGCTGTTAGGTCAAAATTCTGGATCTGTTGGAATTTTAAAACAAGAGACATGTTTTTCGGGTGATTTCATATCAATGTATGATACACACTGAAAATATTTGTCCTCAGTTCTCTGAAACAGACTCTGTGAAATGCATCATGGATACGGTTGTTAAAACTATTCAGCATATACGTGAAAATGCTGTGACTCATCGCAGTTTATG
Organism: Equus caballus; assembly: GCF_041296265.1. Classification (NCBI taxonomy): domain Eukaryota; kingdom Metazoa; phylum Chordata; class Mammalia; order Perissodactyla; family Equidae; genus Equus; species Equus caballus. Next base: position 17,086,473 of record NC_091715.1, read on the forward strand.
GAACTGTTGAAAGAAGTAGACAATGAATTTAATAATGTTGTGTTGGTTGCCAACGCTCATTGGTTGCGCCACAAAGTTTTACGTTTTACTGAGCTGTTAACTCCAGCTCAAGATTTCCTTGAAACAAAAGGAATGCCAAATATTCATCAATCAAAAAAAATGGCAATGTGGTTTACATATTTTCTCACAGATATCACACTGCATATGAACAAGATGAATTTGAAGCTCCAAGGAAAAGAAAAGCTTCTTTGTGATTTAGCTACACGGGTATAAGAATTTATGTTGAAGTTGAAACTTTTCATGAGTCAAATCAGTAATAATGATTTTATACATTTTTCTAACATGAATCAATATGCAGAAGATTTTAATTGTAATAGACAGCATTATGTAAATTGGCTGTAAAAACTGTGAGAAAAACTTGAAGAATGCTTCATTTATATTGATAAATTTAGAATTGCTTCTCAAATAGCACAATACCCTTTTGAATTTAATGTTGAAAATACTGAGTTGACACAAATTAGTGAATTTACTTAATTTGGTCAGATGTGGTTTTGAAACCGACATGCTTTTGCTCAAAGTCAAATCAGTTCTTCTAAAAAGACAAATTGGTTTTGTCAATGTGGATATAAATATTAAAGGAAAATGATTTTTGGTACTCAATTCAGTTACTGGAAATTTTCAGGTATGTTAAAACAACTTGGGTATGTGAACTTACTTTTTTTCAACTGTAAATTTTATGAAATCTAAATACAGATTAACTACTTCTCATGAAAATGTAGCATCCAAAGATGTGCTGTAAGGGTAAAATACACACTGCATTTCAAAGACCTAGGATGAAAAACAGAATCTAAAATATCTCATTTAATAATTTTTTTAGGGGCCGCCCGGTGGCGCAGTGGTTAAGTGCGCACATTCTGCTTTGGCGGTCCGGGGTTTGCCGGTTTGTCTCGGGTGCGGACATGGCACCGCTTGGCAAAAGCCATGCTGCGGTAGGCGTCCCACATATAAAGTAGAGGAAGATGGGCATGGATGTTAGCTCAGGACCAGTCTTCCTCAGCAAAAAGAGGAGGATTGACAGTAGTTAGCTCAGGGCTAATCTTCCTCAAAAAAAAAATTTTTTTACATATTGAAAGGATAATATTTTGGACATATTGGGTAAAATAATATGCATTATTAGCATTAGTTTCTTCTTACTTCTTTTTTTAATGTGGCTACTAGAAAATTTGAAATTGCACAAGTAGCTCCGCTGGACAGCATTGTTCTGCATCCAGTAACACAGGTGTACCGATTTGACAATTCTCCAGTACGACATCGAAAAAGAATGGAATAATCTTTTTTTTTTAAAGATTTTATTATTCCTTTTTCTCCCCAAAGCCCCCTGGTACATAGTTGTATATTTTTAGTTGTGGGTCCTTCTAGTTGTGGCATGTGGGATGCCGCCTCAGCATAGCTTGATGAGCGGTGCCATGTCTGTGCCCAAGATCTGAACCGGCAAAAGTCTGGGCCGCCAAAGCGGAGTGTGCAAACTTAACCACTCGGCCATGGGGCCAGCCCCTGGAATAATCTTTTTATTATTTGATAAGTAATCTTATTCCCAAATTTTGGATAATTTTTCCTAACATTATTGGCTTGTAAAGGACCGTGATGTGTCTGAGACTAGCAGTAGTTCAGCAGGTTTAGAGCCTGTGTCTTTGGAGGAATATGAAGTGAGGGAGAAAAGGAAGCCTAAGGCCAGATTGTGAGAAGTCTTTAAGCCACATGTAGCATTTGATTTTTATTCTGTAGGCCATTGGCATCCATTGAAGAGTTATAGCAAGGGGTTGTTGCATCATTAGATTTGTATTCTGGAGAGACAACAACTGAAGCCAGTGGGGCATGAATTGTGGGAGCCAGTTATTACTGTGCAGGATAGAAAGAATAAAGGTCAGAATTTAGATCATAGGAGATTGAGGATGGGAGAAATGATGAGATGGATTTAAGAAAGATTTGGTGATCAGTAGAGTGTAGAAACTGAAGGGAAAGAATTAAGAATGGGTCCGAAGTTTTTGATGTGGTCAGCTCAGTGGATGGTGGTACAGTCAGTTTTTATTCACTATTTACTAACGTGTAAATATCTCAAGTTTGAGATTACATGAGAAACATCACATTGGAGAGGAAGGTAAAGAGTTAAGTTTGGTCATTTGACTTTGACTCTGCAGGGGATGAATATAACCAATAGACAGGGCCAGAGCTCGGGGGAAGAGGTAGAAGCCAGGGATTGAGATTTAGGAATCTTCTATATATAGGTGGCTGAAATTAAAGGCATGGATGAGATCACCTGGAGAAAGAAGTTCTCCACCTTGGTTGGACCTTACAATCACTTGGAGGGACTGAAAAACGCCAGCGCCCAGGCCATACCTCCCAATCAAATCAGGGATGGAACCCCAGCACGACAACTTTTTAAAGCTTCCCAGGTGATTCTAATATGCAGCCAGGTTTGAGAACCATTGATACAAGGTAAGGAGAGAAGACGTGCCAAGAAAGGAACCCTGCAGAAGCTCAACATTTATGGGGAAAACAGAGAGAGGAACCCATGAAGAAGTTTGTGAAGGAGCTCTCAAGTCAAAGGAGTAGCAGGAACCCAAAGATAGTGATGTCATGGAAGCCACGGGAAAAGGAGGTTTCAACAATGCAAAATAATGAAGAAAGAGCAAGTAATAAAAGAACCGAGAAAAGGTGAACGAAGATTGCCAAATGGGGTGAAAGCCCAGTTACACCGGGGGAAAAATATATATAGTGTATATATGTATATATATACGTGTGTGGACCAGTCAGCACCAATGTGAGGTGTTTCCCGTTATCCTGAGCAAAAGTGGGAAGGGCAGGAGGAGGCAAAAGGCTGGATTGATTCAAGGGTGGGAGTTTGCAGGGACAAAGGACGAGGGCTTGATGGGTTGCCGACATGATGTCCAACCACGGAGAGAGAAGGGAAGTGAGGTGAGTGATAAAGTGAGGAGGAAATAGGGTGGTCTGGGGACTGAAGGTGTAGATATGATCAAAGAACGGGCATAGCACACACATTCGGAGTGGTCCAAGGCCTTTACATGAAACTACTTCCCCAACCACCCCCCTCCCCATCCCACCCCAAGTATCCAGCATCACTGGGGCTGAGGAAATCAAGGACCTGAGATGGAACATTGGCCGATTCTTCTACAGAGAAGTTGAAACTCTACCCAGGATGAGGCAGGCATTGAACTGAGGTCACACAGGTGTCCAAGTTGTCAGTGAAGGTGAGCTGTGACCTGGAGGCCTGGTAGAGAGTGACAGGGCTAGAGGAGGCATGAATCTCCTGGGGTTTTTTATTAAGTCTGTGAACAATGGGCTGAAAGTATCAAAAAGGCGACCTTCCTGTTTTCCTCAACCCTGCACTTTAAAAGGCAGACTGTTTCCCTTAAGTCAAGCTTACTTGTCGCCAAGAGATTTAAACATGTCTCAGACACTGCTGTGTCATATACACTTCAAGAGCATTGCTTTTTTCTTTCTTTAAACATTCTTATATTTTTTGTACATTCACTGTTTTTGATAACTTTTCATTTTGGTATAATTTTAAATGCACGCACAGAAAAGTGGCAAAAAGAGTACAAGGAACTCTTTTTCTTTTCACTTATTTATCTTGCAAGGAACTTTTGTATACCCTTTACCCAGATTCAACCATTGTTGACATTCTGCCCTGTTTACTTTATCAGTCTTTCTCTCTCTATTTCTACTTACACATGCATATATTATTTTTTTTCCAAACCATGAATTAGTTGGAGACATTATGCCCCCTTACCCAGAATGCTTCAGGGAGTAATTCCTAAGAACAAGGACATTCTCTTATGCAACCACATTACACTGATCAAAGTCATGAAATTTAACACTGAAGCAAAGCTGTTGTTGAATCCACAGTCCTTGTTCCACTTTTGTCAGTTGTCCCAGTAATGTCTCCCATGGCTCTTTTTCTTTCCTGGTCCACGATCCAATCCAGAATCACACCTTGTGATTTAGTTGTTGTATCTCCTTAGTTTCTTCTCATTTGGAACAGTTCCTCAGCTTTTCTTTGTATTTCTTGACCTTGACATTTTTTGAAGAGTCTAGGCCATTCGCTTTGTGGAAGGCCCCTTTGTTTGAGTTTGTCTGATGTTTCTTCATGATTAGACTAAGGTTGTGCATCTGTGGCAAGACGACCACAGCAGGGATGTTGGGTGCTTCTCAGTGCATCACAGCAGGAGGCATGTGATGTCATTTGGCCCAATTGGAGATCTAACCATTCCTTTGTAAGAGCAACGGAATGTTCTTTTAGCTTATTTTTCCCATTTGGCAGGCAGCTTGCACTGCAGTAAAATTTTCTTGTTTACACAAGCATGATAAGGAGAAGTTTCTAAATTATTTTTGATGAATTGCAAATAACCAAAGTGCAATAACCTAGTGGTTTTTAAGGAAGCAAGTTTAAAATAATATATGTTCATTTTTACTCGTGGAGTTTTAAAGTCAATAGGTATACTTAGAAGGAAACAAGATCTACTATTTCAGACAAAAATGCAAAAACTATATATTTGTAAATAAGTTTGAGAAAATGTGATTTAAGATTATTAAAGGGCAAAGTTCCTAATGCAATGAACACATTTTAAAAATATTAATATTAATATATCCTCAAAGTGAAAGACCTTTATGACTAACCTGGCGATATGCCAGGCAATGTACTATAAAACCAGAAGAACGCTATGGCTTCGTGGGGAGGAGTGAATTATCGTTTGCGGTGTGGATCTTAACAGTAACTGCTGCATAATGATTTTAGGCAGCTTCTCAGAGCCTGACAGAGGAGAGTCATGGGACTGGGTGTGCCAAGGGGAAGAAGCTGAAATCCCAGCCAAAGAAGACTTTAAAATAAGAGCTGTGTCAACATGCATAAATTCACTTGCTTTGAAGAAACTGCAATGGGATCCAGGAACAGGAAAAAAGAGTATTTATTGTTTTGCCTTTGCATGCCAAAATGTAATCTCTCTTTTTCTTCTACCCTTCCCTTAAAACAACAATTGTCTGCATGCATAGTGAGTGTGTTTTAAATGAACCATTCAGTGCTTTCTTCTGCTCTCATTTCCAGTACTGAGCAGCAACATGAGAAACTAGAAATTTCCCTGACTTTGGAGTCAGACTGACCCATGCTCCAAGCCTCGCTCTACTGCAGACTGGCTTGTGGCCTTGAGCAGGTCACTTGGCCTGTGACTATGTCTTTAAACAGGGAATAAACCTTGCTGGGTTGGGAGGATTTGAAATGACATACATAAAGAACTCACAGTACTTTACAAATACCTTGGCCCATAGTGGACGTTCAATAATGGAAGTTGGACATGAGGACAATGTAGTTTAAAGAAAAGAGCCCTGGCCTGGGGACCGGGGCACTAGGGTCCTGGTCCCTGAGCCTTCAATTAACTAACAACAACCTGATCTTGGGCTAGTCCCTCAAACTTACCCATTAAGATAAGAGTGTTGGTGAGAGAGAAACACAGGTCAAGTTTGAGTGGCGCTAGCATTCTGCTACTAACGCAAGGTGGAAAGTTGTTTACTGGAGAGCTGACCACTTTGCTGTGTGAATACAGGTGAGCAAGCGAACAAATGAGCAGCTCTGCCTTGGCCACGGTGGCACTTGAGCTGGGCCTTCAATGCTCCTGTGTAGGCTTTTCCACCGTAGAAAGGAGGGTATTCTAGGTGAGGGCAAAGACCCAAGGGTCTGACAGGTAAAAAGGCACGGCGCTGCCACTCCGCAAAATGGCAGCTCACATCCAATCCCACTGCAATCAGCTTCTAGGACTACCTCTGACTGATGAGTCGTATTAAATACACTTTAAGATAAGTGGACCGACCCTCTGTGGGCTTTGGAAATCTTTTAGCTCTACTGTAGCGAAATGGGAGTTGCCCTATAAACTGCCAGGTACCCACCATTTGGACTGGGGCAAAGGAAACTACTAGTTAAACATCAGTCTTAACTCATTAATAATACTTACGAATCCTTCCGTGAGGCTTTCTACATGCCAGGCACTAAGTGCTATACTTCTATTAATATTAATTTATTTAACCCTCAGAACAATTGTGTGAAACAGGTGCTGTTATGACACCTCCTACACAGATGAAGAAACCTGGATTTAGAAAGAACAGATCATTTGCCAAATGCAAGCAAATGGAAAAATCAAGATTAGGACGAAGCCTGCTGACAAAAGGCCCTGATCCTAACCATGATGCTGACCTGCCTCTCCATAGACAGAGGAAGTAAGGAACCAGTCTTACAGAAAAATATATATTTAACTGGTACTAACCACAGAGAATGTAGCCAGTCTTTGAGTATAGTTGTAGTGAATGCTGCGTTCAGACGAGAAGCCAAGGCACTACTTTTTAGACCACAACATGCTCTATAATTGCTTTGGTAACAGCTTTGATTGTGTCATATTTGGGCACAGGCACTTAGGACACACTGCAACAGTTGGGTCTCCCCTCCCCCTAAGGTGCCATTCTTTGCTGGAAGTGAGAGGAAAGGAGGAAGTGGGGTGGCTTAGACAGCATTTCACGTGGAGAAGTGAGGGCTTTGTAAAGAGTCTCGAGTGGAGATTTTTTAAGAAAGCCTGACCCTGTGTGTCTTCTCAGGGCTGAGTGACAAAGCCCTAGGCTGCCAATCTCCCCTCTAAGTCAGGCTTTCTCAAACTGGAAGAACCTTCTGGGGGTATTGTAGACACATCTCAGGGCATCACGAGTCTGCAGGGTGTTGGCGGGGGGGCGTGCAGGAAAGTGGCTGCAGGGTAATAGCAGGCACTGATTTCTCATCCTCTTGTATTTGTGTTCTCCATGCTGGTTCTAGAAAGGTCAGCCAGGACACAAGTGAGGATTATGACTGGTACTCAGGGCGCTGGCTTGAAATGCCTCTAGGAAAACCTATTCTGTCATTTACTTTTCTTAAATAAGCATCCAGAGAGTTCTACCAATGAACTCTTTAGGGGCTTCTGAATGGGCTGTGGACTGCCCGGCACCCTGGGATCAGGATTATGAGTTGAAAGATGGGGAACAGAGTAGGGAAGTCCCATGGGTTGGCTGTTGCCCTCACTTTCCTTCCCCAGCTTCTGACCCGAGAGAACTTGGTCTCTGCTTGGGGTCCACTTTGGGGTGTCGAGCATGAACTTCTATTCCTCAGTTCATTTCAAAAGACATAGATAGTGAGGACCTACTGTGTGCCAGGCATCATGCCAAGCACTGGGAGCACAAGGGTGAGAAGTCAGGAGTCCTGAAGCACTAGCGTAGGGGGTGTCTTAATACCAATACCAGTGTCCTCATCATGGTAGCTCCCTACCATTTATTGAATACTTGTCGTGTGTAAGACACTGCCCTTGTCATACATTTATTTATTTAATCCTCACAACTCTAGGAGCTGGGTACTATTATTAACTCCATTTTACAGAGAGGGAAAGGAGGCCCAGAGAGGTTGATGAACCTGTCTACCGTCAGAGAGCTAGTAAGAAGGGGTTAGGAATTCACCCCACAAATTGTTTGTTGGAGATAGGTAACAGATCCAGAGAGGAGGGAGGCAGGACGCCCTTTCCAACCACTCCCTGATGGGAGGCAGGCAGGGTCACACACCTTGGCTTTGGGGAGTTGTAAGAAAAGTGGGGACCACTTTGAGACAATAGGCAGGGCAATCAGAGGCAGCGCTATGAAGGGGTGAACAGCTCAACTCTGAAGCCACCTGCCTGGCTTCGAGTCCTGGCTCTACCACTTTCTAGCTACCTAACCTCTTTATGCCTCAGTTAACTTGTTTGTAAAATGGGGACAATTGCACCTAGCTCTTCGGGCTATGGTAAGGGTTAAATAAGTTAGCATTTGAGGCTGCAGAATGCTTTTCTCTAGGAAAACCACAACCGTGAGGCTGGTTTCCCAGCAGCCTTCAATTTCGCGTTTTGTTAAAAACACCTCACCTCAACTCCATCCCATCAGGCATTTACTCGAAATTTGCTTTCAGGTGATGAAGTTCACTTAAAAACTTCTATGCAGCTTTACCTTACAAATTTGGTTTGGCTACAAGTCTTTTTTTTTTTTTTAATTGAGGTAAAATTTACATAACCTAGAGTCAGCCATTTTACAGTGAAAAACTCACTGGCATTTAGTACATTTACAATGTTGGGTGACCACCACCTGCATCTCATTCCAAGATATTTTCATCATCCCAAAGAAAACCCCATACCCATTAAGCAGTCATTTCCTTTCTCTCATCCCCCCAGCCCCTGGCAACAACAAACTCAATTTCTGTCTCAATAGATTTACCTATTCTGGACATTTCAAGTGGAATCACACAGTGTTCTTTTGTGACTGGCTTCTTTCACTTAGCATAACGTTTTTGAGGTTCATCTATGTTGTAGCACCTATCAGTACTTCATTCCTGTCTATGGCTGGATAATAATTTATCCATTCACCTATTGACGGAAATTGGCTTGTTTCCACCTTTGGTGATTGTGAATAGTACTGCTAAAAACATTCGTGTACAAGTTTTGGTTTGAACACCTGTTTTCTATTCTCTTGGGTACCTACCCAAGAGCGGGATTGCTGGTCATATGGTAACTCTATGTTTAACTTTTTGAGGCACTGCCAAATTGTTTTCCACAGTAGCTGCACCATTTTACATTCCCACCAGCAATTTCTCCACATTCTTGCCAACACTTATTTTCTGGCTCTTGAAATTTACTTACTTACTTATATCTGAGCCATCCTCGTGAGTGTGGAGTTGTTATCTATCGTGGTTCACGCTGCTTTTTGATTTGGCAGTGGCATGCATGGCTCTACGTTGGAATCTCCTGGGTTTTTATTTATTTATTTTTTAACAATCCCAATGCCAGGGCTGCACCTGGGTGGGGGCCCAGGCAGCAGCAGCAGTTGGTTTTAAAGCTCCCCAGGTGATTCCAATGTGCAGCCAAAGTTGAGACTCACTGTGTCGAAGATTCCAGGCCCCTCTTGGTTATGCACTCTTTTTAATCAGAAATTGAAATCGTATTTAACCAGCTGGGTAAGGCTCATATTCATCTCAAAAATTGCAGGGGAGCCATCCAGATTTCTGTCAGCCATTCTAACCCTAATAGCTAAGGCCGAGTTTTGTTGAGAGGAAGTGATTTCACCACAGCTGCACACAGGGGGCAGGGAGGCGGCATGTCTCGAAGGGTCCCAAGTGAACTGGTGAAAAAGCAAAAAGCAAAACAAACAAAAGGCTACCGGCTTTGACGGCAGGTGCAGCTGCTAAGGGCTGCCAGCCCCTGCCCCCACCTCTCTTCACAAGGAAGGTTTAGGACAGCAGCACCATAGGTGGCCTCTGGGTTCTTACAGCCCTGGGGGGCTTTCAGTTAGCACCCTGTTGCCACGCCGCAGCCGCCCTGCCGCCGCTGCCACCACCACCACCGCCACCACCACCTTCTCCTTTTGAACAGAGAGCTCTTTTCCGTTTTCAACTTCCTTCTTCCCAGTGAGTAGTTACTGTTGCTAACTGTGTGGGGCAGACAGTGTGGCCCTTCCTCCAAGTTTATGAACACTGTTGCAGATGTCCAAGTTGGCCTGATTGCGAATAAGCAGGTGGGCCAATGTGAACATGTTTTGGATAAGAGTAATATGTAACACTAAGTAGCATTTTGCTAAGAGGGTCACCTACGGCTTTTCACTCTCAGCGTTGACTTCATCTTATTGTCACTAGTATCACTGCCTCCAGCCATACCCTCCAAGGAATACACCTGGAGTGGAACAAGCTGGTCTCTTCCTGCAGTGAGGGAGAACGCACACCCTGGGGGAACTGTGGGCATCGTAGCAAGAGGGTGTCAGGAAGGTCCACACAGAGGACTGGGGCCTGTGGCAGGGGCTTTTGGGGAGCGTGTAAGGCAGCTGGGTGTTGCTCTGGACTGGATGCTGTCAGGAAGCAGGGGTAACTCGATGGATGGTCTCAATAAATCTCGTGGAGAAGCAGGGAAGACCACTGGTAAAGAAGCAGCAGTCACTCATCTCAGCCAGGACTAGGGGGTGTTTGGTGACATTTGTTGTAAGGACAAGTTCATGTGTTCTCTGAGTTCAGAGCAGTCTTGTCTTTGTCTTGTGCCATCCTGGTCACAGAGTGGCCTTGTCTGATGGTGGTGTTCTGGGGAATTGTCTGTGTTCAACAGGAGATTGCCCGGCCAGCTCCCAGACCAGATGGCAGGGGCTGGTCCTCTGTCTCAGGCCTCCTTTTTGGCCAAGAGCAGATGAGGTCAGGCCAGAGGACAATAATCCATGATACTCACATTTTTACCATCACCAAGATTTTGTTGATTAGGAGGTTGTTTCCAGAATGCAGGCTGTAGTTGGGTAAATCTCTCCTGCTTTTTTCTTGCAGGATCAGTTGCTGAATTCTCTGATGCGACAACAGCTGCACAGGATACAGTGGTCAACTGTAACAGGAGCAATCCTGACAAACGTAATGATTATTGACCCTGTAACAGGCCTTGAATTATAAGGGGGGCCTACATTATAAGACCCAAGCAATGAGAATATATTCCAGAATCCATATAGGTACTCATAGCCCTTGGTTCCTGTCCATGTCCTACCTTTAATAATCTTGTGTCATTGGTAGGTAATACATGCATTAAGAACATCCTTACAATAACTTGTAAAATTACCCCAACAATGTCGGTTCCATATTGAGGCCCATTTACATCACGAAACATTTTTGCTAAACTCCACTTTTGTTGTGGCTACCTGATTAGTTAATGGCAAAGCATCTCAGGGATTTCATCTCTATTTTGCACCTTGCAGAAGTAAGGGGAGGCACTAGCGCTGGGGTTGCCATTTCAAGCCTGAGTCAAGCAGGAGCTGGAGCCCAAGGTGAGTGGTGGTTGTTGCCACTAGGCCACCTGCACTATAGGACACAAGCTGCTGGACAGGATCGGCTACATAATTTGCAGATCCATTGCCAAACGAAAACATGGGGCCCCTTGTTCAAAAATTATTAAGAATTTCAAGATAGCAACAGAGAACTAAACCAAGCGCAGGGCCCTTCAGTGTGAGGCCCTGTGCCACTGCACAGGCTATGTGCCCGAGAGGCCCACCCTACTGCTGAGCATGGAGAGTCACACAAGACCTGTGGAGCCCTACTGTCCCTGCAACGTGGCGGAGGAGGACAACTGTCTTCCCAGTGACCTGACTCCAGAGGAACGGCAAGAATTGGAGAACATCCCCGGAAGAAAGCAGGAGCTGCAGGCTGAAGTATAGAGACCGAAGGCTGAGATAGAAGAATAGCTAACGAAATTGAGAACTGGGATCCACAGAAGAAAGCAACATATGTGGAGCAATAAAGAGGTGGCCTGATGCAGGTTCTAAAAAGGGGATCCCGTTCTTAACAGAATGGTTGATTGAAGAACACTTGCGAAGACATGTCCCAGTTCTTGTAGAAAGGTGAAGGACTCGGTCAAACAGCCACTAGGGACTCCCTGCGGGAGAGAGGAATTTATTATCTAGGTTCTTCCTGCTTTTGTGGAGGTGCATGAATTCACTGATCTAACCTTTACCCAGCCAGTTCAGTAATTCCTGTGGAGCTTCTGAACGCCGAGGCGGCGCCGAAGACTGATGGGATGATGGAGGCACTTGCCCAGTGACACCGTCAGTGTAATAAAGGAGGGCTTTAGTGCAGACTCTGACGTTCTCTCCTTTGCCACATCTTGTTGAACACCAGCCCTACCCCCAAAGTCAGACAAGCCCACAGCAGAAAGGTTCACTGCCACTAATAGAGGCATCAGTGATGGAGGAGCAACTCTAGAATCTGTCATTTCCCACAGCCACATTAACAGCGCTAGCCTCTCGCTTGCTTTCCCCTATTCCCATTCGGCGTGAAAACGTAGGTAATTAAATACCTAAGAGCTTTCTATTCAGTCCTAAAATGCAAAGGAGACCCTTGCTAATAATGGTAATAATTCTAATGGGTTTATCTGTAGCATTTGAAGAGTTAAGGAAAAGGCGGCAGTACTTTTAGACTACAGGGTGGATCCTCGCATGTTATTTTCCCGACTTGGCCAGGAAGCAAGAGGGGCTTGGCTTGGGGGATGGTCTGGGGGAAGCGTGGGGGTCGGCCCCCCCGGAAGGCGTGCCACGCGGTTTAAACCTAAGGTGCCCTCTCGGCCGGCGGGAGCCCGCCCGATCCCCGGCGCGGGGCGCGGCCCTCGGTGACGCACGCCGGGGAGAGCGGCGCCCACGTCTCCACCATTACATTCGCGAGGCCTTCCACCCTGCGCGCCGAGTTCGGGGCTGCAGGCGTCCTCGCTTCCTCCCTCCCGGAGGCGGGCCGACCCCGCCCCGCGCCCCGAGTCGCTCCCGGCGGTCCCTCCCACCGCCGCCCGGCCTCCCCCCGGCGCGGCGCCCTCCCCGCCGCCGCAGCCTGACACGCCGTGCGGCCCCCGTCTCCCGCGGCTGCCTCGCCAGGCATGGCACAGGGCCTCGCCTCACTATGGCAGCAGCACGGCACAGCACGCTCGACTTCATGCTCGGCGCCAAAGGTGAGGGCGCGCGCCGCCACCTGCCCGGCGGGCTGGGGCCCACGGGGGCCGGGCGGGGCGCGCGCCGCGGGCCGAACAATGCGGACGGCCCGCGCGGCCACGGCGTCTCCCGGGCTGCAGCGCCGCGTGCCCCGGCCTCCCGGGGAGGCCGCGCGCCAGCTCACGCGCGGCTCCGTCCCGGCCGCCGCGCGGGGCCTGGAGGGGCTGCGACTGCCAACCCCCCCAGCCCCGTGGCCGAGCCGCCCTTCGGGGCCTGGGCCGTCCCCCGGAGCTCCACGCGGGCTCGGCCGCCCCCGCCGGGGTCCCCTTCGCGCCGCCGGGCGCGGGAGGAGCCCCCGCCACGGCCGCGGGCCCCCGTGGGGCAGGGACGGGCCGGGCCAGGGCGCGCGCCGTCCGCGTGACCTCTCCCGTCCTCCGCGGCGGGCGAGTCCCCCCGAGGGCGGGGGCTCCCCGCGTGGGCGCTCGGGCTGGGGAAGGACGGCGCCGGGCTTGCAGGATTCTTGGCCGCCTGCGTAGGAGACGGATCCCCCGGAAAGGGCCGGGGACGGGAAAGGAAACGCTGATGCTTATTGGGGGGGCTGAGGTCTGGGCGCGGGAACTAGAGCTCCCCGAGTCGGGGAGGCTCGGAGGGCTGCGCGCCGAGCAGAACAGAGGGCCGGCCGAGTGGGAGCCGTGTGCAGGCGCTGTGAAGGGGAGCGGTGTTCTGCACGCTTTCTCTGGGTGCTTCTAACGGGGGAAGGGGGAGGACGGCCCGTCTTTTTTCTGGTGGGGTTTAGACCTGTGAGTGCTGCAGACTTAAATCTGCGCTTCCCGTGCGTCCCACTTGGAGCGTCTCATCCCTATTTTGTTCATTTTTCCCTCAAATTGGATGGATCACCCTTTTCTGTTACCATTTAAAACATTGACTTCCTCACTTTGTCTCTTTTTTTTTCAGCTTCTAAGTACTCGGTTTGCATTTTCTCCCCCCAATTGAAAGGATCTCCGAAGGCACAAGATTTAATAAAGACTGAGGATTTCTCTCTCTCGATTGGCTCTGCCTGTGACTTTGGCCCTATTTCTCATCCTTTCTGAGCCTCATCTTCCCTGTGGTAAAAAAAAAAAAAAAAAAGGAAGGACCGTGTACACTTCATAGGGCTTTTAGTGTTAAGGGAGTTGCTGTAAAACACTACGAGGTTAAGTAGTATCAGTGTATTTGGGGAGTTGGAAGTGACTTGGAGCAGACAAAGCATTTTTTTGTTCCCACATTTCTTAGTTGAGGATGGAGGGAAGGGAGACTGCTGGGAAGAGTCAGGAGATAAAATGGTGATTGGGGTGTGCAGCTGGTGGGTCGTGAGATGCCTAAGGTTTTGTTGAGTAATTACCTGGCCAGCTTTAGGGCTTAGTGATTAGCGAAGGTTCTAGCATACTCCATTTAGAAGTGAGGGGGGTGTGGCTTGAGGAAGAAATAATGGTTCAAGGTCACCTAGCTGCTAAGAGGTGCGTCTAGGAAGTGTCCCTGGTGATAAGCATCTGTGAATGTGCACCTGTACTTGTTCATGGCTTTTCTAGGCCCTAAGGAGGGTAATCTCTGGATGAGGCTGGAAGGTTCTGGCACTTTCGTCAGTCTGAGTGTCCTTGCCTGAAGCCTTAAACAGCTTTCAGCTTTATTCAGGTGTTACCTGTTGAAATGATGGCACCCAATGGGCTGCTTCTGTGTTCTGTTGTAAATGTGGGGGAAAACCTTCACTTAACTGCATGAAGAAAATGTGAGAGAACTTGAACACTTTGGGCTGACACTGGCCAAAAAGGGAGAGAGAACCATGGATGCATTTTGGAAGGGAGCAGGAGAAACTGGCAGCTTCTGAATTGACAAGGTGTGGAAGTAGCATTTAAATAATTGAGAGTTGTGCAAAGAGAAAGTAAAGATTGAGGAGAATTCCCAGCCAGTTATTCTTCATTCCCAGCCTATTAATCTTAAAGATGAGAAAGATTTGATGGCAAGGTGAAGAAGATTGTAGAAAGCATCTTAGGGAGGGGGATGTGTGTGTACGCATTTGTGGTATATCTTGGTCCCTACAGAAGTATTTTGGGAGTCAGAGAACTTTGATTCTCCCCGCATTCCCCATCACTTGATTTGGGCTTGGGGGGAGGCGTGTCCCTTTGCTGTCAGTAGGTATCCACCCTTGTAAAATAAGGGGATCTGGCTAGACTAGGATCTTCTAAGTTTAAGGAGTGCTTGGTGAGAGATCTACCACCTGTGAGGTCTCCAAAAACATTATTTTAATAATAATGAGTCAAAAGGCATTACTCTTGGCATGTGAGTTTTGGATGTGACTCAAGAGTGAGTCAAATGCCTGTGGAGCCTGGATTCCTGTTCTTTTTCCCATTTGTCAGTAATCCTTTCAAAGGCTCCAGTTCCATGATGTGATTTTAATGGAATTAAACTTGAAACACTTAGTTATGTTATTATGTTGCGATTCCATAGAACTTAGTTACCAGTGCAAGCCAGCTAGTGCCCAGCAGCCATTGGGCCACTAAGGGCAATTATAGGTTGGATCTGGTGGTGCCGGTTTCATGCTCTGGCTGATGAGGTAACCCAGGAAATGTTAACTTTTGCTAAAAGAAAAAAATTTCATCTTTGGTCATCTTGTAAGTGAAGCATTATACTCTGAGGACTCTTGAGCCCAGAAAATTGTGTGATTTCTCAGCCCGAAGCTAACAAGAATAAGCATTTCCCATGTTTGTGTAGTTTAAGCATCTCTGGGCTGGTGGAGGACGCATGGTTTGTTCCTAGTCATGTACGGTAGGCAGCAAGCGTGCCTGGTTACAGAGGTGAGGTACACATGGCCTCTGCCTACCCTGTTAGAGCAAACAGCCTCTAGCTGACCAGTCAGCCCTGGAAAGGTCTAGCAATCCTCCTTTTGATGTCCATTTCTTCCCTTGGTCTGGGAGCATCTTTGAAGGCAGACCTCCGGGGTCTGTATCCTGGACCCAGTGCTGGTTAAGTAGACCCGATTGATGTTATGGTAAAGGTGGAAAGCTAGTTAAAGTCCACCATGGGAAAACGAGGCACACGTTTACTTTTAGAATTAAGGGCATGGGTCCTTTGTGGGGAAACCTGGCTGATGCTATTATGTCCGTCTTTTGGACCCCTGATTTATAGTTTATGTAGGGAAACAAAGGGACTTGTGGCACTCGAATTCACAAGTTAGTTTTATAACAAAAATCTTGAATAAACTAAGAACAGAAGGCTGCTTCGGAATTATGGGCTTAACCGAAAAGGTTTAGGGAGGGGTTCTTCTGTGTCTTTGACCTTCATCAGGGAAGCCTGTGGAGCTCTTCTCAAAATAAGAATTTTAAATGCATAAAATAACCCAATCATTTAAAATAAAATTTAAAAAATAAACCCGAAATATGTGACATAATAATATGTGCTGCTTTAGTTACACGTTAAATAACACAAGCGAGGGGCTGGCCCCGGGGCCGAGTGGTTAAGTTCACACGCTGTGCTGTGGCGGCCCAGGGTTTCACCGGTTCGAATCCTGGGTGCGGACATGGCACCACTCATCAGGCCGATCTGAGGTGGCATCCCACATGCCACATCTAGAAGGACCCACAACTAAAAATACACAACTATGTACTGGGGGCTTTGGGGAGAAAAAGGAAAAATAAAATCTTACAAAAAAAACACAAGCTAGCAGCAGGCCTAATAACGTCCATAATTTCGAAGTAGAGCCAAGAAAATCTATTTCGGCTGTGATTTTAGTGGTGATAGTGGTCAGGTATAGTTGATAATGTGTGGTTTTACAAGCATAACTGGAGAAAATGCCAAATTTCAATTAGTGAAAATAAGGATATGTGTTTTTTTCCAAGTTCACAGCCTCCCTGAATTGTATACACCGACCCCTTGGGAATCTGTGGACCCGGCCATCCCCCCCCAGGTTCAGACCCCCTAGGAGCTGGAGAGAGAACTGGGACTGCCATTTCTGTATATTGTTTCTTTTTGGAGTAGCAGCTTTCTACTCAAGGCGGGAGCTGTAAACAAATGTCCTTAGTTCCTCTTCAAAACATCTCTTTGAAAACATAAAAGCCAGTATTTATGAATTGCCTCCTGGGCTAGGCATTGGCCTCAGCGCATTACGCTTCATTTTACATTATGCTTTATTTTACTAATCCTCACAACAACCCTATGGTAGGGCCTGTTATCCCCATTTTAGAGATGAATAAATAGGCCGGTTGAAGTTTTTCACTTTAGACGAGGGGTAGCTGGGATTCAAAGTCATGTCTGTTTGATTCCAAGGCCTTTGTTAGTTTCACAACCGTGAAGCCTCTTTAAGGCAGTGATTCGCACCAGCCCTGTCTCCTTCTCCCCACAACTATCTGGAGACATTTTTGGTTGTCACAACTGAGGAGGTGCTACTATCATCTAGGAGGCCAGGGATACTGCAAAACATCCTGCAGTGCACGGGACGGCCCCTTACAGTACAGCCAGCCCCAAATGCCATTAGTGCTGAGGTCGAGAATCCCTGGTGTAAGGGCTCACTAGGCCATTGCAATGATCTAGATGACAAATTCTCAACAGTTCCCTAGTTCTTTTTGGAAGTCTCCATTACGCAGGGAGGGAGGACGGGGCCTTATCTGTCTCCGAGGTTTGCAGTGGGGTTGGTTAGGAGCAGAGGGCTGGGCCGGCATTTCGTAGCCATCTGCGCCTGTGGCTCCGTGACCCTCCCTCCCTGATTTCCTGAACCGTTGGCTCATCTACCAAGCTCCCACTCTCCCCTGGATTTATTGAGGTGCTTTCTGGTGGAAGCGTATCGTCTTTGTATGTTTTAAAAAGCTATAAGCATAAAACCTGAACAATCCAGTTTTGATTGATCTAGCTTTTTTGTTGTTTTGTTCAAGAGTGGAAAGAGCCTTCCCTCCTACCTCCTCAGCATTATCTTATCCCTTGTATCATCACACTTTACCCACCATTATGATAAACAACAACACCCCCCTCCCCCCACGCCTGCTCTAACAATGAAGCCTTGGGGGTGCTGAAGACTGGGAGTGGGAAAATGCATGCTTGGGCCCTGCTCTGGATTGACTGAATCACAGTCTTTGAGGGGGAGAGTCCCTGGAATTTGCATTTTTAACCAGCTTCCTCCCAGTAATTCTGATGCTGATTAAGCATGAGAACTGCTATAATAGGATCCTCATTAGAAACAAAAAACCCTTGTATCAGAAACCTTGGGGGCACCCCCCCCATCAGCAAGTCATTAAGTCCTGTGGACCTACTTGCTACACTCTCAAATTCCTTGCTCACCTTTTTCCTGGCTGCGATTCTTGGCCACGGTCTCCCTATTTTGTCTGCATTTTGGGGAAGGGCTCGATTATCAGGAACTCAACAGATCCCTGTCCCTTTTCCCGGTTTTAAAACCCTCCTCTGGGTCCTCCTTACCCAATGGATAAAGTCGGAACTTCTTATCAGTCCTTCCAACTTCCATTTCTACCCAGTTCTCCCTCCTCCAATCCACACTTGAGTCTCACGCCCCTTGTGCTTCCAAGTAGCCAGGAGGCACCTGGACTCAGAATCGAATAGCTTGGGGGAAGGCATTTTTGGTCCTTTACATAGGTGTTCTCTCAGACCTTAATTGTGTTTGAAAATGCATGGACTGCTTGGGGGAGCTCCCTTGTTGGAGTCTGCCGCCTTTTGGCATGCTCCTTTGCTTTGTTGGAATTTTGTTTTTAAACTCCCTTTCCTCCAACTCTGCAAAAGATTCTTAATTGCACTGATCATGCTCTATTTGACTCTAGGCTGAATGATTGCACATTGCTGGGAATTAGTTTTGTGAGCTTGCCATTAAATTGTATAAACCATAATCTTTTTAGGGTATAGTTTAAACCTGTAGAGGTGGTGTATGGTGAAATTAGTTTGTGCTTTTCATCAAGAAGCCTCCTCTAGCTCTTTGGTAGTTCTCTGTTGTTTTAAATGCTTTGGAAGGGCCAACAGCTGTTTAAGAAATCGACTCGAATCCAGGCATTAGGAAAGATCCCCGCCCCAGTTAACAGGAGAGGTACTTTTTCAAAGCTCTGCATGTGATGTTTCTTAAGGAGGGTGTTTTCCAGTTTAATAACTAACTGGTAAACAATTTGTCTTGTGTTTTTTGAGGGGGGAAAGCCAGTTTTGTTTTGCAGTGAAGGACTTACCCATTTGGAATCTTCTTTCCATCCTCTTAATTGTGTAATGAAATTGGTGGTATTTGAATCGGCCTCTGCTACTTCTTGGGAGATAGATGGAAGTGCTTTGGTCTCTCATAGCTTTGAAGGGTTAAAGCTGTTGGTGTTAGACTTGATACCTGGGTCGGATTTGGAATTAGGGGCTTTATAATTTGAATTGAGACCACAGCAGTTATACTAAGCCTTGGCAGGTAAGGATTAGTTAGAATGCTGCTGGATTGTAGTTGGGTGTCTGTTTAAAAATGTGTTCAGTGAAACAATTATTGAGTTGAGTTTTGTTTTTGGAGTCACACATATTCCAGGCGTTGTAATCCACCATTTCAGTGCAGTTGTAACCTAAGCCTGCTGGTGTGAGCTGCGGCTCCAACCACCATTTCATGGTAGTTTAATTACAGGCT
Organism: Equus caballus; assembly: GCF_041296265.1. Classification (NCBI taxonomy): domain Eukaryota; kingdom Metazoa; phylum Chordata; class Mammalia; order Perissodactyla; family Equidae; genus Equus; species Equus caballus. The sequence goes on from NC_091715.1 coordinate 17,105,623, forward strand.
CAGTTCTTTTGAAAAGTCGGGAAACCTCCTCAATTGAATCTGCAAACCAAGTATGTAAACCATTGCACAAATGCTCTTTTAAACCCTTACAACTAGGCACTTTTCCAGACCCCAGGAAAAACAACTCTGGGGCCCTAAGTTGTGGTGGGCCTGGATTTCATTAAACTGATACTATCATCTGTGTTCCGGAAGGAGCCACTGAGCTGGTGGCCATACTTGTGATCAAATGCATTTATGTGCTAAACCACAAACTCAAAAGGAGCTGGAAAGAGCCCATAGCATGTTCTAGATTCCTGAGCTGACTTAACCCTCTGGGTAGTTTCACATACACCTTCATTTCAGCCTCTGCACGAAGGCGCTAATGATACGAAAATCCCACACACTGTGTTGTTGGGTGGGATGTCCAATAAAATGTTTGGAAGAGTGTCAGATGATACATAAAACATTTAACACTAATTGCAGTACTTAGGGCTGAGAACTTTGAAGTTGTGCCAGTGGATAAAGATGCTCAGTTATAAAGAGGTGTGAATTTAACTTACTGAAAGATAAGGAAAGTTCTACTGGCAAAAGAAGAGGCAGAAAATAATGAGTTGGCATGTGATTTGAAGGTTGGTCTTACTTTATTTGGAGGACCTCTTTAAGTTATTAAAGCAGGATTTTTAAAGGACACTTTGATTTCTAAGATATCACTTCCATGAGTTTGTGTTGCATGATTCTGTTTTCCCTAGAATGGAAATTTCTTCAGTGAGAATCCTGAGCAATTTCTAGGACGTGGTTATATTTAAGGCCAAATTGTCTCTTCCAGAGGACTGCAGATCTTAGCAGTCAGGCAAGACCACGGTATGCTAATTGACATTCTGAATTCCTAGAGGTGAATATAGAATATCTCGAGCTTGCTTCAGCATGGAACCCTTTTTTTTTTTCTATTGAGGTGTAATTGATGTATAACATTAGTTTTAGGTGTAGAACGTAACAATTCGATATTTGTATACATTGCGAAATGATCACCACGGTAAATCTAGTTAACATCCGTCACACAGTTACAAAATTTTTTTTTCCTCTGATGAGAACTTTTGAAATCTGTTTTCTTAACAATTTTCAAATATGTAATACAGTGTTATTAACTATAGTTACTATGTTGTACATTACATCCCCAGGACTTATTTATGGGACCCTTTTTCTTACAGAGTATTTTTCAGGACGTGTGCTGTGGATCACGCTTTGGGAAACAGTAATGGTGTAGGTTTAATAAATGGTTTAACCCTGAATCTTTGAACTGCGTAATACTGCATCTCGGGCCCAGCTGGTTCTGGGGTTTTGAGGAAGAGGATCATGGGCCTGTCTATCCAAGAATTTGATGTTCCTACGTGGGGTTTGTTTAGGTTGGAGACAGGAAAGAGCTTACCATCAACTTACTCCCTTTGGTATGAGGTGCGAGAAGATAAGACTTTTTTTAAAAAGCATTTTGTGAATGTTAAATTCTTAACAGAGTTCCTGTGTGTATTTGTTTTTCTTTGAATAAAGGATCTGGCTCTACTTAAAGAAACTACAGGAGCTGTTCAAGGAATGGTTTATGCATTTGTCTTTTTACATATGTTTTTGTTTTAAAAGTTATTTGCTCATTTTAGACCATGTGCGGGTTGTAGGGAAATATGAAGAAAGGGGGAACCCAGATCTGTAATCCTATCACAAGTAGATAACCACTCGTGATGATTTGGTATATGGGACAAATGGCTTATTCTTGTTGCATCTGTAACTAAGGAAGGCAACATAATGTCATGATGAAGAAGCACTGGATTTTGGAGGCTGACTGCTTGAGTTTAAATCCTGGCTCTACCACTTATTAGCTGTGTGACGGTGGGCAAGTTCTTGACCCTTCTCTGCCTTATTGAGCTGTCTACACTTTCATTAATAGCATTTAATCTTACCATTAAGTATGATGCTAGCTGTAGTTTTTTTGTAGTTGCTCTTTATCAAGCTGTGGAAGTTTTTCCATTCTCAGTTTTCTGTGTGTTTATTTTGAATGGGTGTTGAATTTGTCAAACGCTTTCTGTATCGATTTTTCTTTAGCCTGTTAATGTGGTGAATCACTTTCATTTTTTTTTTTTTCAAACCTTGAACCAGCCTTGTATACCTGGAATAAATCCCACTTGGTCCTGGGTATATAATTATTTTTATATAATGCTGAATTCTTATTAAGGAGTTTAAGGATTTATTAAGGATTTTTGTGTTTCTCTTCATGAGGGATATTGGTCTGGCCTGTAGGTCTTTGTCTGTTTTGGTATATGAATAGTGAGGCATTCCCTCCTTTTCTATTTTCTGGAAGAGATTATGTAGATTTGGTATTAATTCTTTAAATGTTTGGTAGAATTCTCCAGTGAAATCATCTGGGCTTCAAATTTTTTTTTTTTTCTTGGAGTTTTTAACATTACGGATTCAATTTCCTTAATAGTTATAGGGCTATTCAGATTATCTATTTCATATTGGTGAGTTGTGGTAGTTTGTGTTTTTGAGAAATTGGCTCATTTCCTTTTTAAGTTGTCAAATTTATGTGTGTGGAGTTGTTTATAGGATTCCCTTGTTACCCTTTTGGTATCTGCAGGGTCTGTAATGATATCTCTTGTTTTATTCCTCATACTGGCAGTCTGTGTCTTTTTTTTTTCTTTGTCAGTCTTGCTAGAGTTTGTCTATCCTATTGATCTTTTCAAAGAAATAGCTTTTTGCTTCATTGATTTTTTTTTTCCCCTATAGTTTTTCTGTTGTCAATTTCATTGATTTCTGCTGTTATCCTTATTCTCTTCCTTCTGCTTACTTTGGGTTTATTTTTCTCTTTTTCTAGGGTCTTGAAGTGGGAGCATAGATTAGTGATTTGAGACTTTAAAATGGAGACTGGTACTCTTAATGTTCTCATTCTCTAGTGTGAGGTTGTTTCTGTTAGCTGCTAATGTTAGTTACTTCCATGTATTCCTTGAAAAGCAGGGATCCTAGTTATATAGGTTATTAGCTGTTATTTTTTTCCACATTTAGTAAGTTGCCAACTTGAATGTAGGAAATATTCCTCAGATTATTCTAGTCTCGAATTCTAAGAATGTCACTTCTGGAAATTCAGGTTGTAGAATTACAGCTGAGTGTCCCTGTCAGTTAAGCATTTAGAGCTGGAAAGGACCTCAGACCCCAGGGGTCAACAAACTAAGGCCCTTGAGCCCCAAATCCTGCTCCTCTGGCCTCTTTTTGTAGTCTTCCAGCTAAGTATGATATTTACAGAACAAGCTTGCCCACCCTTGCCTTTAGACCATCTAAGTCCAGTGGCTTGCTTCAGAGCCATCTGGAAAAATCTACAAGTACAGATTCCCAGGCCCCCCACATGGCCTTTTCCTCATCTGGAATCCATCATAGCACATGCCCCTCACCGTGTCTGGGGAGTTCTGACTTGTGCCCTTTGTCTTTCTAGTCTCTGTACTATTCTCCAGTCGCATGCACTTTCCCAGCACCTCCCAGGTGCTGAGTAATCTTCTTGGTAGTCCATTCTGAAGGGGGCAGACCTGAGTGGTTTTCTGCTGATTCTGCCCTGGCCAAAGCTGGAGGAAGGGAGGGTGCCAGGGCCACCTCAGGGACAGCTCTGGTACAAATGTGATTTTTGACATCACAAAGTCCAGACTGCTTTATTTCTGGCAATGCTGTTTCATTGTTGATTTGCAGCCTGGCATAGAAGCTCAGCCAGAAATCCTAGAATTCTTTTTAGAAACAGAAATGGTGGTAGGTCTGATTGGTAAGGGATTCTGCCCACCTAAAGTTAGTGGGAAGAAAGCTGGATATTCATACTATTGCTGAAGCACTCGGAAAGCATATTTCATCCTTCCTGGATAATGAAGGTGGCGATCTCACAGTTTCTGCTTTGGGAAAAAAAATCTTGTTCTCCTTCAGGGTGGAGCTGAAGGGACCCGTTGCCCTATGACTTGGGGCCAGCCTGTAGCCTCTTTTCCTCCCGCTGCTCTGAGATAAGGGAGAGGTGGCAGGTGGCGACTGGGGCCCTTTCCAGGCTTCCTGGTGGACTGTAGACAGCAGTTTTGGACTGAACGTAAGGGAAGGGCTGCTCATTCTTCCTCGTCCGGATGCCTTAAGTCTTCTCTTGTCCTTTAACCTCAAACCCCTCAAGTCCCCTCTTGCCACCTTGCTTGTCCTTGTTTATGCTGCTGCTGGGCCTGGTTTTGCTTCCTTCAGCTTTCTCTTCCTGTTGGGTTGAGCGCAGCCCCCAGAGAGGGCTCTTTGTGGTCCTGACCTCATCTCTGTGTCCTCTGCCTTGGCCGTCTTCCCTTCTTGCTCTCTTCCACAGCTTCAGCCCGCTTCGCTCCTTTGAAAACACGTTTCTCAAGCCCATGGCCTTGTAGGATGCCTGTGTTCCTCTGATGATTCCTTCCTGGACAGGCAAGTGGCCCAGTGTTCGGTGTCTCATGACCACAAACTAACAGTGTCACCTTTGCCCCAAATGAAAGCCAGGCTTTTGCCTAATTTCCCCTTTCTGTGCCTTATTTTATAACTCTTGGTTGGCCTCTCATGTGAGCTAAGTCAGAATGTGAGGATGGGAGAGTTGGAGCCACGTGACAGCTCCGTGGAGGTGCCACCCTCCCTGTGCCGACCAGGCTTGTGGGTTGTGGCTCCTTTTAGACTCTGCTAGTCTTGTGGGGAAACAGGCTTACCAGGAGAAGAGGGTAAAATAATTGCATTAGTTTTTGGGTTCCAGACTAAAGAGGGATTATGATTGTATCTTATAAGTTATTTTTTGCTAAGCCCGCTTTCAATTTTGTAAGGAGATTGGCTCATGGAGGACCTGCGATGGTGTTATTTTAAAGTAGAGCGGGGCTTCTGCCCCCTTTCCAGCAGGTGTTGGGACGATGGGAGCTGGGCCCACGTGTCCGTGGGAAATGCCCCTTTCACTGCTCTCTCCTGCAGTGGGAAAGGGAAGACAGGGCAGTGAAATAATTAGCAACACGTTTTACAGTATACTAAGTGGATCTTAATGTTTTAAGAAATAGTCATTGTGGCTGGTACTGTAAACAATCTCATATGGTTTTCCTTAACGCCCATTTGCATGAAAAGAACTTGGGTGTTATTTTTGTGTTGTGTGGCCTTCAATACAACTTGAGCAGGTCTTTTTCTTTCTTTCTTTCTGGAGTTAATTTTTCCTGGTTTGGTTTCTATATGAATATCAAACTATGCTCTGAAAATAAGCCCTCCAAATTGTCTTTGTCCCTTTCTGTATTTTGCAGCCCCACCTCGCAGCTGTGACTTACTTGTTTTTTTATTAAGGTATAATTGATAACGTTACATATAACATTAGTTTCAGGTGTACAACATAATGGTTCAATATATGTATATATTGTGAAATCACAATAAATCTAGTTAACACCCCATCACCACATATTTACACATTTTTTTTCTTGTGATGAGAACTTTTAAGATCCACTCCCCTAGCAACTCTTTTAAATATACAGTATTAATAACTGTAGTCCCCACGCTGTACCTTGCTGCTGTGATTGAACAAAGGCACTAAGACTGGCTGCAGGCACGCTTTAGTGGAAGGAAAGCCATCTCCGGTGCCTGGGGACAGTGCCTGCACACAACAACCATTCAGACACTGGCTATTCTGTGATGGGTGGTGACTAGTAGGGATGGGTAGAGAAGACCATCCTTGCAGCCCCTTTAACCTGGTGCTTAGGGCCTGTCTTATGGTTGATTGAAGGGTAGAAACCGACTTCTGAAAGTTTCTCTCCGATTACCTCACAGTAACTGCCAATCTAAAAGTGCAGCTTGTTTGGGGTTTTTGGACAGCTTTATTGAGATATTACTCATGTGCCATACAGTTCCCCTATTTAAAGTATACAATTCATTGGTTTTCAGTGTAGTCACAGAGTTGTGCGACTATCACCACAATTTTAGAGCATTTTTATCACTCCAGAAAGAAACCCTGTAACCTTTAGCCGTTCTCTAGGGATTTGCCTTTTCTGGCCATTTCATGTCAATAGAAGCATATAAACTGTGGTCCTGGGGGCCAGACTCATGGCCAAGTGGTTTGGTTCGTGCGCTGCGCTTTGGCGGCCCAGGGTTTTACCAGTTTGAATCCTGGGTGCGGACATGGCACCGCTCATCGGGCCATGCTGAGGTGGCGTCCCACACGCCACAACTAGAAGGACCCACAACTAAAAATACACAACTATGTACCGGGGGGCTTTGAGAGAAAAAGGAAAAATAAAAGTCTTTAAAAAAAAAAATGTGGTCCTTTGTGACTGGCTTCTTTCACTTAGCCTGATGTCTTCAAGGGTCATCCATGTGGTAGCATGAATCAGTACTGCATCCCTTCTATGGCTGAATAATGGTCCCTGGTAGGGATATACCACATTTTGCTTATCCATTTATAACTTAATGGGCTGTTGGGATGTTTTCACTTTTTGACGATCGTGAATCATGCTGCTCTGAACATTCCTGTCGGCTTGGGTTTTGTGTGATGAGATTAATCATTTTGCAGCTCTTGTAAAAAGGGCTGGACGTGGGAATATAAAACTAAGCAGTTGAGGTAAGACAGGCCGAGGAACCACCTGCTTCACCTTCACTTTAATCCCTGGAAATTCATTAGGCTTCTGAATGTCTGAGAAGTTTCCTGATGTACAGACTCTCTGTCAAATTTAAAATTATGTTACGATTTTTTAAAATTTTAAGTCTTAAGCTCTTTTTGATTGTGAAATATGAAGACTTTTTCTGTTTATCACTTGATTTCAGTAATCTGGAGTTGCTGCCTGTCAACACTGCATGTTTTAGATTGCACCTAGCATATCCAGAGTGAGTTGAAAAGATATCCTCAAACCCTCAGGCGGTTGCCAGCTCTGGTGAGAGGGAGCAGGGAGCCCAAGAGGAATGCTATACTATTTTGTTATTCTCACAGGGGTTATGCTAGGGGTGGTGGTAACTCTGGAACAGATTTTTTTTTAACTTAATGTATTTTTTGTTGTTAGTGCCGTTGACTTGATTCTGACTCCTAGTGCCCCTGTGCACAGCAGAGCAGAACCCTTTCCGGTCTTTTTGCGCCATCCTCTCACCTTCCAGCGCTCTATCAGACAATGCTCCACTGCTGTTCACAGGGTTTTCATGGCCAGTTTTTTCAGAAGTGGGTGGTCAGTCCTTCTTCGTAGTCTGTCTTGGTCTGGAAGCTCTGCTGAAACCTGTCTCCCATGGGTGACCCTGCAGGTATTTGAAATACAGGTGGCATAACTTTCAGTGTCAAGCAACACGCAGCCACCACAATCTGACAACCGACAGTTGGGTGATGTGGTTCCCTGACCGGGAAGTGAACCTGTTCCGTGGTGGTGAGAGCACCCGGTCTTTACCACTAGAGCACCAAGGCAGATGGATTTTGCATAGAGTAAATTTTAGCTTACAGTGCTGAATTGTAGCCAGTGCGTACAGTCGTGTAACCACCACCACTGTCAAGGTTAGGACATCTGAGTGGATTTTTAAAGTAGATACTTGAATGACTTTAAACTGTATTGGAGTCCAGTTTCCCTTTCTTCCTCTTTTTTTCCTCCTTGTTCTCCCCAAATCCCCCCAGTACATAGTTGTATATTTTAGTTGTGGGTCCTTCTAGTTGTGCCACATGGGCTGCCGCCTCAACGTGGCCTGATGAGCGGTGCTATGTCCACGCCCAGGATCCAAACTGGTGAAACCCTGGGCTGCAGAAGCGGAATGCACACGAACTCAACCCCTTGGCCATGGGGCCGGCCCCCCTTTCTTCCTCCTTTAGGTTTAGGAGTCTATCGAGAAAACCAGGAAGCTGGTTTATGTGTGAAGGGAAACTGCACAACCCCAGCCTTGCTCAGAGGTTCTGACATCAGAGCCCTGGGTTTTGGAGAAATGATGCCTCGGTTATGCTGCCCCTTGCAGGGAGCTGCACATGGGTCTACCAGCAGCTTTGGGGGGCCATCTTGCCACAAGAGTGCAGATCTTGGAAAGGGAGAGATGGCAGCGGGTGGGGGTGGACTCTAACCTGGACGGTAGATAGGGAGTATGGTAGGGGAGGCAGACCAGAGGGAGCCGGGAATCAAGTTGAGGGCATGAGCTCTGGAAACCTCAGGGTCTGGGAGGTAGGAGCGGGCCTGGAAGGAGGCTGGGCTTTTGGCCTCACCACTTGGACACCGTGCGATCATGGGAATAGTTAACCACCCTTTGGAGTGTAAGTAGCTTGAGCTGCTGTGGGAGAGAGACCTAGAAGGCAAAGAAATGGCGGGGGAGGCTCGATGGTGAGGTTTGGAATTTCCAGCCCGCATTATTAAAGCTATTCTTGACAAGAATAGAAATTCATTGCCTAATTTCATAAGCCAGGTGCTGCTTGAATGTGAGAGAGCAGAAAGGAATGCAGCCGAAAATCACCTGTTCCAACCCCCTAATCTTGCAGAGGAGCCTGGGGCGGCTCTGGCCCCTGGCAGGGCAGGCGGAGTAGGGTGCCTGCTCCGTCTGGCCCTGCAGCAGGGGTGGGGCAGGGGCTCAGGATTGTAGCTTGGAGAAAGCCAGCACACCCTAGTTCTGAGTTTTCTTAGCTGAAGTTTCTGAAGTTGAAAAAGACTTAAAGGCTCTAAGTGATTGTCACAAGAGGGGACAGAGTCAAGAGTTTTTCTGGATTCAGACGGGTGAGAATTGCTTATTCCCTTAGGGCAGCCTCTCTAATGTTGTTAAGGGGGTTCCAGTATTTTAGCCTCTTAAAGCTGAAGAAGTGGGACTGTAACTGAAGCCTGTTTTCCAGCCTTTTTACCAGGGTGCCTGGTACCTTGGGTTTTTATTCGGCACGGATCCCTTGACTTCTTGGGCTAGAAACATTGGGTGGGTACAGCACGCATGCAGGGCTGCCCACCTCATGGGTCAGTGATTACATGGCAGTACCAGACCACGAGGGATGGAGGGAACTAACATTGGTGCTGGGTTCCTTACAGGAACCCGGCAAGTACTGTCCCCATTTTATGGTTGAGGAAACTAGGTCTGTACATCAGGGGTGTCCAGGCCTGTGAGTTTGGGTGGGGCAGAGAAACTGAGGGGGTGGTTTGTGGGAGAAGCTTCAGTGGGACCATTATGGGGATCTTAAGTGGCAAGGGGTATTAACAAGGATGGCAGGGCATACGGAAGGCTAATAAGCCCAATCGCGAGTTCAGACTCGGGATTGGGACAGGGCGGGGAACACTTGGGTAGGAGGCAGATTCCAATTAGATATACGGATGTGGGATTCAGCCATCTGGAGCTGATGGTCAGGGTTGGGGGAATGAGGTTTGTTCTCCAAGAGAGGCCTAAAAATGGATCCCTGAGATAAAATGAGGCAGACAGGGAGATGAAGCTTGGGCCTTCATCCCCCGCCTCTTTTGTCTTCCCTTCCCTTCTTTTGATAGTGGTGTGTTTAATTTGGACCAGACTTCCAAGTTGATTCTTTTAAGTTATTGTTGAATAAACACACAAAAAGCAGGCAGTGGTCTGGAAAAGGGGACGTTGAGTTGTCCAGTGGACGAAGGACACATTTTGCTTTGGGAGAGGTTGCTGTGTTTCTGAGCACTTTGGAAGGCTCTGAGTGGTACAACTAGCTATATGTCATTCTTGCCTGGCCAGCCAAACAACATTTTCTTAGCCTAGTTTGGATTACCATGTCTACTTTAAAGCAGTATGGTTATATTTCTTTTAGCATTTGAGTCTACTTTAAAAAATTCTGATTTGTAGACATTTAGGACAGCACTATTTTGTGTTCCCAAATTTGGGTATGCTCTGACCGCGGGCTCCTTTTCACTCCTGTGTAGAGCATCGAGTAGTTCTCAAGGGATTGTATTGCCCTGCTCCCCTTGTGCCCCTGGAAAATTGGGGTATGGAGTTTTTTGTTTTGTTCTTTTTACAAGGTGGGGCACTACTCACATTTTGTGGGTATGGCTGGGATTGCCAAAGTCCTGTGAGGGACAGAACAGTCATTCACACCATATTGTCAGCCCCGGTTTAGGAACCCAGATAGAACAAGTACATTTTGTTTGGTCACGTTACATGCTCCTAACTAGACAGGCATGAAGGTTGAAATTGGATAATAATTGCAAAGCGTTTTCTGGGGCATGTCATAAGTTACCTGTGGCTATAGTTACTAAGGAGTTTGGACTTTTTTCCGGATCTTCTGTTTTGTTGAACATTTTATATAACCCGTAGGTGACTTGAATGTAATTAGTTTGGAGATAGTGGGGGTTTCTTTTTCTTTTTTGTATCTAGTGCTGTAGATTAGTGATTCTCAACTGTGGCCACATATTGGAATTTCCCAGGGAGCTTTGAAAAATACCGATGCCTGGGTCTCACCTTCAGATTTTTATTTAATGGTCTAGGATATGGCATCAGAATTTTTAAAACTCCCCAGGTGATTATAATGCATAGCTCGGATTGAAAATGACTGGTCTATACGTTCTAGAAACTCTGCAAAGGCGTAGTAATAATGATTAATTTAGCCAAATGAAACAAATTTTCATTTATCCACAAAAGAAAACATTTATTAAGCAGCTGAGATCAAGATAAGCAAGTGAGCCACCTCGGTAAGCCTAGTGGAGCTCATGTCTTTGGCTTTTAGTTTTCGTTTTAAAACCATTAGTCTGGAAAAGAGGTGCTGGGCAGTGGTTTCAGCTCTGGCTCCCTTTTCTGGGGTCTTCCCCAAGGGCTGGGAGCAGTGTGGGTGACAGTGGAGTCCCCAGCTCAGGAGGAAGCCCAGCACTTAATGCCCATGGGACTGGGTGGTGGCAGTAGCCAGAAATAACCTTCAGACCTGGCCTGTTTCTACTGAACTGGGGGGTAAGCACACAGTATAGAAATAAGTAAAACTTGGATTTCTCTTGTAGTGTGTTTTTCTTCAGTTTGAAACCTGGCTATAGGGTCTCCATTAGCCCACTCAGTACCTTTCTGCTAATTGTGCCAGTTAGAAAAAGGGCACGGTTGCCATGCTGGGCTTGGCCAGCAGTCAAGGGCTTTGCATGTATCAGACAAAGACACCCCTTTCCCCAGTCCAAGGGACTGAGTTTGTCTCAGCTCAGCCCCAGGGCCGGGGTCCTCATTCACTGCACAGCCTGGCCAGTGACACGCAGGGTGGCCCTGCCTGGATTGTCCCCTTCACCAGCCTGGGGGATTGGTGTTCTCTTTTGTAACGTGCCAACAGAACCCAATCTTGAGGCTGTTTACCGGGAGTGATGATTTGTTTTATGCACTTTCAAAACAGAAAACATCTGTTGTAGCCAAGGAGGGACTGAATAATGACATAGTGGCTTTCTATTCCGGGGAAGGACTGCTGGGATCTGTGGGACTTGGGCATGCTGGGCACACTTGTCTTTACCGCCCTGCCGCTCAGTCCCTTCCATGGTGGCCTGACCCCCCCATGCTTTATTGACAAACACAGTTCTTTTTATCAAGTTTGAAATTGGAATTTTCTTAAGGGGCGGAATTCAGTCTTAAAAGCACAATTCTGGGGATATAATTCAGGCCTCCCCCTTTTAATTTCCTGAAGCCACTTTCAGAATAGCGAAGCCAGCTAGATTATTTTCTGCCGAACGAGTTTCCCAAAGGCACAGGTTTGCTGGGAGAGAGCAAGATTTTAATGAGACATGAGGTCACTGGTGGGTGTTGGTGGATGCTTGTGTTCTGATGGGGGTGTGGTGTGGATTTTGCTCCAGTAGTCTCTCCCGATGTGGGGCTTTTTCCTGGGAGTGGCCTCAGTTCATTTTGGCCATCCATAGAGCTCAGCCACCCCGACATGGTCCGGCCCTACCCAGGTCCCCTGCTCTCAAATGGATGTGGTCTGCTGGGTGCAGCCGTTTTAAAGGAAGAGATCGTCCTTGCGGGTGAACCGCTGTTGGTGTTTTTATGGGGGATTTGAAGTCCCTTTGCTTTCCCGTTTTCTTCTCACACACTTGCTGGTTCCTGGGCTGTAGCCTGCCTGTCTCCACTTACTCATGTTTTGGGATTTGGGGGTACACCCTGTCATCTAGTTTTGTTCTACATGTTGTCCATGAGTTTTGGTTGTGCTATCCTAATTGCTCTGTGTTTGGGGATTCAGAAGATTAAAAAATACGCTTTCACGGCCATTTTTCCTACTCCATTTGCTATTGTTTGTTAAAGCGAGTTTTGGTGGGTGTATTAGTCAGCTAGGGCTGCTGTAACAAAGTACTACAAATTGGGTGGCTTAAAATGACAGAAACTTACTCTCTCACGTTTCTGGAGGCCAGAAGTCTGAAAACAAAGTGTTGGCAGGGCCACGCTCCCTGTAAAGGCTCCAGGGAGAATCCTTGCTTGCCTCTTCCTGCTTCTGGTGGCTCCAGGTGTTCTTAGCTTGTGGCCACATCACTCCAGTCTCTACCTTTGTCTTCACATTACCTGTTCCTCCTCTCACTTGTGTCTTCTCTTGTCTCTTATAAGGACACTTGTCATTGGATATAGGACCCACCTGGATAATCCAAGATTCCCTCATCTCTAGATCCTTAAATTAATTACATCTGCAAAAACCTTTTTCCAAATAAGGTGACACTCCCAGCTTCTGGGGATTAGGATATGGACATGTCTTTTTGGGGGCCACAATTCCACTTACTACAGCGGGGGTGGGTGAAATCTTCTGGTTTTTAAATGGTAACTAACTTACATTCTTTTAAAAAGTTTGTGCGGGCCAGAATAAAACGCATCTGCTGGGCAGTTTGGCCTCTGAACCCGGTTTGTGGCCTTCATTCTTGCTGTGCACTGGAAGGGCTTGGGAACATAGTTCCACATGTCGCTGGGTGAGACTCTGTGTAGAATGAAAACATCCTGAACCTCCAGTCCAAGTGTTGGCACGCCTTAGTTTATGGAAGGAATTCAAGGGCAATTTTCTTATGAAACCACACTGCAGTCAGCTGTGAATCGTTGTTTTCTCTCTTGCCTCAGTTCAGGTCACAGGGCTGTTTCATTTTGGTGCTTTGCAGCCTATGCTGTTTTTATCCTTCATGTGGGAAAAGCACCAGCCTGCGGAGAGCTTGAGGGACAGAACAGAGTACTTCCTTTTGTCCCATCTTGGTTCTTTGTCTTACCCTTCTCAGGGAACGACGATTTTGCAGATATAACTAGAGAAGAATAAATTGCCTTTTGCCTTTCCTCTAAGTATCATAATGGTGGATGTTCTTGAAGATTCTGGCTTCAAGTGTACCTGCAGAGATTGATGCAATTTCTATAATCTTGACCTGGGGACACTGAGCTCCACTTTGTAGAGGAATGGGGTGGGAGAGGGGACAATTGGCTTTGGATCAAGGAGGGGATCACAGTGCCCAGCAGGTTGTCCCATGAGGAATTGTAGTTCAGTTTCTACCATTTAGAAATATGTTACTGAGCGGCAATATTTATTTTTTCCGGTTATAAAAGCAACCCATCCTTATTGTAAAACACCTAGAACGTACAGCCGAAAGTTTTGGAGTCATTTTTAATACCTATCAACGGTGGGTGGTCATCCCGTTTCTAGTACTGTATATCCTCATTAATTTTTTTACCCTAAAGTGGAATCTCATTTATTGTATTTGCATTTCTTTGATTTCTGGTTAGGCTGAATATTTTGTTACATGCTCTCTAGTTGGCTGAGTATCTGTCTGCATCCTTGGCACAGCTATTTTGTGGTTGGTTTTTGTGTTCTTGTGTTACCTGGTAGTCTGTGCAGCCTCTCTTTGCAGGATCGAGAATGTTTATAGCTCGTGATAGAGGAGATAAGTGACACTGGCAACTCTTTGTTCAGATTTTCTTACAGAGTTCACTTGTCAAATTGTGCCTCACTGCCTTTCCTTCTGAATGTGTTTCATCCTGACCATTTTGCCTTCTCCCTCTGTTCTCCAGCTGATGGCGAGACCATTCTAAAAGGCCTCCAGTCTATTTTCCAGGAGCAGGGGATGACGGAGTCGGTGCACACCTGGCAGGACCATGGCTATTTAGCGACCTACATAAACAAAAATGGCAGGTGAGTTGGTCTTGAGTGCTGCTTTTCAGATCTGAGCACTTAATGAGAGGCGGGACAAAGGGCTGTGTTGCGGTCGTATTTATTTCCTCTGTGACATCTTTTAGGAGGGGGCTAGAATTCACTGCTTCTCAGCCCTAGCTGCACCGTAGAATCGCCTGGGGGCACTTTCACAAAATACCATGCCCAGGCACTTCCCCAGAGATTGAGGCTGTTGGGCATCAGTGTTCCTCCAAAGCCTGCCAGGTGATTCTATTATGTGGCCAGGACCCAGAACCCTCGGGCACCGTAAGCAGCATGAGCTGGCAGGCCATGATCTGGAGTTGGTTAAAACAGATTCCTGAGTCCCACTCCAGTAGTTTCTGATGCGGTAGGTCTGGGGCTGTGCCCCAAATAGCATTTCCAACAATCTCCCGGGGGATGCTCATGCTGTTGTTCGGCTGACGCCACTGCGAGTTAGCACTATTGTAAGTGATGATCAATTAATGCAGACTGTAGTCAAATGCAGGATGTGAAAGTCTACAAGTAGCTTGATAGGAAGCTGAGGGGCTCCAAGAGTTCGTTGTGTTTTTTTCTCCTTAAAACTTTAGAATCTATCTAGACTTTACATAAATCAATATGTAGATGAAAGTCAATGTGTTCTGAGAAAAGGAAACCTAAATTAAGAAATGACTGATAGGGGCCGGCCCCGTTGCCAAGTGGTTAAGTTGGCGCGCTTGCTGTGGTGGCCCAGGGTCTCGCCAGTTTGGATCCTGGGCACAGACATGGCACTGCTCATCAAGCCATGCTGAGGTGGCATGCCACAACTAGAAGGACCCACAGCTAAGAATATACAACTATGTACCGGGGGCCTTTGGGGAGAAAAAGGGGGGAAAAAAATGACAAATCTAAAAAAAAAAAAAAATGACTGATAATAGAAGACACCAGTGCGTTGAGCTCTTTGTGTTTTCCTAAGTCTAGGTCTATATCATAGCTCGACTAGTTTAGTATGAGACTTATAGCTAAGACTTAGTTATATATAGAGAGAGACATAGCTAGACTTAGTTACTCTTAAGATTCTTAGTAGTTTGCACTACTAATTTTGAAATGTGAACTCCTGGATATTTTTGATGGCTTTCATTCCATTCCCCCAGTGGGTACAAAGTACTAGAGTTCCACATGACTTCATTAACGTTCCACATTCTCTCCCTTGTTTTTCTATTAAAAGCAAAAATATCCTCTCCCCCCGACCCCCCCAATCTTACAGAGGCCCAGAAGACAGTGCTGTGAGATGAGGGAAAGTTTTCCTTTTGACCCCACCCCCCTTCCGTTATTCTCTTGATAAGTCTATGGTCCACCCCTATGGGGGGTAATTGATGCTTCTCAGACATTCTAACCCCTCTGCCCAAACCCACATTTGTATTTCTAACCACATAGCAAACCTCCATATATGTGTTTAGCAGATACCTCAAATGCATCTAAAATTACTTCTTCCTCAAGGATGACCTCAAATCACCAGCACCAGCACCACCACCAAACCCCCTCTGGCCTCCATCATCCTCCAGCCCAGTTAATGGCGAGTCTCCCGGAAGTAGAGGTCTGCCGCTGTCCTTGAGCCCTCCAGCTCCTGCAGGCTCACATTCAGCCCCTCTGTGCTGGCCTGCTTTTCTCCACCCTCCCTGCCACCCTCTCACTGCTGTCTCTCACTGTTGTTGCTGCGATCCATCCTTTGGGGACCACAGCAAATTGGACCTTGTCACTCTGCCATCCACTCCCAGGGGAAGCTTTCCGTCTCTTATCTCCTAAGGCCTACCTCTCTACTGAACTTCTTGAAGTTTCTACCACAGACCCTAGTTGCAGTGATCCAGAAGGCTTAGAATTCTTCCTGGAGTAAGTTTTTGAGTGAGAAGAGCTGTTTGGAAATTGCTTGTGAAAGCAGAAAAAATAAAAACATGCTTAGTTTATAAACTTATTTTTCACATTGGTCTCGCTCCTTCTCTCACTTGGTCCACTGGGACCCATCTTCAGGGTGCCTGTCGTGAAACCTCACTTCTCCTGCCCATGCCCCCAGGCCCCACCTTGGGGAAGGACTGCAGCTCCACACCCTGCTTCCGGTTAATGGCCTTTCTGTGATGCTGGGGTCCTGGTTCTGGTCCTCGTTTACCTTTTCATGTCTCCATTTTTCCCCATGGCAACTTTTTGTTTTTCTGTCTTTCTGGCTTTATCCCTTGAGGTTGGTACTTGACCCTACCTTCCAGCACTCTCGGTGTTCCTGCTTCAGGAAAACTCTTTGCTAGAACCACTCAGGCATTTGTTTCTTCTTCCTTCACCCCGGCCCCCTCTCCTTTGTGCTGTTGGTGGAGGCAGAGGGAGAGAGGATCAACTCATTTGGGTGTAGATGCTTTGTGGTGTCCTGGGCCTGAACTTGATTTTGAGACCGTTAAGAACTGAAGGTGAAAATTAACTAGTTGTATTTATTTTTTTAATCCGAGGACACTAAATTAGGAGTTAGAAAGCTTTTTCTGTAAGGAGCCACATAGGGTCTCTGTCACATAGTCTTTTTTTTGTTTTAAACCCTCTAAAAGTGTAAAAACCATTTTTAGTCTGCAAGGTTTACAAAACATGGATTTGGCTTGCGGGCTGTAGGGCTGGAGTTTGCCAACCCCCAAACTTAAATGAATTTAACCACCACTTGCTTGCATGCAGATCAGTGTGGCTGTTTTGATCTCTGAAGGTTAATTGGGAGAACTCAGTTCTCCTTTCCTTTTAAGGCACTGGTTACGAAACCTGGCCGAATCACCTGCTGGGCATCCTTTTCAAAAGTCAGATTCATAGAACTTACTACTGAATCACTTTCTGGACCCAAGAACCTGTTTTGAAAACCTTAGCATTTGGTGACTTTCTCTGAATCTTCCCTAAATGATTGGTGGCTTCCGTGTCCCCAAGAGGTGGCTCTAATAAGAAAGCACCAAGGTTAACTATGTAATTTAGGGGGAAAAAAGGGTGGTGGTCTTTCTTTTTAATTGAGTTGGTGTCTTTTTTCTTTTGAGTGACATGATACAATTTCTCACTTTAAAATTATGCTTTCCTTTGTAGTTTTGCCAATCTGAGAATTTACCCACATGGATTGGTGTTGCTGGACCTTCAGAGTTATGACAGTGATGCGCAAGGCAAAGAAGTTGACAGTGTCGGTTTTTCACTTTTATCTGCTCAAGTATTTGAGGATCACAAAATCTGCTCAGTTTAATGATGTTGAAATTATTTTCTCTTAATTGCTGACTTCCCAGTTAACTTAATTTTAAACTTCCCTCCCTCCAGATAAGTGATTTTAGAAGAATAATAGTTGTTCCTCAGTTGTTTTGAGGAACCTGGCTATCATCTTTCCCTTGACTGCTTGAGTGCTAAGTAATGATTTTACTTTCCACTGGAGGGGGTGTAAACCTTTAACCAGAATGTTCTATCTGCATTATCCTTGAGCCTTTCCCTTTCCCATTATTTTGGTGCTAACTTAGACTAAGGTTAGGTCAGCACCATGAGGGCTAGCAGGCGGGGGAGTGTGAATTGGGCCAGGCCTGGAGGCTGCTGCAGAGATGGGGGAGGACAGGTATGTTTGGGTATCTGCCAGTATCGCACAGCTCTGTCAACATGGCCTCAGCCTCTTAGTCTGTAATTTAACTATTCCATTCAGCTTATTCTATAAGCCTATTGATTTCTTTTCTTTTAATTGTAGCTTTTGAATAAAGTAGAAGAAAGAATGAAAGAATTGAGTCAGGACAGTACTGGGCGGGTGAAGCGGTAAGTCCACTCCTGAATGTCCTTTTATATTTGGTTAATCGTTAAAATAATCCAAATAGTGGTGGTGTCCCTGTCTGCTTAAGATGTGGAAAAGATCAAAGTCATCTGCTGGCAACATGGCAGGCTGAGCTGATAGAGGCCCCTCACACCAAAACAAGACAAGTGTATGAAAACACAGAGAGAGAGAGGTCTTCTGGATAAAATGGAACAAAGGCGGAAAGGAGATGTGGGGTGAGTGCAAGGAGCTGAAACTGTACAAATCAGAGACCGTGGTGGGGCTGCCACCTCAGTCAAAGGGGAACTAGAAAACTCCTCCCCGACTCTGTTCAGTAAAGAGAGAAGGTCGCCTGTCTGCTCAGAGTTCTGGGCCCCAGAGTGGCAGTAAGCAGTTTTAAGAGATTTATGACAGGATGGGGTGATAGAAAATTTGTCTCAAAGCTTTTAAGTGAGATGACTTTGTAAGGTACTAAGAATCTCAGAGGCCACCCACCTTGAGCAGCCACAGGTAGATTCTTTTCAAATGGTAATGAAGACAATTAAGCTTTCCCTGTCTAGCAGTAGTGGCTATTTAAAATTAAGTTAACGAAAAGAAACAGTTCAATTCCTCAGTCTCACTAGCCTCATTCAATAGCTAATGGCTAGTGACTGCCATAGGGGACAGCACAGATATAGAACATTTCTGTCACCACAGAAAGTTCTGTTGGACAGTCTCAGAGTTATTTGCCAGTGGTGTCAGATGTTAAAACAGTTTTGAAGGGCCGGCCCAGTGGCACGGCAGTTAAGTTTGCACATTCTGCTTCGGCAGCCCGGGGTTCGCAGGTTCGGATCCTGGGTGCAGACCTACACATCGCTTATTAAGCCATGCTGTGGCAGGCGTCCCACGTATAAAAACAAAAAAATAGAGGAAGATAGGCACAGATGTTAGCTCAGGGCCAGTCTTCCTCAGCAAAAAGAGGAGGAGTGGCAGCAGATGTTAGCTCAGGGCTAATCTTGCTCAAAAAAACCCAGTTTTGACATTTGTTGGAAAGATAGAGTCTGGTAGGTCCTGGGAATTAAGAATGGGAATTAATCATGGATGCCCAGCGAATAATTCTGAGCAGTTTGCTCTTGCCTTTCCTAGGTGGCTCCTTATCAGGCCCAGAAAAGGAGGAGGCCTGTCTCTTGCTCATAAAGGCAACATATAGATGCAGAGGCATGGAGGGACTTGACCAAGGTCACACCATCACTGTTGGAAGTGACCAGAATACAGAAGTGAATCCTTATGGCGAGAACTAGGATTTTAAGTACATAATGGCTCAGAATGCTAAATTGGCTCAGCCCATAGGAAAGCTCCAGGGCAGATGCAAGGTAACTAGGAAGTTGTCTGACCTTTGGTAGAGGAGAAAGCAGGAAACTGCAAGCGAAAAGAACAAGACACAGGGCAGAACTTGCCCACATTGTTGAAATCTGTCAGAGCACCCAGATTTGTTTACCCCACCCAAATTTAGCTTAGGTGTCCTCAGGCCCTTCCTCATCCTTTAAAAAAAAAAAAAAACCTCGCCCAGGTACCACACTCCTTTCTGGACTTTTCATCTTTTCCTGCTCTTACAGGTAAGAAGTTTTCCTTATCTGTATTAATTTGCATTGAATGGCTTCCCATTGTGTCCTAAATTCAGTGATGATGAATTGGCCAACATCAAAATGCTTCTGGTTTTTATTGGTGTGATTTTTATCAGGGTTACTTCTAGAAGTGAGTAAGTAGATGGAATGCATTTATGGGCTCCAGCGATCATGGGACGTCTGGTTCATTTGTTTTTGGTATAGGAGTTTTCTAAGTGAGAGTGGAGTTAAGCTTCAGATTTTCAGTTCAAAATACAGACCTTGACCTTGTTTTTGCTTGTCACTGCTTTTACAGCTTTTCATAAAATCAGGGTGGAGGGAGTGAGAAGTTGTTGGAAGTGCTTCTGTTGTAGGCCCTTTGTCCCTGGCCTCAAAAGGACAAGGATGGTGCCACTTTTCTATCTGGGAATGACATTGTTAGAGAGTCAGTCATTAACAAATAACTCAGTGACATTATCTGAAATTTTTACTCCCCTGTGGCTGGTGAGTTAAATCTGAATTTTCAACTAAGTCATGGGATTTATTAGAAAATTAATTTTTCTACTTTTGAAAAGGAATAGGAAAACAAGGTCACATCAGTTAAGTTTTGTTGAAACAAAAATTCTTGGAATTTACAGTTTACCTCAGGCTCAGGATGTAGCCTGTCTGACTTTCTCTCTACTACCCGTTTTTGATTTTTAGTAGTGAAGGTTGAAACGAGAGTTGTGTAGGGTTCCAGAATATTTCCCGTAGCCCATTATAGACAGATGCACTTCATCAAGATAATGGCTTCTCCATCCTGTTAGAGATCCTTGTTGTTTCTTTGCCAGTCTTTACAAACCATTGTGTTGCAATCGAGGACAGAGCTGTTCACCTTAGCCAAGGCGCTATTGACACAATTGAGAATGGGCATTGTTTATTTTCAGTGGGTTTGTGCATAGTTCAGTAACTGCCTATAGCTGGCTGGCTGTCAACCAGGGGCTGGGTTTCCTCCCCTGAAAACCTGTGACTTGATATTTGTTATCTTCATCTAGCGCCACAGGTGGCTCACTTTTGCACTTCACCCCCCACCCATCAGCCAGGGGTGGCAGAGGCTTCCCTCAAGTCCTGTTTGCCTGCTTCTCAGGTCCTCGTCCTGACTGGGGCTCTACATTTTACAAGAAAAACCTCTGGTCTACCTAACAGTCCAACAAGCTGAATTTGTTGACCTGAAAGATGAAGTGATTAAATGAGTTTATGGAAACTTACTTTGTGAATCTCAGTGCTCTTTGCAGATGTTAGTATTTCCTCAGAGAAAGCAAGCCTTGTTAACTTCTAACAGGTTCAGACCGAATTCTTGGGAAGGAAGCTCATCAGAGCAAGTCAGAGGTAGCGCATCCCAGTATTTCAGGTGTCTACGGCTGTCTTGCTGTTGAACACCATGTGTCTGAGGACACATGACTGGCACACAGTTGTGTTATCTATGCAGTGAGTTTTCATTTTGTTTGTGTTAGGTTAGATTTGCCAAGCTCCTTTTCCAGGTCTGTTTTTCCCTGTCATTTAGTGTCCTCTGCTGGTAGTTTCTAGTACATTTACCCTATCTAAAATACTGAGTACTTACAAAAGAATGGAATAGAATATCATCAGTTTGCAGCTGCTCTGGTAGTTGGTTCAGGCAAGAATCTTCTGGATGCCAAAGCCACTGGTGAACATTTGTTGGGAGATCAGGACCTTCACCCAGTTTCAGAGGCCCCCACCCCACGGCCTGCTTAGTAATTTTAAAGGGAAAAAAAGGTACCTTTGCAAATGGAGAGATCCAGTGGCATCTGCTTTAACCAAGTGGTCACACTTGGCATCACCAATAATAGGGCAAGGAGACATCACGTGCCCGTGGTGTGACGCTTGGATAATATACATCAACCTGACTCTAATGAAGAGATCATCAGGCAGACCCACATGAGGGATTTTCTGCAGAATACCTGATCTGGACTTTTCTGAGATGTCAATGGCATGAAACATTATCAGGAAAAAAAAAAAAACTATTCTAGATTAAATGAGGTTGGAAAAGAAGAGAAAAAACCCCCAGCAAAATACAGTGTATGATCCTTCATTCAAAAGCAGAACAGCTATAAAAGACATTGGTACAATTGAGGACACTCGAATATGGATTCTGAACGAGATAATGGTATTAGATCCGTGTGCACTTGCATGAATGGTAATGGCAGTGTGGTTATGTAGGCAGTCTTAGATCCCTCCTGAAGTATTTTGGGGTCAAGTGTGATGTGTGCAGTGGCCATTTTCTCCTTTAACTTTTTATTAGAAAAATTTAAAGCATGCCAGGAAGGTTTTTATAAAAAAGTGAAGTCGTATGTACAGCAGTTGTTGGGATGTGGTGGTGGCCGTGTTTGTTTAAACCTAAAAGGTAAAGCTTTAGATTTGTTGGGTGCTGTTCAGAAGTCGGCCTGGGGTCATGCGGCTTGCTTCTGCATACTTGGGCCCAGGTCCACTTTTAAGGCAGCCTCGCCATAAGCAGTGTTCTTGAAAGGCTCACTCCTGTTCTCCCCTTATTTTCCAGATTGCCACCCATAGTTCGAGGAGGGGCCATCGACAGATACTGGCCCACTGCTGATGGCCGCCTGGTTGAGTATGACATAGATGAAGTGGTGTATGATGAAGATTCACCTTATCAGAACATTAAAATCCTACACTCGAAGCAATTTGGAAATATTCTCATCCTTAGTGGGGATGTTAGTAAGTATTCCATCCCTACCCCAGTCATATAACAAAGTGACAGTGTGTGGGATTCTGGTGTTTTCCGGACAAATAACACTGTCATGGATTTGTCCAAGTTTGTTCTTGGCACTGCTGTTTTTTGAAATGACCATTTATGTTGTGTTAACCCGTGGATTGTCTGGGCTTTCACGTTTATGGCAAAGCCGTGAAAACTTTGTCTTGACTTGCCTTTTTCTTAACTGGTAATGAATATTTGGATTGTACTTAAAAAGAAAATGTACTTGCTTATCTTTTGAAAATCTTTTTGTTATGGAAAACTTCAAACCTAAATAGAGAAAATAGTATGAGGAACCTACATCTATTCACCATTGAGTGTCAACGATTATTGATTCCTGGCCAGTGTTTTTTCCCCTAAACCCTGATCCACTTTCTTCCTCTCATATTTTGAAGCAACTCTCAGGCCTCCTATTATTTCATCTGGAAAGATATAATTGTTTTAAGTTATTCAGCACATCAGTACATGCTTAAGACTGGATTTTCTTCCCAATGACTAATGTAATCTATGTATGTAATATGTTGTGTGAGGTGTCAGATGGGTAGGATGGATGAAAACTCCACAATCCCAAAAAATACTTTTGTATATTGTTGACAGTTTTTAGATTGAAAATGAAGTTTTGAATTTTAGGCTAGATTCCAGCACTTAATAGTGTGGTGAATCAGGTGGCATGAGGGTTTGGGGAGAGTCACCATTTTGGATCTGTTTCTCTTCCCTAGATTTGGCGGAGAGTGATTTGGCGTATACCCGGGCCATCATGGGCAGTGGCAAAGAAGATTACACTGGCAAGGACGTACTGATTCTGGGAGGTGGAGATGGGGGCATATTATGCGAAATAGTCAAACTGAAACCAAAGATGGTCACTATGGTAGAGATATCCTTTGTTGTATAAGACATCAAGTTCAATGGGCTGCATTTGTTTTCTTCCTCCTTTTTTGTATTAAGACTCCAGTTAATGTTAGAAGGTAAATGTGTTATAAAGAGTGCCTTGAACAAATATGTCAACTTAGTACCAGTAGCCTTTTCATGTGGCCACCAACAAAGCAGAGATAATCTAGTTGAGAATTAAAGAGAAAATGACCTTGGTACTGTGTCTACTACTCAGCAGTTGCTGGAATGACTTCTGCATGAGAAGAAAAGAAAATGTACTTCCTTTTGAGTGTCCGTGGTGCAAAATTTGAAATCATTGTCTCTTTCATCATTTTTTTAACTTGATACCCAAATTAGTGTTATAAAACTTTTATGTTTGTCTTAACCTTTTCTTTAAAGTATTACTGTTTCAGAATTCTTTGATACATCCAAATTCAGGGGAAATTTCTCCTTAACCTGTTTCGAACATTGACCAAATGGTGATTGATGGGTGTAAGAAATACATGCGAAAAACATGTGGCGATGTCTTAGACAATCTTAAAGGAGACTGCTATCAGGTAATCGTGTTTTCCAGATACCATTTTTAAGTCAACTGGTAATATAATATATTATTGATCTGAATTGTGCTTTTTTATAACAACTTGAAGTATAATTGGTTAAGAAGATAAATAGATCATCTTGCAGGGGAGGAAAGATTTTCCCTCTAGTTCTTGGCTGAGACTCCTGTAACAAAAGATTAATAAGAGAAGAACAAGTTTTGACATATATACTCCCGTATACAGAGAAAAATGAGTAACTCAGAGGTAACTTTAGAATTTAGGCTTAAATATCATCTTAATAGGGAAAGAGGATGTGGGTGTCTTAAGGGAGAGTACATGACTTTTAGGAAAGATAGGCCCTTAGAAGAACAGATAAGGAGATGTGACAGTTTGTCTGGGTGTGGTGTCAAGTCTCCTCTCCTCTGATAAGAGTCAGTCTTCCCTGGTTGAAATGCCTGGGGCGAGGGATCTATGACAGTTGAGTTCCTTTTGGAGGATCTGTCTTGAGGCAGATAAAGGGGAGGTCAGTGAAAGCCTCTCCCTGCATTTGCTGTTTTTCCTGTGCCTACAGCTCAAAAAAAATCAGTATACCAAATCGGCATATTTTGAGGTGGCATTTTCTGCTACCCTTCAGTCTCTTGATGTGAGTTTTGAAAAATTGTATGTATATATGTATATTTGAGCAGTTTCAACAATTGTTTCTTGCTAAGCAAATTAGTTTCTATCCTAAATTGCCCTAAATTCTGTCCTAAATCAATTCACAAGTTGACCAATCATGACCGTTTGTAGGGTACATTTTGTATTATATTTTGAGGATGCATATGTTCAGTGCCCACACCTACGGAACTTGTTAGAGCAAGATAAACCAAGCAAATATTTTATTTGAACAGAATCTTAAATGTGTATCTCCAGATTTATAAACGATATAGATGAGCGCTTTAATTTGTGGTTAATGTAAATTATTTATGCCTACCCCGTCTTTCCTAACGTGTGTACTTCCTAGGTTTGATTGCATGTTACGTGCATGTTAATTTTTTAAGCTGAGAGAGGAATTATATCTACATTAAAATGCCAGTTGTGATTGTTTTGTGGGCAAAAGGGAAAGACACTTCACTTGCACTATTTGAAAGTTTAAAAAGGGAGGGGGGATTAGGTTCTTCAGAGCATGGCAGATTTGTTTCACTATGAACTAAAAGTAACCATTGTTTGCAAATAATGTTTGCAGGGTTAGCCAGACCCTCTGCCTAAGGTGTGTGTTTTAATGTTTAATCTTCACACCTGTACCAAGTGGGTATTATTTCTATTTTATGGATGAAGAAGATTAAGCTTCGAGAGTTTAAACGACATTTATTCAAGGTTATAGGGTAACTTTAGAGGAGTGATTCAGATTCCTGTCTCCCTGGCTGCTTATATGGCTCCCTCACATGGATTAAGGAAAAATAAACAGAAACACAAGCTCAAACCTGCAGTTGTGTGAAGTTGTGGACTGTTGTAATTAGAGGCCAGATATAAGTGGGAAGATTGACTAATGGCCTCGGGAAACAACTCCTTGACTTGCGAGTGTGTCTGAAGGCAGAGCACCAAAGGCAGATGGTGACATAGACAGTCGGACATTTTAGGGAAGGGAAAAGTAATCGTTTATTTGAAATGGCTCGGCTTTTGAGGAAGTTGGGTGCCCAAATGCATCCTTTCTCCCCTTGCTGCCTTTCTGGAACAGAGCAACCACCAAGGGGAGCCTGGAAAATTCTGAGGCTGAGAATTTTCCCAGAGCTCTCAAGGGGTGGGGCTTCCTGGTCTGTGGGGCTTCAGCCAGGCAAGCCCCTTAGCTTTCCATTAGCCGTTAAAATGTTACCATCAGCAAAACACTAGGTCTTTGCAACTGTTCATCATTTGAAAAACAGGTAATTACTCCATTAACCTTTTTTAGAACACAGAAAATGTTCCAGAGCACTCTGCATTCTTTTTATAATGAGTAGTTTTAGTACTGAAATCATTAAGGTAGTACAAAAAGAAAACTAAAGATGGATTTTTATATATGTACAAGATTTCCAAGTAACATAGTAGTAAATTTAGCAGTTTATTTAAAGAGTTATATATTATGCCCAAAAAAGATTTAGTTCGTAAATGTAAAGATATAAGTCTTAAGAAACTTATCAATATAATTCATTATATGAATAATGTAAAGGAGAAAATAATTTGATATTAACAGATGACAAAGCATTTGAGAATATTGAGCAGTCGTTTTTAAAGATTTTATTTTTTTCCTTTTTCTCCCCAAAGCCCCCCAGTACATAGTTGTATATTCTTCGTTGTGGGTCCTTCTAGTTGTGGCATGTGGGATGCTGCCTCAGTGTGGTTTGACGAGCAGTGCCATGTCTGCACCCAGGATTTGAACCAACGAAACACTGGGCCGCCTGCAGCGGAGCGCGCGAGCTTAACCACTCGGCCACACGGCCAGCCCCTGAGCAGTCATTTTTAATAAAAATTTTTTAGGTAAAATAAAATTGCAAAAGAAGGGGAAACTAAAGGAAATAGAAATTATCAGAAACTTAAAGATAATGTTATATTAAATGGCAAAATAAGGTATTTCCATTAAAACTAGGAACAAGATGAGGATGCTTGTTATTACCTTTATTCAACATTGTTTTTGAGGCATTAGCTAATGCAGTAAGGTAGGAAAACAGTATAAATATAGGAAGAAATTATTTTCAGATGATGTGAATGCTTAGAAAATCTAGGAAACTCATCTAGAAAACTATTTGAATTTATGAGAATTTGGTGAAGTGATTATGTAAAAGCAGACTAGAAATTTTTCTCCACTATGCTCAATGCAGAACAGTTTGAATGGACATTGGTCCCCCACCCAGGGTGGGCCGGAAATCCTATTCCAAATAATGACTAATTGTTAAATACCTAGGAATAAATTTAACAAGAATGGTATTTTGAGACTGGTAAGAATTACGTTAAGATCTTATTGAAAGACAGCAACTGAAGTTTGAATACATGGAGAGCCATTAGTTTCTTGGATCAAAATATCAGAACAATGTCTTTTTCTTCCTAATTGTAAGTAATTCCAATCAGAATCCCAAGGGAGTTTTTAGAATTAGACCCAATGATTTTGAAGTTCAGTTGTAACGATAAATATCTAACAATAGCTAAGAAAGGGGGCAGTCCTGTGGCCAAGTGGTTAAGTTCACGAGCTCTGCTTCGGTGGCCCAGGGTTTCGCCGTTTCGGATCCTGGGCCTGGACGTGGCACCTCTCATTAGGCCATGCTGAGGCGGCGTCCCACGTGCCACAACTGGGAGGACTCACAACTAAAATATACAACTATGTACTGGGGGAATTTGGGGAGAAAAAGCAGAAGAAGAAAAACCACAATAGCCAAGAAAAAACTTTTTAAATCATAGTCAAGGGAGATTTACCCTCTTGCTTGTTTACTCTAGCACAGAAATCAAGTAGGAAGTATGTTGACACAGGAATGGACAAGAGGAATGGCACAGAGACATGAAGATGTATGAATGTGTATTCGCACACACACAGCTAATGTATAGCCGAAGGTGTAGTTGAGTTCCCTTGGGAAAGGGAGATTTAGTTGATAAGCGATGCCAGCATAATAGGCTGTTAATCTGTGTGAGAACAAAGTTAGCTAACCCTAGAAGCCATAGAAAAATTAATTTCAGACGGCTTAAGCTGTAGATACAAAAACTAATACATTTAGGAAAATTTAGAATATTTAACCTTGGAGTTGGGAAACCTTTTCAAGAAAGGCAAGAAACCCAGAAACCATAATGAGAACATAATACCATAAACAAAGCCAAAAAACACACTGAAAAAAATACTAGTAACAAACGTGACAGGAAGGTAATCCCTTTAATAATATAAAGAGCCCCTACAGCTTAAAATTTAAAGATTAAGTCACTAAATAAAAAAGATAAAGGATATGCACTGGTACTTCTCAAAAGATGAAAGTCGAATAACCTGTGAGCTTCTGACAAGATGCTCACCCCTGGTGGTGGCCCAGGAAGTTCGTGTGAAAACATTAGCAAGGGACTTGACAGAAGAGGAGGGACAACATCCAGTGCTGGGAAGGATGCAGGGAAAGAGGTTCTCTCATGCTTTGCTGGTTGACACGTGAATGGCCATCAAAACTGAAAGCTAGGGGTCAGCCCAGTGGCTCAGCAGTTAAATTCGCACGTTCCGCTTCAGCGGCCGGGGGTTCACTGGTTCAGATCCTCGTGCAGACATGGCACTGCTTGGCACACCATGCTGTGGTAGGCATCCCACATAGAAAGTAGAGGAAGATGGGCATGGATGTTAGCTCAGGGCTAGTCTTCCTCAGCACAAAAGGAGGAGGATTGGTGGCAGATGTTAGCTCAGGGCTAATCTTCCTCAAAAAAACCACAAAAATCCGAAAGCTAAATACACATGCCTTTTGCCTTGGTAACCCCATGTTGGAGTGTCCAGCCCACAGACAGAAAGTCATCTATGCAAGGTTGATTATGGCTGTGTTTGTAAAGGCCAAGGCTTGAAAATGATAAGGGTAGAATATTTTTAGAGGAATGATGTATTTTTTAAAGACCTCATTACCTTGAACGGTGGTAGGTGAAAATTTCCAAGTTCAGATTGATATGTGCAGTCCTGGTTTTAGAAAAGAGAACATGCGTTTGTGTTTATTTGTTGGGGAGTGTTTATAAGGAATCTGTGTGAGTGTAGGGAAAAGCTCTGAGCATATCAAATGGGATCGAATGTAGATTGAAGGCAGCTGGGGTGTTAGTGCCTTCTCTGTCTTTGTGTGGTTGCACTCGAATGATGCATTAAGTGAAGCGAGTTATAAAACATCAGGATGGTAAGATTCAGTTTCTTAAATTGTGACTCTGAGATACGTGTAAGAACATTCATAGGAAAAAATCTGGAATAGCTTATCTTAGGGAATTGTGGCAAACTTGATTTCTGACTGACTTGTTACATGTGAAATTTTTTTACATGAGCATATAATTTATAACTAGAAAAATAAAAGACAAAGAGAATAAACAGTCTAGTTCAGGATGTTGCCTAGAGCCGGGTGGATCCCCAGCACATATCTTCAGTACTTCAAAGATAAGGCGAACCCCCAGCTTATTTCCTCTCTACTGTAAAGGATCTGTATGAGAATTCCAGCTCTTAACTGTTGTACTCCACTCGTTAATAACTGGTCGTGGGAGCTGGTATTTAGTACATGGCTTCATCACCAGCAGTACTTGAAGTGTTAGAGAAAACTGAAAACCCATAGGTTAATAGCTTGAGGTAAGCTGCAAATATAAATCAATAGACAAGTCATTCAGTGCTTAGTATGAAAGAAAAAATAAACGTAGAAGAAAATACAGATAGTAGTAGGAGAGGTAATATAGATTAAAGTCAAAGTAGGAACTTGGCTTTCTGATAGAGCTAGGTGTACTTTTTGGTTCTGTTTCTTATTGGGTGCCTTTGGGCAAGCAATGTAACCTCTCAAGTTTGTTTCTCCATTTGGAAAATGAGGATGATAATAGTACCTGTAGAGCTGTTTAAATGAGAAGGCATGTAAAGCACGTAGTAAGCACGGAATTTTAGCTGTTACAGGCAGGAGTGGAAGTCATTTTTGTTCGTGCGACAGGTGCTGTGGATCTGAGCCCCAGCTTGCATTTCCCCCTTCCTCTACTTCCACGTGTGTTGGCTCACGCGCGTCTATTCCTTTTGTCTCTGGAAGGTTCTAATAGAAGACTGTATTCCAGTACTGAAGAGGTACGCCAAAGAAGGGAGAGAGTTTGATTATGTGATTAATGATTTGACAGCTGTTCCGATCTCCACATCTCCGGAAGAAGGTAGATTCTGTTCTCTTTTGTTTTTAACCAAAATAATGTTCATAGAAATGTTTTTCTTGGCACCTGGTGAGAATGAAAGGCTCTTGGAGATTGTCTAGTTCAGTTCCTTCATTTTTGAAAGGTAGCTAAACTGAGGCCCTCTGTGGGAAAATAGCTGCGTTTGGCTTTGGTCAAATCTTGTTCTCCCACTAAATGAGCAAATTAATAACTCAGTCACTTGGAACAAGCATTAAATAAAATGACTCATAATCACATCGAGACCTTAGCACCTTTGATAATTTATTTACATTGTGAATTTTAACCTGTACTGGGACAAACTGGTGACCTTTCCAAGTAACACCGGAGACAATTCCCCTTCTCACACTATGTGCTTGAGATCACTGCTGGGTTGGAATTTCAGTGTTAATGTTTTCTCTGTACTCTTGTGTTCCTACTGAGTCGGCAGCCTCCAGCCCCCACCCGATGACCCTTGCTGATCCTTGCAGTCTCTCTCTCAGGATGTTGCTGCTTTCCCCCTTACTTAAAGCTGCTGTCTTTCAGATTTCAACCACTGCCTTTGTGTTGAATCTTCACTGGTATTGTGAGAGCAGTGCTGATAGTACATGTGTGTTTGACCTTGCTTGTGTGTGTGTGCACGAGACACTCAATATATGACAGTACACTATAGTTCATGAATAAGCTCTCAAATATTGGGTCTTAAGCTCATAGCTGTTTCTTTCTTTTTTGGTGTTGTTGAGTGTTAATGTGAATGTTTGATTTTAGATTTTGTTTCTGATGCATACAAACCCATATTTATAAAAAATTAATTTTTTTTAACATCCAGATTCCACATGGGAGTTTCTCAGACTGATTCTTGACCTCTCAATGAAAGTACTGAAGCAAGATGGGAAATATTTTACACAGGTAGGCTACTTAACTGTTCTTTCCCAAAATTCTCAACAAAAATTGTAAATTTTGAAATTTGACTGCATATTCTTGAGATGTATGTCTGTTAAGGATAGAATAGCTTAATTGGATTGTGTTCTTTCAAGCAGTAAGTTTGTGAATAGCTGTCCTATTGCCACAACTGTCTGATTTCTCCTTTGGTTTTGGCTGTAGTATGAACTGCTGCCACGAGATGGAGACACAGACTGACTTTTTATTTTTTTCCCCTCCCCTCCTCCTCTAGGAGATTTTCAACATAAATTTCGTAAGCTGCTTTGGGTGTAGTATGAGCTTCTGCCACCAGATGGAAGCAAATTGCGTTTTTCTCATTCTCTAAGGGATTCTTAATTTTAAATGAAAGTTGGAAGGTTGTATTTCTTGATATATAAAAAATATATATAACCTACTAAAGTTCTTAACAAAATTCTGAAAATGACAGCAAAAGCAGCTAATTGATGATCCAGTCTCTTGGTGCAAAAATCCCTTGGTTTCATAAGCAGGCAGATGAGCACTTACTTAAGTTAAGTAGTGTTGTACTCTGGTCCCTGTAATTCTTAGGTGTTTTCAGGAGAGTCTCCTCCCCCTTTTTTAAAGCGTTAGTATGTTTAAGTGTCAAGAACTAGTAGAGAGGTCTTAACTTTATTCCCGTGGGGAGACATTTTCAAGCACATCCTGGCCAGTTTGAGATCTGAGACTAATAATGCTGAAACAACTTGGCAACTCTAAGAGACACTTTGAATTTGTCTCCCGCCCATCCTGGTGTTCCTTCTCTTCCCCCTGCACATAAGACCCCCATACATGGCGAGTAAGCCTAGACCTTGCACTTGGTGAAAGTGCTGGGAGGTTCTGAGGAGAACAGATAACTGTCTATGCATGGATTTTTTTCCCTGATGTTTAGAAGTGATTTTTTTTAACACATTCTTTAAAGCAAGGAACTGCAGACTGTGGGCCAAATCTCACCTACTGCTTGTTTCTGGAAGGTTTTCTTGGCACACAGCCCCGCCCATTCATTACATATTATCTATGGCTGCTTTCACACTACAGGGGCAGTGTTGAGTAGTTGTGATGAGGACCTTATGTATGATCTGCAAAGCCTAAAATGTTTTCTGTCTGGCCCTTTACAGAAGAAATTTGCTGACCCGTGCTTTATAGGAAATCTACAATGAGACCTGCTCAAGGTTGTCTTATTCTTTTTTTTTTTTTTTTCAAAGATTGGCACCTGAGCTGGCCTCCTTTTCTTTCCTTCTTCTCTTCCTCCCCAAAGCCCCCCCCGGTGCACAGTTGTATTCTAGTTGTAGGTTCTTCTGGTTGTGGCATGTGGGATGCCGCCTTAGCATGGCCTGATGAGTGGTGCCATGTCTGCGCCCAGGATCCGAACCGGTGAAACCCTGGGCTGCAGAATTGGAGCATGCAAACGCAACCACTTGGCTACAGGGCCAGCTCCAAAGTTGTCTTATTCTTGTAAAAGCAACCCAAATTCAGTGAATTGGAGTTTTTTGTGAGTGGGTATTTCTCAAGCAGAGCATCTTGATAGAATTTAGTTGTTTTTATATTTCTGCAAATAAAATCAAATCTCATGCACCTTAAGTTGGGGAAGAATGTGAGGCTCTGGGATCTTTAAACAAGAGACTGAAAATAATTTGAACCCACTGCAAACCAGTCAGTTTGTAGCAGACAGTAGGTGGAGTTAGGAAGAAGGGGCGACTGCTTTTGTTGTGAATATTTTCTTGGTAGACTGCTTTCTTGGGAAAGTGCTATCTCAGCATGGAAGAGTAATAGAAACGCTATGATTTACCACAGCCTGTTCATAAATATTAATGATCTAGGCTTTGATAACTTGCCTTTGGCCAACTGACTTTTACCAAAAATCACATTATATGCCCAGGGCTGTGCTGGTTTCTAAGAATTGTCCAAAAGATGTATTAGGACATGTTTCCTGTCCCTGCGTTCATTACAGTTAGAAACTCAAGGCAGTCTCATAATACCTGGGGATCACATAGTACATTTGGTGGTTCAGTGTGTGACACAGTGAGATTCAAAGGGCCCAGGCGGGTGTAGGCCTTTGAAGAAGCAGTAGTAGTCGAGTCAAGAGCACTGCGTGGTTTGACTCCGGGATGTACTGATGCAGTTGCCACACTGTAATCTACATTTTTTTAACAGCCATGTGATATGCTTAGGAGATACCTTTTGTTTTTTTTTGGAGGAAGATTAGCCCTGAGCTAACTGCTGCCAATCCTCCTCTTTTTTGCCGAGGAGGACTGGCCCTGAGCTAACACCCGTGCCCATCTTCGTCTACTTTATATGTGGGACGCCTACCACAGCGTGGCGTGCCAAATGATGGCATGGCCACACCTGGGATCTGAACCTGCGAACCCTGGGCCACCGAAGTGGAATGTGAGCACTTAACCTCTGCGCCACCTGGCCGGCCCCTTAGGGGATACCCTTGATTGACACCTAACCCCCTTTCCTGAGCATGTAGCTTGAAACTGGAGTAAGGTTAAAGATGGGATGAACACGTTGTTTGGCCTGTTACCTGGTGATTGACAGAAGCTAAATATTCCTGCCTAAAATTGCTTGCATCACAGTTATCAAGTTCATAATGTCACTAGTGTCACTGTGGCTTCTTGAAGACGGCCTTGTCAGCATGCCACAAAACTGGGGAAGTGTCATGGAGTGGGTGGGAATTGGGCTGGCTCTGGTGTGCTGGAGGAATTTAACTCCAGGGAGGAATTGCTTTCAAGGGACTAGGAGGCAGGTCGTGGAACTTGTCCTCCCCCCCATCTCTCCCTCACCCCTCATCAGAAAAAGTGGAGGTCATTTGATATGTACAAAAATATGTATGTTACATTCATGTAAGTTGTGATGCAAAATACTAACTCCCCCCGCAACTTGAGAGCTGGGTATTACCAGTACCCTTGACACATCTACATTCCCCCCCAATCCCTCTCGGCCTTCTAGAACTAACCCATCTTTAGTGTTATTTTTTCCTATTCCTGTGCTGTTCTTTATAGATGTTTCACACATGTGTGATTTCCTGAATCATCATATTGTTTGCTTTTGAACTTGATAAAAATGGTGTTGTTAAGGATATATTCTTCTGGACCTATTGTTTTTTACATTACAGAAATCATGCATGCTAACCGTTAAGTTTAAAAACAATTACAGAAATCTGTAAAGTAAAAAAGTGCATCTACCCACATCTAACATGTGACAGGGAGAACTTTCTAGAATCGAAGCTGCTGAATTGGGATTTATCCCCTAGAAGTGCCCCATTATTCCCTTCCTCTAATCCTTAATAGGTGCTTAATTTTTTGCTATTAGATTTTTGTTTTGCATCTCCCATGTGTCTGTCTTAAGAGAAGAAAAATGTATTTCCATTTAAATACACAGGAAAGTGAAATACACCACATTACTTTTTTTGGGTAGGTCTCTATTTGTGGTGAGATTTTTTTTTTTAAACGCTTTTCTTTTTTAAACTGCTTTTTGACAATGTTGGGAAGAACAAATTGAAACTTTCCTATTTCCTTACCACATTCTCTGTGAGGAGGTCCTCCCATATCCCCTCTATAAAGAGAGCGTAGTGTCAATTTTAAGATGGCCAGGAAAACCATTCAACTGTGCACCTTGGTGGTGCTTCTCTAGTGGTGATGTGTTCCAAAAACAACCAGGCAGTGTGTTCTATTTGTGAATCTTAAATTACACATGTGGTGTTTATATACTCTCTTGGTGAACTTGATGTTGAAACCAAATTATATGCTGGCGAAGGGCACTTTGGTCAGATCCCAGTGCAGGACCCTAGATGATGGGTTACTAAACAGGCTGGCCCTGAAGGATGACGTCATGCTGAGTGAATGTGCTAAGTTAAAACCGCCAAGCCCAGGTCTCAGAATAGTTCTGTCTACCCGCTTGCCCTTGGCTGGCTGGCTGGTTGGTTGGGTTTGAAATGCCATTCTCAGGAACACTTACATCATAGGATGCCTTTATTTGTAAATAAGTTTCCTCTTACATTGTACTTGACTATTTTGAGCCAAATTGATAGTGAAGTTCTTAAGAAAAAGTGGAATCAGCACATATTCAGTAGACTTCCGAATGTTAAGTACTTCAGAGGGTAAAAGGAAATAGGTGGTATTAAAATACCTATCTTGGGGCTGGCCCCATGGTGTAGTGGTTAAGTTCAGTGCATTCCGCTGGTGTGGCCCCGGTATGCAGGTTTGGATCCCAGGCACAGACCTACATCACTCATTAGCCATGCTGTGGCAGTGACCCAGATATAAAGTAGAGGAAGATTGGCACAGACGTTAGCTCAGGGCTAATCTTCCTCAGCAAAAACAACAACAAAACCCATCTTATTTTCTAAATCTGTTATGAAAAGCCCTTGGGGGAAAATTGTGCTAAAATGATAAACTCTACCCTAGATCTGCTGAATGAAAATTTGCATTCTAACAAGATCCCTCATGCACATTAAAGATTAAGAAGCACTGCTCTAGAAGTAGGCAGATATTGTAGCCATTCAGCAGCTGTGTTTTGTCTTAGCCAGCTTCTGATTCTCTTCACCGTTTTTTCTTCGTGGTTACAGAGTGGCTGCTGCAGCTCCAAATGTCACATCTAGGTTATAGGCTGGAAGTAAATTGAAGGGGCAGGTCACTATTTATCTTTGTCCAGAATCAAAAACTTTCCCGGCAGCCTCCGGTGGACTTCCACTATATCTCATTGACCACTCCTAGCTGCTGGGGAGGCTTAAAAAGTGGTGGCAAGAAGGGGAGAATAATTAGAACAGTGGAGTCGAGAGAGAATGTTTGATAAGCAGTGGAACTGCAGAATATTCTAAATAAACTTTTGTTCTCTTAAGCCTTAAAATAAATCACAGATTTGGGGGGAAACATGAGTGTGTGAATATGGTTCTGTCAACATCTTAGATTCTTGTGAGGGTCATAGATTAAACTATTCTGGAAATCAGGGACAGTATCTTTTTGATACTTCATTCTCAACACAGTGGTGACTGTTTTTGAGAAAACTTATTTTGAATGGGTTATGTGTATGAATCTTTGCTAATTGCATGGTGTTGATACAATGACTGTCACTAATGAGAAATTGGTCTCACTGCTTTCTATTGCTTCATACTCTAATAATCTGAAATGCCTTGGTAAATGAGGTAGAAGGATAATGAGCTAATGGATCTATAAATAGAATTCGATGCAATTTGTGAGAGTACAGAAGCCTTATCTCATTTTCAAAGATGAACTTCTATCTAAAGCAAGAATTGGTCTCATTTATTAAAGACCTTCAAATGAGTGAAGGACTCAGTAGGACTGATGAATCCCATTGTTTGCTTTTCTTTCTTTGATTTAGGGGAACTGTGTCAATTTGACGGAAGCCCTGTCGCTCTATGAAGAACAGCTCGGGCGCCTGTATTGTCCTGTGGAATTCTCGAAGGAGATCGTCTGTGTCCCTTCATACCTGGAATTGTATCCTTTGACCTTATCATTGTGTTGCCAGATCAGAACACCCACGTCAGTTCAACATTTGAAAGGCCAATAATAAATGTAATTAGCTCTGTGGTATATGGGGCCCTGGTATTCAAATATGGCTCCACATTGGAATTCCCTGGGAGCTTTAAAAAAAAATACTGATTGCTGGGTCCCACCCTCAGAGATTCTGGGGTGTGGCCTGCCACAGCTCCCCAGGTGGTTTTAATGATCAGGCATCCCTGGTTCTCACAGGTGGCCCCAGAGCTGCAACATCACCTGGGAACTAGTTACACGCGCAAATTCTCAGTTCCCATCTCAGCCCGCTGCCCAATCAGAAAGGCTGGAGGTGGGGCCTGGTGACCTGTCTTAACCAGGGCCAAGGGACTGCACATCAAAACTTTAGAAGCCCTGGTCTAAAGCCCCGCCTGAACTGAGGCAGGCAAAGAGACTGAAGATGCTCCTTCGACTTTGATGTTAAGACTGTCCTACTTCAATATTAGTTTCTACACTTCACTTGATCCTGAGTTGCAGTGGAAATCGAGAGCTAAAAATAATGCTGGGGATCGCAAAGTTAATGTTGGTCTCCATTAGCTCCACTTAGTTAGTCCAGAGAAAAAAGAACCTGGAGAAAAACCAGAATGACAACATTGTCATGGGAAATTTCAAATGCATGTCACCATTCTAAAAGGCTGGCTGTAGCCTCCAGACAAAAGCTTTCTTATCCGCGCTCACTGGGGCCAGTTTCCTGTGACAGCAGTTTTCCTTGCTGTCGAGGGAGATCCAGTGCCTGCTGTGGGCCCGCAGTGAGGCAGGCCCCTGAGGCCGGGCAGGCTCTGACAGAGACCCTAGCCGGAAGAGCCCCGGAAGGAGGGGAGGCTTGTGCTGGCTGGGTGTCCACGTTCTTCCACGGCCCGTGGAGAGCTTTGACACCTTTCCCCTGCGACTGTCCTCCATCAGTGTTCCCCTCGGGAGCAGTTTTTACAGTCAAGTCCGCGTGTCTGTGTTGAGAAATTTTAGAAATCAATCAGTAACATTTGGAGAAAAGGCGCTTGCCCTCTGGCTCCCCTCCGTCCTTCCACCTTCTTTTCCTTCTTTCTCCCATACCGCCCTCTCTCTACTATACCCGTCTCTCCCTCCCACCTCCCCTGCATCTCTCACCTCCTTCTTGTCTTTGTTTCTCCCTCCCTCCCACCCTTTCTTCTCATATTATTCCCTAAAACATCTTAGAGACCTTGGAAGCAGTAATGTTACCTGAGAGAATATTGGTGTGCCTTTAACCTTTTCTCCACTTGTCCCTCCACGTCACAGGCGGTGAAGTGGCCTTGTTTAAGAGGCCTTCATTCTCATTACCACAGTGCTCTAAGCCATGGAGCTTTCATCCATCTTCTAATTTATAGGCGAGCAAAGAAATTTTAAGTGATGTCTGTTCTTCCTTGAGTTACCCGATCTTATTCCTTGACTCCTTGTCCAGGTGGGTGTTTTACACTGTTTGGAAGAAAGCTAAACCTTGAAGATCGTATCCCCAAATCACGTGTGCTGCACATGGCCTTCCTGACCTTCAAATGCTGTACGTGACATTGGAACGCGTCAGGCAATTGATCGTGAATTCCTTCAAGTTTTCTTTTTTAATTATTATTTTTAATTTAAAAAAGCAAATGGAAAATGTATATTTTGATGAGCTAGGGTGTTATGTTCTTTGAAAGTCAGCTGAAGGATGATTAGACAGCACAGCGAAGGCTGCTAAATGCACTGAACCCCTAGAATGTGATTTTCGTTACTTTTTTCTGTGTGGGCTCTTCTCCTTTGTATTTTGGTAGACTTTGAATTTGCTTGTTTGGAGGAATGAACATCATTGTTTCGTTCTGGAGAGAAGTTCTTGATGGTGTTTCTTTCCGCAAAAATTGACTTAGATGTTACAATTTGGTGCTTATAAGAAAGTTAAAAAAAATGAATTAGCAATGCTTCAATTAAAATTACAAATGAGAAATTTCTTGTGTCTGTCGTTTCATTTCAGCCAGGTCTCCTCTTTCTCACTCCTGATCTCACAGAACAAAGGTGTCTCCTGATCTTTTTTTAGCTCTGTTATATCACTTGGTGCCATTTATCTCTTTATAATAGGATGGCCTTAGGGCCTTTTTTGAAGAGTAGTAATGACTTCGTTTACCACTGTGGTAAATGATACACAACCTATTACGTTCACCAGTTCTTCCTTATAAAATTGACCTGAGGATAGGAAAAGATTTGGCTGCACTGTAAAGTTGAAACTCAAAAGCTTATTTCTACTTCCACTCTTACCGGTGTATTAGATGTGGAAATAGAGACCGTCTTAGATTGCTGCTGTGAAACTTTTTGAGGAGATTTTTGGATGCACGGATTGGTGACAGTTTGTAGAGAGGCCCACAACAAGAGCACCTTGAACTCGCCTAAGGAAGTGCGTGTAACTAACTGCTTTAGTGTGTGTGGGTCACAGTCCACGTTAAAGGTCAGGTTATGTTGACTTGTATCCTTAGACATCACCGAGTTATTCTGTTGTTTTTATAAAAGGTTTATGCTTTATCAATGGAGTGAGTTCATTTGTGGTGAATTTGTAGTAAGCAAAGCATTAAAGGTGAAATAGTGTCTATTTTGAGATAGTGTCAACCCAGAACCTTCTTCCTCCCAAGATAGGCTCATGGTATCTAACAAATATTCTTTAAAAATGAGTATGTGCCTACTCCTTCTCTTCCTTTTTACTGGATTGGCATGGGAGGAGAAACAATAATATTAGAATTAAAGGAGTTAGAATCATGTTGGAACTAGATTGGCCATCAGTAAATATTTTTCCTGTGCATAGAGGTTAAGAACGGCATTGGTAGATGTTAAGAATCCTACCTGCCCTTCAAACTTCTATTATGCTTTGCAAAGACTGTGTAAGGTTAAAAATGGTACTATTACTGTTAGAACACCATTTGGGGTTAATAGAATTGGATTTTTTCCATTTTAGAAAAGAAACCAAGTATATCTGGTGTCTAGATATGGCGTTACTAAGATGTGGGCATACCTTGATAGTTGAAGACTAGCTTGAGGCCGAGGTTAAAATCCACTGATGAATCTGATGACACACAAGTCCTGCCAAGAGCTGAGAGTTAGAAATGAGGTGGATCAGGTTGTGCCAGACCATGGAAGATGCATTCAGGACAGAGTAAGGGATGTGGTATGGGAGGAAGAAAGGAATGGAAGTATTTTTATTTTGGGTGATAATGGTAAATTCTGACCCTGCTCATTTCTTTGCGTTGGAGAAAGGATAATGTTTGATTGTTTTTGAACATCTTTGTAATTGTTGTAAATGCATGCCAGCTGAACTCTGATAACTAAAAACAACCTCTACTTTGGCTGCATTTTCAGGAAATATTATAAGATCTAAGCACTGTTACTTTAATGGCTGTAGTCTTATAGTCTTTTATAGTCTGAAATAGAATATACTGTCGTATCATATAGCCACTTTAAAGACAAGACAAATACGGCTGCGGTTTAAATTCTATTCAATGCATCAGCAGATATCAAGAATTGGTTTATTAAAGGAAATGCTGCTTTCTCCTGAAAATGATTGAATATTTTAAAAACTTGATTAATGGTGCTCTGACTGGGCTGGAGGAAGGCTGGGTTGATAGTGTTTTTAGTGGGCTAGAGCAGGGCTGATGTCAAAATAAAAATGTGCTGCTCCTACTTCCTGTGCAGTTGAAATGGTTCCCTCCTTGCTTTTGTTCACTATTGCTGACTTGAGAGTCTGCATTTGTCTCAATAAAATGATAAATTTCATTCTGTTCCCATGACTCCTGGGAGGGGGGAAGGAAGTGTGTGATGTTATATATCATTGGCCTCTATTCGAGTCTCTAGAGCGGTGCTACTCCAAGTGGGGGCCTTCAACCAGCTCTTTCTTTTCTAAGCACTTTCTGTACTTCAGCTGACCTTTTTTTGTTCCTAGCAAGACACACAGGAAGCGCTGTGTCGATGGCCGCAGTAGCATGTGCTCCTTACCCAGTCTTGGAACAGACTTCCAGTAGTACTGTTCTGGGGGCCAGTTGGGCAGCATGATTTGATATGAGCTGCTATGTGGCATTGAAGAAACACTTAACCTCCTTCTATCACCCTGTTGAATGCCTTTTTATACCAAATAATCTTTGCATTGCTGTGCTTTGGGTTAATAAACCATCTTCATTTATACTGTCTTGCTCAATCTTAAAATAGCTTCGTGAATTCGATGTTAACATCACTGAGTAGACTAGCAGTCAGAGTTTGAGATGTGCCTGGGGTTCCCGTGGCTAGCAACAATTGGAGTCTAGGTTCCAGCATTCTGAATTTGCTATCTGAAAGCCTACGTCAGGGGTCTTAACCTTTTTTGTACCTTGGACGACTCCGGCAGCCTGGTGAAACCTGTGAGCCCCTCCCTCCTCAAACATGTCTTTTAGTACATAGAGTAGATAACGAACATAAGGAAACAGGTTACCTTGTTTTTCAAAAATTTATGAATTAATATTTGCGCTTTAATAACTTGTCACGTAACTGGATCTAGTGGTGGGTCAAATACCGTAATTTTGAAGTAATAATGAGTATGTAAGATCTGCAACAACTGGTATGTGGCAAAGCTTTTGATTGGTTGACAGTCAGGTACTGCCAGTATTAACATGCTTTGTCACCTGTGGTTGCACTTAAAGGATATGCTAAATTTCTGTTGGAAGTTAATGAAAATAAAGAAATGTTTTCCCATTCCAGTTTAGGGACACAGAATTCTGTCCATAGACCCCAGGTTAAGAACTCCTGACCTACAGTTTTTGCTTCCATTGTTTCATTGTATTTAGGTAGTGGGGAAGGGTAGCTGGGTCCCTTCACCCTGTTGTCGGAACCCCAAATCAATCCTGGCAGGTCACTTCTCCTTGGCCAGAACTATTTAAAATCTCAATTACCTGGTGCCATCATTCCACTGATTTCTGCTTTACTCATTATTTCAAAAATGAAAAATAAACTGTGGGCAAGAAATAGCTCAGTGCTTTTGGAAAGCTAGTTGAATACACTTGGATGTGATTTCCCTGGGAAATCAGTGATAAATGTGACTGGACAGGTATGCTTATCTCCTGTCCCAGGGGTCCAGGAGATGCCCTGACCAGCTCATTAATGCAGATGGCGTCTCTGGGCGACAACCAGCCACGTGGTGGTCATTTCAGTAATTCCTTTATGATGAAGCATTAGGGAACAGGCCCCTCCCTCTACAACTTTGCACAGGAATGTCACAGAATAAATGAGTCAGGGGCTCTCCTGGGTAAAGCCAGCTAAAGAAGCCAGGGGTATTTTTGACAGAAGCCCTCCAATATCCTTAGGGAGGACTAGGGGGCTGCCCCACCCCAGGACAGTAGAAACAGGCAGGGGCAGGTCTCTGGAGATATGGCCTTGACCCTGGAATTAACTTAGAGATCATGCCTCGATCCACCTTTTAAGAAGCCCTTTTTTCTTAGTTCTAAAATAGTCTTACCTAAGGATTGTGTTGGTAACTTAGGTTCTCACTAAGTGATTCTGACAGCTCAGCTCATTGCAGAGGGACAGAAATGCTCCTTGGACTATATTCCGTGTCCTCTACTGTCTAGACAACTCTGCCTTTGCCTGCTTTTCAGTTGTCTCAGTTGAATTTGATTCCTGAAATACCCCTGTCCTTCCACTGCTAGGGGGGAGCTTCTGCCCACGTATCCTGTGCGTTCGTTGCGTGATCCCTTCATACTCGTGTTTCTGTTTTTTCTCCTCAGTCTTGTTAGTCTTCATCCCATATCTATT
Organism: Equus caballus; assembly: GCF_041296265.1. NCBI lineage: Eukaryota > Metazoa > Chordata > Mammalia > Perissodactyla > Equidae > Equus > Equus caballus. The sequence continues at coordinate 17,147,185 of NC_091715.1, forward strand.
GTCCATATACATTTAAATGTTTATGTCTGAAGAGACAGTGTCCCCTGATGGGAAAGAATACACCTGAGTGGTTTCTGACTGCCGCAGAAGAGCTGGAGATTTTCAACTGAAGTGTGGTGGGGGCACTGGAAGCAGGACCTTCAGCCACAGTCCAGTTGACAGATGGCTAGAACGTGAGCTCTGAAGGCTGCTGCCAGGCCCCTTTTGGTCACGTTTGTCTAGTGCCTTGTGCATGTAGTAGGCACTTAGGAAGTTGAAGCACACTGTAAAAGGATATAATACTTAGAATATAATGCCTAGAATTGTATCTTCCAAGTGGAACATGGAGGAAACAGGCTGGTGTGAAGACATTAAACAGGATTGGGCATGTTCGAGAAGAAAAGCAGTCTGATGATAAAGGGAGAAGTTGCTGCATCTTCACACTTAGAAGGAACAAGAATGTCCACCCTGCCCTAGCAAGGATGTAGTCCCAATATGGGTGAAAGCGCTGTGTTGGTGAAGGGGGTCCTTTCACCAGGTTTTGCATCTTTTGGGTTTCTTTTTGGTGGCCCGAAGGGCAGAAGAGGAGCAGAAACTTGGGAAGGTGTACAGCATTCAGACCAGAAAACCAGAATGATGTGTGGGATCTGTGGCCATTTTGGTGTCAGCCATTTCTGTGAGTGAGTCTTCTCTTCTTCTTTCCTGTTTGTTTGGCTCCGCTGTCAGTGATATCACTCTTGAATGTCTCTGCCCTTGGTGACTCCCCATCCATTGGTGGAATTCTTGCACCAGGCCTCCACTTTGGTCCAGGCCAGCCTGCAGAGGACTATGGCTCTGTCTAGTGCAGCCTGTGGAGGCCAGGCAGCAAGGCCACGAGACCGCTCCTGGCCACTTGTGCTTAGTTTGAGCCTGGCCTTGGCTCCCACTGGATAAATCCAGAAGGGTTCCTGCACTAAAATAATTAAGCCTAGTAATGAATTATAAACCATTGAAAAACTTGGAAGTCATGAAGGTGTATGGAAAACAAATATACAAATAAATGGGGGACACAAGAATACAGATAGATAAGGCACATATCATAGACTGCTGAGTGCCCGCTGGCTAAGGGGAAGGGAGGGCAGGAGTTGAAAAATTAGCGTTTTGTAGTCACCACAGTGAAAACTGAACCAGCCAAGAAAGCATTCACTGATGCAAAATCTTGGGGGATTTTGACAAGGAACATATTTCTATGGCTTTAAAGTCTCTCTCCCAGACTGCTTATGAGTTGTGTATCACTTTCCTATTGCTGCTTGAACAAATTACTGCAAATTTAGTTCCTTTAAATGAATTTATCATCTTACAGTTCTGGAGGTCAGAAGTCTGAAATGACTCTTGTTACAGGGCTGGCTCCTTCTGGAGGCTCTGGGGAGAGAATCACTTTCCAGCCTTTTCTAGCTTCTAGAGGCCACCTGCATTCTTTGGCTTCTGGCCCCTTCCTCCAGTCTCAAAGCCAGCCTCAAATCTCTCTGCTTCTGTTGTCACATTGCCTTCTCTTCTGACTCCTTCTCTGTCCCTGTTGTAAGACCCCCTTGGGATTACAGTGGGCCCACCTGGATGATCCATGATAATCTCCCCAATTCAAGATCCTTAACCACAGCTGCAAAGTCCCTTTTGCGATATAGAGTAACATTCATATAAGGTAACATGTTAAGTTCTGGGCTTAGGATGTGAACATCCATAGGGGCCATTATTCAGCCTACCACACACTGCTAGAGAAAAGAACTCGACAGTGGAGAAATTGAACACCTTGACTAGGTGATCAAAATCAACAAGGAGCAGGTGGACATGATGTGCCTCCAGTACTCCATCACCACCTATGCTGTATTTGGCTAAGAATGCATTGCCTGAATCTAATCATGGCGAAATATGAGACCCAACATGAGAAATCTTCCATTAAAAAGGTCTGTATTCCTTAAAAGTATTAATGTCAGGAAAAAAAGGCTGTGAAAAGGTTTCCAGATTATAGGAGGCTAAAGAGACATGGCAACGAAATGCGATACGTGACCCACCACTGGATCCCGTATTGCAGGAAAGATGCTGGAAAGGGCATTATTGTGCCAATGGACAAATTGGAATACGAACGGTAGTTTCCATACAAGTATTGTATCAATATTAAATTTACTGAAGTTCTTACTACAACTTGTCTCTAAGTTTGAAATTATTTCCAAGTAAAACGTTAAACATTAAGGGAAAAAATAAAGGGAGGGATGCACTTGGCACAACTTGTCTCCCGCCTGCCTGAGGGACGACAGATTTTTGGACACAGAATCAAAAACCTAAGAGGAATAAGGCTCGAGCGACCTGTGTAGCACCCAAATAAGCATGTGCTGCTTTTAAGATCCAGCACAGGAGACAGTAAAATGTGATGTTCGTGAGGCAACAGAAGTTGTAGTGGCTGAATTACGTCTTTGAGCCTTTCTGACTCTGCTACATAAAGGAGAAACCGTATGTGTGAGGGCTCCTGCAGGAGATCGTGAAGGCCAGGGAGTGGGGCTCTGCCCGTGATGTCTGCTGCGGTAGAAATAAAGGGAGATGCCAGCAAGGGTAAGAGGATGCTGCGGCACTTGGCTCTCTGTCGGCACTGGGGTTCTTGTGCATCCTGCTGGCTTAGAGACAAAAGGCCTCAGGGAAAGATCTTGCTTCAAAGACCCCAGCGTTTCTTTGCTGTTAGATGTTTGTTCCCCAGCGTCTGCTAAGACACTGCAGGGCAGGAAGGATTTGATTTTTTTTCTTTCCCTGATGTATGTGGTAGAAGAGAGGAATGGAGAGCAAGAGTGGGTCTGAAGCCTTCCTTTTACTTAAGGCAAAGAGCCTCGTATTGTAATATTTTAAATTTGAAAATAGGACCATATTAAAAAGCTATTCAATTAGTTTGACAAGAAAACTGGCTGAGGACTTTAAAAGGTTCAGCTGGAACATTAGTCCTGCTATTTGGAAACAGGAATAGAAAAACTAGGGCAGTGCTTCTCAAAGTTGAGTGCGCAGAAGGATCGCCTGAGGATCTCCTTAAGACAGTCCACTGCAGTAGGTTTGGGGCAGGGCCCAGGAGTCCGCATTTCTCACAGTCTAATCAGCTGATGGTGATGCTGCCCGTCTGTGGACCACGCTTTGAGTAGTACTGAGCTAGCATGCTGCTAAGTGGAAAATCAGATGGGTGGCATTGCAGAAAAATGCAGAAAGAAGCTGTTGCATGTACCACTGCCAAATTGAAATGATTTAAATATCAACTTATTGTTACAAGCAGCCTCGAAAGCAATAGATGTTGCCATAGTAATTGCTAAAATGAGTTCCTGTTTGATTTCCAAGGGTTAGAAATGTTCTCATGGATTTTGTTAAAAAGGCAATTAGATAAACCATTAATCTGGGGTTCGATTTTAAGCTCCCAGTACTCCCCAAAAGGCGTTTATACCCCCAGCATTTGAAAAATTACAAAACTGGCAGTAGATGGAGGCCAATTAGCGGAGACTTTAAAGGAGTGAACAGTGCAGAAATTTTCAGGTCCTCCCCGCAATTCTGGAAGGATATGGAGACCCCCGTTCAGGGCACAGACACTGCCCTGACAGCCAGAAGGTTCTAAATGCAAGGATAAGGCATTATACTTTTTATTCAACTAAACATGCAATTTACTGAAGCCTGGATTGTGCTTTGATTTCATGGGTTTAGGTGAGTTTGTTTGTTTCTGTGGAGAGTAAAACTAGAACAAATTTCAATTCGTGCTTGGGTCTTTCACAGGTTTATTCAAAATACAAAGAATAATAAGAGGAAGGATTAGAGATGACATGATTCAGCTCTGAATTGTACTAGAATGGCTTTCAGCACTTAGTGGCCACTTTTGCAGCAGCCTCTGTGTAGGGGGTCATAAAAGACAATGTTTGGGATACATTCAGGGCAATGTGTAGAGGAAAGAACACATGGGCAGCCTCTTAAGCTGCAAAGAAAAATAGGCATAAAACACCAGCCCGAAGCAACAAGGCGCTATGAGGCCTGCTGGAAATAGAAGCTCAAAGGAGTAAGTGTGGACTTATTAAGGTGAAGGCTATAAAGAAAGAACACGTGTTTTAGTTAAGGGATGGGTACGGATGGAGGTGATTTACTACAAGTGCTTTGTAAAACACCAAACATTTAGAAGAAGACAGCAAAACCTAATACTATTTATCCCTGCTACAGCGATATAAACAGAAACTCTCAGATTTTTCATTAACCCAAAAGCCATCAGGCCCTTCTGGTCTTATTTCCCCCTTCAGAAAGACATCTGAGATGGTGTTATGGTTGAATTGTGTCCACCTAAAAGATTGAAGTCCTAACCCTCAGTACCTGCGAATGTGACAATATTTGGAAATAAGGTCTTTGCAAGTGATCAAGCTAAGATGAGGGCATTAGGTAGGCCCTTATCTGATATGACTGCTATCCTTAGAAAAGGGGAAATTTGGATCCAGGAATACGTATGATGTGAAGGTGGAGAGAACGCCATTCTACAAGTCAAGGAATGCCTGAGGAGAAAGGCATGGAATCAATTCTCCCTCACTGCCTTTGAAAGGAACCAACCCTGCTGACAACATGATTTCAGGCTTCTAGCCTCCAAAACTGTGAGACAATAAATTTCTGTTGTTTAAACCACCCAGTTTGTGGTTCTTTGTTACATTAGCCCCAGGAAACTAATATAGATCATCTTCAAAATAATTAGATGACAGATGGAAGAGAGTTTATGTATTAGTCAGCTATTACTGCAATACTACTGCATAACAAGCAAACCTGAAATTTCAACAGCTTATAGCAACAAGTGTCACTTTCTCTCTCAACCTTCTGTGGGTTGGCTGGGTTCTGCTGGGCTTTGCTCTAAAGCTGTGTGTTGGATCTAGGTCTGCTCCACATATCTCTCATCCTCCTTGGACCAGTGGCTGGCTGAGACAAGTTTTCATGTTGAAAGACAGGAGTGCGGGAGGGCAAGAACAAGGATGCAGGCACATTTCCAGCCTCTGTGCCATGTCTGTCACGATCCCATTGGTCAAAGCACAATGCACAGCCAAGCCCAAGGCTGAGAGGCAAGGAAGCACACTCTGTCAACCACAAAGCCATGGCCAGAATATGGTTGACAGGGGAGTGAAGAACTGAGAACGATAATTCAATCTACAACATTTAACTTAAGAATTTAATGTAAAATCCAAAGAGTGCTTAATACCCCCTGCTCAGAATTCATGGTGTTTGAGGAACTAGGAAAATATCTTACTCAGAGATATCAGCACAGATTGTCCACCTTGACTCTGACAAATGTGTGAAGACTGAATCTAATAGCCTTATATTGACTTTGAGTGAAGCAGTCAACAGCTGACCTTTTATTAGCAAAGAGATGGTACATCTTTGAAGGAAATAACCAAAAGCAGTAATAGGTACCTCATACGTAAAATAGTGCTGTGACTTGCACAAACATCCTTCTTTGGTATGAGATGCCAAAGTTTGTGGCTTCCTCGAAGGAACATTGTTCTGGAAACAGGAAAGGTGCCATTTGGTGAACATAATTCTCTTGGTAATTAGGGAGCCTGAAACACAAGACTGAATTGTATTCAATCCTTGGTCAAGACTTCTCCAGTCCCTGCTTTTAGTAGTAGGCTCAAGACTGGCTTGAGAAACCATCCTAAATTTTCAGATATAAAAGTCAGTAGTGCTTCATGCATACTCAGTGATGTTACCATTTACTCATCACATTTGGGACAAGCAATGTCAACTCCTGCAAATACTAATTACTCATGGGATGCAGGATGTAAAAGTGGTTTTGAGCTTAGGCTCTGGACCCAGACCACTGGCTTCAAATCCTGGTTCTGCCACTTCATGGCTCTGAGACATTGGCCCTCTCTGCATCTGTAAAATAGGGATAATACCGGCACCTGTGTCTCAGTCCGTTCAGACTGCTGTAACAGAATACCATAGACCAGGTGGCTTACAAACAACAGAAATTTATTTCTCATAGTTCTGGAGGCTGGGAAGTCCAAGATCAAGGCACTGGCAGATTCTGTGTCTGGTAAGAGCCAGCTTCCTGGTTCATAGCAGCCATCCTCTCGCTGAGTCCACTTGGTGGAAGGGTCAAGAGAACTCTCTGTGGTCTCTTTTATAAGGACATTAATCCTGGTCATGAGGACTTTACCCTCATGACCTAGTCACCTCTCAAGGGCCCCAACTTATAATACCATCACGTTAGGGGTTAGGATTTCAACATATAAACTTGCGGTGGGGGCACACAAACATTCAATCTATAGAAAGCTGCCTCGGGATTGTGGTGAGGATCAAATGAAAGAATCCATCCTTAGATTGGTGCCGGGCACAGAGTAAGTGCTCAGATGTTAGCTTTTATTATTTACCAGCAAGTATCAGGCTTCAAAAATGAGTTATACAAAATCAGAATTTATACCAGTGCAGCCAAACTGCCTACTGTGCTGAGCCACTGATGCCTTTCAAAGAAATCAGGTGGTGGAATCTTAAAGAATATTAAGTGGTGTGCCCTCTTCAGTCTTTGCATTCACCAAGAGCAATTATACAGAATTGGTTTTATTTAGTTTTTAAAAACCTGCTACTTTAATTCTCCCAAATGCTCAATATTTTTCCTCCAATTTCTCCACATGTCTTCAAGATAACTGGCTATATTAAATGAGATTTAAATGGGGGCAGTAAAGAGGTTAGCTATTTTTTCCGTATCCCGGAAGGACTCATGTAAGGTGGGATTGGGGCATCTTCCATTTGGGTGTTAAAATTGGTTAAGGTTAGAGATCCATGTTCTGTAGGCTCCGGGAGAGCAGGGACTGGGCTTTGCATCCCCGGAGTTCAGCAGGCGCACAGTTAGTACCCAATAAAAAGAGAATGAAAATAGAAATGATGAAAGAGATACTATGAAATGTAAATCATCAAAAAGGTAACATATCTGGTAGTTTGGGTATGGAAGACCCAGTAACATACAAGGGACTTAGCAGATGATTCAACATAACGATAAGAATAGTGACTAATTTATGTTTCAACTCGGCACTGACATATGGAGAAAGAAATGAATAACCCAAAAGAGATGATCAGCTTCTCTTTCATGAAACAAATGCATTTAACCAGGCCCAAACCCACAGGCCTTCAGACGTTGGAAGACTAATGTCAGCATCTTCATGGAAGAATCAGAATGCTACAACAATGTTACTAGGAAAAAAGCATTGGAGAAGTGGGCAAATATGCACCTTGCTGTGGGTTTTTGTTATGCACCAAAGAGCTCCTTTAAAAATATCACTCCTTTAACACATTACTGCACGTGAAGGGCTAATAAACAAAGCCATCAGAAGTTAGAAAGGTACTTGGCACAATTTATCAGAGGTGACCCACAACTGTATCCTTTTCCTGTCTGCTACCCACCACTGCTTGGCTCCTGGACTTTAAATTAGCAATTCCTTTAGAAATGGTACCTCCTTGTAGACTCGTTTTTTAAAAAAAAAAAAACAGCTTTCTAGTACCTTCCCACATCTTTGCTTCTCCCGGCTTCAACTTTATTAGATGTTGCCAATTTGCTTTCCAAAGTGGGGTACCAATTTACACACTTATGATCAGGGCATGAGAGTTGAAGTTGTTCGATTGCTCACACTTGGCATTGTCAGACTTCTAAATTTTGCCCGTCTGGAGTGTGAAATGGTAATTTCTTGTGGTTTAAATTTTCGTTTACCTGATTACTAATGAGGTTGGGCACATTTTATAAGTTAATTGTCCAGCCAATGTTCCTCCTAGGAGAAATGACTGTCTTCTGTCCATTTGGCTGTTGAGCTTTTATTTTCTTATTTAGCTGTTGTGTTCATATCTTCAGCACAATAATCCTGTGTTGCTTATATTGTTACAAGTATCTACTCTCAGTCTGCCCTTGTAAAATCTTTTTAAGATGCACTTTGTTTTAATTATATTTTATAATCATCAGAAGACTAGCTTTGGCTGTGCTTTGTTTTTCATTTATTAACAGTATTTTTGATGCACATGAGGTTTTTATTTTAATGTAGTCAGATTTGTCAGTCTGTTTCCTTTATGGTTTGTGTTTTCTGTCTTGTTTTAGAAAACTTTTCTTTGACTTTCTCTTATAGATATACTTTTTTCAGTGTTTTAAACTTTCACTTTTCATAATTAGGTCTTCCATTTATCTGGCATTCCCTTTTTTGGTAGGTTGTGAGGAAAGGTTCTTTTTGTTTGGTTTTTGTTTTTGTTTTTGGTATGCTATGAGTTGTGAGGGCATTTTTTTCCATTATGATCACCACTTGTCCCAATATCCTTGATTAAATTGTCCATTCATTCCCCAATGATTTGAAATGCACTTATTGTCCTACATTAAGTTATTCATTTATTCATGGGCCTGTTTCTGGGTCCAACAGCTTTTTTGGACTTTGAGAAAGTGATAGTTGATGGGGCCATGCCAAAAATATATTTTATAAAAGATATACAGATGGCTACAGAATGCCAATGGATTATATTTTATCCTAGAATATTACAAAAAGGAAAAAGATTTTGATCACAGTCTAGATGAAATTATATTTTCTGATGGCCCACTATATAATTTATTTTTAAACATTTCAACATTTAAATTAACAGCTAAGTTAGGTGGGATCAGTTATCATGGGCTAACAGCTGCTTTGTAACAAATCGTTGAAGATGCTGTGAATCAAATATTTTATCAAATGTGGTAGTTATAGTGAAGATTAAGTTTGTGGACAGAGCACTTCAGCATGTGAAATCCACCCCAAAGAAAGCTGTTTCTTGGGAACGATTCAAATACTATTTAAGCCAGGTCCCACGTACCACCTTAAAAAAGAAACATTACTTGTTTTAATGACCACAAAATCGTGCTCAGCTAAGCAATGAAATCCACATAGTTATGTCTTTATTCATAGTTTATAACCTGTCTATTCCCCAAAGTGATCAGAGGCAGCTGACAGTGGTAAAACACATTTACAAGAGGAGCACTGAAAGTAGAAGAGAAGAAAGGCATTAGCTGCCATGTCGTGTTGATCACTTCTTCCAACCCCATTCAGAATGATTCCCCTCTACGTATTTCCAGGATCTGATGTCTTTTCAATTTCACCTCTAAAAAATAACCTTGGATTAAGTGCGATATTGTATAGTTTCTCAAAGCACAGCCAAAGCTAGTCTCCTGATGATTGTAAAATGTGATTAAAACAAAGTACATCTTCAAAAAGATTTCACAAGGGCATGCCTTGTCAGTCTTGTCTTTGCCACTAAGGTCTGGGTATTCTCTGTATATCATTCCCTGCCCGGTGGGATTTCAATGGAATCATCCAGGATCTTACATCTAGACTTTCTAATTCTTAGATTCTAAACTTTATAGTGGTAATGCACTGGGGTAATTCACTTCCCTGGGAAACTGATTCTGATATTCTTTATGCCAGAATAACTCTCAATACTATGTAGTTCATGAGGGCAACAAGGTGGTAATTTATTTATTCAATGACATTATGGGTAGTTCCATGTGTCAGGCCCTGGTGGGGGTACCAAGCAAACCAAGATGACTGAAGGCCCTCAAAAACGTCCCCCAGTCTACCTGGGGAGACTAACTCACAGACATAAAATAGTGGGCTGGTGTCTCATGATCCTGCATAGACATTTGAAACAAGGCAAGTAACAATCTAAAATGGCCAAAAAGGGACAGAGGAAGGCGGGAGGGAGTGTTTTTCAGCACTTGAACGGAAACTCTGATGGTTAGGTAGAAGATACAGTGAAGGGATAGCTGTATATTTTCCAGGTTTCTTTTCTTTTCTTTTTTTATTCATCATCGTTTCAGATAGAAATGTTTAAGGGAAACAGCAGGGAAGGGCTGCCAGGAACATAGCAATTTGGTTTACCAAGATCATTATATTTAGTACTTTAATGTCTGGCTTTTGAGGTGGGGGTGAGGGGTGTTGAATTTAAGAAAAAGTAAACAGTTGTTCTTAATTATACCATACCATGGGACTTGGTGTGCTAGCTTCAAACAAAAATAATCCAGCCTTTTCACCATTACAGGAACATCAGTGATTAAACAGAATCGATCGTCTGAGTGGTTATGATTGGGAGTTATTATAGTTAAATAACGCTAAGCCTTTGAGATGAGCAGGAAACTCCAAGTGGAATTCACAGCTAATAATATCAGTGAGGCAGTCTACTGTGTAATGTAGTATGTATCACCTCCTTAGGAAGACAAATGATCTTTCCTGTTTGTAGAATGTATTATATTTTTGAAATTCACATATCACCTGATGCATTTTATATAATACTAACGCAATAAAACATTTCTGGAATTCGACACGTTGAAAAACGTTGTCTCCTTAAGCAAATAAACTTACATTAATTACTTTATTTAAGAATGCCTAACTGAGGTCTTTTCCTTTTGCTTTAGCTCTCAAGGCCCTCAGTTGCAGTAGGTAGCTCATCCCCAACACCAGAAATCTATATTTCTCTTCTTTCAAAAAAATTCTTGTAATTTAAATCTATTTGGGTAGATTGGATGCGAAGGGATTTAAATGGTAAGCTGTGTGATGAAGGCTACAGTTTTGCCCTTAGAACCGGGCCCGAGGGGCCCTGCGCTGGGTCCTGGTTTCAAGTGGGCTTCATTCTGGCTCTCCTCCAGCTGTGCCCCTCACCCCTGGGTGAGGGCTCTGCAGTGCCAACAAGATGTGCTTGCATCCTTTTCTGGAACACAGTTTGTATCCCCAAGACCTGAAATTTCCTGTCCAAACTTCTCAGAGCCCACTTCCAGTGCCCATAGGTCTCTTTCTCAGTTTATTATCCCATCATCCTGATGGAAGACTCTGCCCGGGCTCTGGGGGTGGTCAAGGTACTGCTGGTGGTGAGGGCGTGAACAAAGAAAAGGGGGTGGGCTGAGGGCCCTGTGCCAAGATGCATGGAACTTCACAGTCTGAGAATTCTGAATTGGAGCCTGATCTTCCAGGTGGATAAGAGGTATATTTACAAGTTAGGAGGACAGGATGTACTTAACAGTTTGTAGCCTGATTTACAGCTTTAAATGGTGAGTGGATGGACCTGTGTTTGCCCTCAGATCCTCCAGTGTAGGCATGAGCTTGAGAAACTGTATTGTAATTTTTAAAAAATGTAGTCAGTGAGTACTCATTAAGCTATGTTTGGAAGAATAATGACAAATATTATCTTGTGTCAAACAAGCTCTTTTTAGAGCCAAAAACTTTCAGATGCATTACAGAGCTGAAAATAACCAGTTGAAATTTGAAAAGCTTATCTTAGTTCCCTTCCTCCATTTGTAGGAGATGCCCTATTTAATGTGCATCCATCCTTTTTTGCTTTTCCACTGAGTATTCTATTGGCAGAAAGTTCTAGAGAACAGGAATATGTCTTCATTTGATAAAAACCAGGCTCAGTGCGCCCAGAAAGCACTTGACATTAAGGAATCCAGTGGTGAGTTATTACGGCAGAGGAGGCATGAACAAGACTCCTCACCCACTATCCTGAAAGAAATTATTTCCCTCTTACTCTCGGTGATTTCTAGTAACTTCAGAGAAAGGGTCCATTATTGCTCCTGTCTATTTCTTTCCCTTCATCGTGGCTGCAGAATCACATTCTGGACCTAGCCTTTTCAGGCCGACTTCTGTCATCTCATTGGGATTCCAGTTGCATTCATCCTGCAATGTTAAGTGCCTTCTGTGTCAGGTCCCAGGGGTATAAAGATGTCCAGATCATGATCCTAGCCCTCAGGTGACTTGAAGACAGGAGGAAGCAGACAGGTGTGTGTTCACATCTGACTGTTTTTACTACCAATAGGAATATGACTCACTAGGATTAAAGGGGGGCCAGGGTCTGCAGTGACCAGCAAGAGAAGGGACCAGAGAAGAGGGGACATTGTTATGGGTTTAAGTTGCATTTCCTTAATGACTGATGGAGTTGAGCCCCTTTTTGTATGTTATTGGTCCCTTGGATAACCTCATTTTGAAGTGTCTCTTCAAGTCTTTGGTCCACTTTTTCTATTGGGTGATCTGTCTTTTCTTATTGCTTTGTACCTGTTCTGTCTACATTCTAGATATGAAGGACAGGCACAATTTTGACATACCTTCCAGGCGGAGGAAAAAACATCGGCAATGCCTTGGGCAGAGTTAATTTGTGCATCTTGGGTTGGGGAAGAGGGGGAGTTGGTGTGACTTTAAGATCATGGATGAGGAAAAGAGCTTGAAGTCAGCAATCCCAAAAGTCCTATGCACCCCAATGTTTATTGCAGCACTGTTTACAATAGCCAAGACATGGAAGCAACCTAAATGTCCAGCAACAGACGAATGGATAAAGAAGATGTGGTACATATATACAATGGAATACTACTCAGCTGAAAAACAGAACAAAATCATTCCATTTGCAATAACGTGGACGGACCTTGAGGGAATTATGTTCAGTGAAATAAGCCAGCGAGAGAAGGATAATCTGTGTATGACTCCACTCATATGAGGAATTTAAAATTATGGGCTAAGAACAGTTTAGTGGATACCAGGGGAAAGGTGGGGTGGGGGGTGGGCACAAAGGGTGAAGTGGTGCACCTACAACATGACTGACAAACATTAATGTACAACTGAAATTTCACAAGATTGTAACCTATCATTAACTCAATAAAAAAAAAAGATACCATTTCACTGCAAAAAAAAAAAAAAGATCATGGATGAGGAAAGGAGTCAGGCTGATGTTCTGCAGGTAAGCAAATGTATGGCTACGTTGATTCTTAAAATATTGAAATAATTCCATACTTCTTGGAAAGTAGCTGCTACCCTGAACCCTCAATGCCTCCCACCACGTTGGCCCTTTCTGTTTTCTTCCCCTTCCCTCTTCTCTCCTTCCTTTCTCTTTCCCTTCCTTTCTTTTCCATTCCATTCTTTCTTCCTCCCTTCTCCCTTCCCTCCTCCAACAAACCAGCACTGAATACCTCCTATAGGCATAGACAGCCCTGAATGAGAATTAAAAACAAAAAACAGGAAGCATCTATGGTTATATCTATGGGTGACAAAACATGAAATACTAAGAAGCACAGCAATAATAATGCCTAACATTTTTTCAGGCACCATTTTAAGTACTTCATCTTATAATAACTATAAAACAGAAACTATTATTATCTCCATTTGTCAGATGGCAAAACTGAGACCCTGAGAGATTAGGCAATTTTCCCAAGGTCATGCAGAAGTAAGTAGCAGTGAGTGCTAGGAATCCAACCCAGGGAGTTTGTTCGCGGATGCCATGCACTTCACCACTGTCATCACTACACTGTACTGCCTGGCAGCATGGAAACGTGCAGCAACTGGAATGGTGCCACTATGAGTTACAGGAGAAGGAGAGAGAAGGGAACTGTAGCTGTCAGTGTTCGGTCAGGAAAGCAGAAACCACTCTAGGTATTTCAAAGAGAGTGTATTTGACGCAGGGGATTGATTCCAAAGGTATTGGAACCAGTTGGCAGAAAGAGCAAAGAGGGGACGATGCTACCCGGAGTTCAGTAACTACAGAAAGCTGATACTGCTACCGCTACAAGAGGAGGAAAGGTTTTGACTCCAGTCCGCAGCACACTCTCCCCTGCGGTGGCTGCTGCTAAGTGAGACTCCAGGAGCCACAGTCTGACTGATGCTCCTGGAGTCTGCAGTCACCAGCAGCCATATGCCTCTGCTGCTGTCACTTCACCCCTGCTTTTGCAGGAGCCCACAGTTGCCTCCTGGAGCTACGGATAAAACCAGGAGCAGTAAACAAAGACTAAAGCAGGCTAATGCCTCCATTGACAGAATCTAAGAGGAACTCAGCTTCAAGGGAGCCTGGAAAATGTGGCCTTCAGGCTTCACATTGAACATGCTAGAAGGTCAGAGTGGGGCTGACAGCCAAAGCATATCCTACAGGTTCAGTATTGCACAAGGAGTTGTGGATACAGGGAAGAAAAAAAAGCTTATTTCATTGAATCTAAGATACTATTCATTGTACCACAAAACTATGTACCATTAAGAAAGAAAAATGGTGTCAAATTGTGCCACACCACCAGTTGTGAGGTACATCCTACTTCTAGAGACAATAAAGCTTGAAAAAAAAGTCCCTCTTAAAATTGATACCATATGGTAAATGCCTGCCCTCAACTTAGCTGTCGTCTAATGGGGTGAATTTCTATGGAGATTGTTGTCATAGAATCTAAGTGATATGACAGGTCACCCTGTGCCCTTGAGAAGAAGAGGGGTCTAGGAGGACTTTGCTGAGGAGGCCAAATCTGAGCTGAGTCTTAAAAGATGAATCTCAGTTTCCTGAGGAAATGGCTTTCCAGGCAAAGGAGAAATCTTTTCTAAGGGCACGAAGGCTGGGTAAAGTTTGGTGTGTTTGGGGACTTCAAGAGATTTAGAATGACTGGTGTGTAGGGTGTAAACTGAGGAGACGTCCAAAACAAGCCTCGAGGATTGCACAGGTTCAGTCATGCAGGACCTCTGTGTGAAGCGTTTTGACGTTTTCCTAAAAGCTGACAGCAGCCACTGAAGGGTTTTAAGCACCATCAAGAATCCATCTGAAATTTGACTCAGGACTGCAATCAGTTGGTTCACACCGGTGTGGCTGCAGTTGTTCAGTGTTGAAACGCCTCCTTACTTAGCTGTGGATAGCCGCAGCTGCAGGCCGCCCTGCAGCCTCATCCACCCCAGTCCCTCTCCTGGACCCTCCAGATGCAGCATCTAAGAGCTAGTGCCTGTGTTGAGCAGTTAGCTAAGCTGCTCTGTGGTACTGCTGCCTCAGCATCCATTTGGTTTGGCCAAGCAGCCATGGGGGACCTTAAACTGACACTCACCCCTCATACAGGTGCATGCCCTAGATAACAGCCCGCAGGGATGCAAGCAAATGTGAGTTTCTGATATGACTCCCCCAACAGCCCTTGTGACCAACACTCTCCCGGCCTCCCAAGGGCCTTCCCCTGTTCGTCTCTTTGATAAGACCCCTGGGGAGCTTACCAAAGCTCCACTCTTGTTGGTTTGAATTGACCAATCTGGCTTTAGCCCAGGAACCCAAAGTACTCCACCTGCAGACCCTAATAAAGGCCTGTGCCCCACATCCTGCCTCTCTCTCTGCCCTCTGCCTTGACCTCCCCATGCGGCCCCTCGAGGGGTGCTGTGTATTTCCTCCAGCACCTGTGAGTAAGAACCTTCTCTATTTTAATTTCTCTTGTGGTCTTTTGTTGAACCATGGCTCACCATTTGGCACCATGTGCTCCACTTAACAAATGTTAATTTAACAAAGTCATAACAGCCTGGCACAGCAGTGGCCACTGAAACTGGCTCCAGCCCCCTGCTCAGTGCCACGCCATACTGGTTATCCAATATTTTGAATGTCATCCCTGGTTTCACTGCATAAGTTTAATGTTTAGTTTTGTTAGTTCTTCAGTTCACCTTACTACATCATAAAGAGATACAATGGTTTGTCTACCAGTGGTTCTCAAAATGCGGTCCTCAGACCAGCAGGATTAGCATCACGTGGGAGCTTGTTAGAAATGCAAATTTCAGACCGTCTTGGACCTACTGAATCAGACACCTGAGGAATAGAGCCTGGCAATCTGTGTTTCAACCAGCCCTCCAGGAGATTCTGGTGCCCGACCACTGAAATTTGAGAATCACTTCTCTACACCTCTTGCCTTCATAAACATCTGAGTAAGCCATCCTTGAGCAGTTGGCTGGAATTAATCAAAGGCATACAACTTCTGTAGGTTAGTAGTCTAACTGAGGGTCAGGGTGGGTCTGCTCAGTCTGAGGATGTAGCATGTAAGCACTGGTTGGATGAATAGTTATTACATTTTAAAAAGTGTTATGCAGCGGAATGCTTTGGAAAAAGTCTTATGGGTCTTGGAGCTGTGTTAATCATGTTATTTTCTATATTTCGTGATTCTTTGACATCTTTGTGGCCTTGTGGATCCAGGGAGGGACTGCCCTTCCGAGGGTTAGCTAATTCCTGGAGATAGCAGATGACTTCCCTTCCAGCATGCCTTTGAAATACAAACCAACTAATCGCACGAGTCCATACCCCAACCCTCTCCTCTTATCAGGCTCCTCAGTCCAGAAACTACTCCCTGCCCTAAATCACCCCAGGCCTGGTACGGGACAACTAGAGACCACTCCCATAGACCAGAACCTGCCGAAATTATTCTAACTATAACCACCAATCCTAAGCCTGCTCAGCTGCCTATCCTGCCTTGCCCATTTATTCATACCTCAAAACCCACAATTAAGGCTTTGGCCCATGCTTTCCCCTCACACCTTCTGCCACCTGATTGACCCTGGTGTTTCTGCACGTGGCCCTGTGCAGCATGCCCCTTCCTCTTGAAAACTGTGAGTAATAAACTCTTCTTTCAAAGGCTGTCTCTGTGTCTGTCATCTTACCATCCCTCATTAAAACAAATCCCGGTTACATTTCAAAACGGGAACCAGATAGATTTGAGTTCCAACTGGGCTCTGTCATTTACCCATCATGTGACCTTGGGACTATTACTTCTCCTCTGCCAGCTTCAGTGTCCTTATCAATAAAACACAGCAAAAGATTCCTTATCATAGGACTGCTTTAGGGACTGATAATAATGCATATAAAGTGAGTGCAGCTGAAGAAATAGTAGCTGTATGGCCAAGGAGGTTCGAATATCAAGGAATAAAACCCCACCTTAGTCTCAGAAACAAACAAGTAGAATACAAGGATAGATAGCCTTTCAAATGTATGTGTCCTTCCTAATGTCCAATTACCAGCAGCCACAAATCAGGAGATAGTTTGTGTGTTGCTATTTTTGTTCCCCAATGGAAAAACTTTTCCCCCACATTAACCGATGGCTGCTGTTCCTGTTAAGGAAATAAAACCTGACAATTAGTCTTTTCAACAAGAGAATTAGAGGAAGCACAGTTTATCGCTTTTCCTCCTGCTCGGTTATTTTGACACGCTATACCTACCTTCACTAATTACCTGAGGTAGATAAGCAAATTTATCAAGTAACATGGCAGAGAGAAAAGAGGTTGGAATTTGAAACCCCTCAGACCTTAAGACAAATACCTGCTGTGTGACCTTGGGCAAATCACTTAATAGCTCCAGACTTCAGTTTCCTCATCCGTGAAAGGAGATAGAACACCTAACTAAGGAAGATGTTTGAAAAGATCAGATATAATGTAAGTAATGAGTCTCATTAGCGGAAGGCCTGGGACTTGAACCCTCCCTAGTCCGAAGGACTTGCCAACAAATAACAAAGCCCCGCCACAGCCCCCAGCTCTGAGTTTTCAGCGTGTAGCTCTCCTCTCCCTCTCCTCCGCTCCCTCCCTCCTCCTTCCAGTGGATGGATGAACACATTTTTCAGGATTTGAATCATTTCCTTCTTTCTGACTGAAATTGTGGCCCACATGGGATTTTACTGCCTGAAACAGAGGACCCCACGCATCCAAATAATGACCAGATGCACTCACGTCTAGCAGAAAGACTTGGCTTCAGTCGTTATCCCTGCCACTGAAGTTGGGCT
The DNA here is from genome assembly GCF_041296265.1 of Equus caballus. Lineage (NCBI taxonomy): Eukaryota > Metazoa > Chordata > Mammalia > Perissodactyla > Equidae > Equus > Equus caballus. The sequence goes on from NC_091715.1 coordinate 17,164,697, forward strand.
GAGGTTGCAGGATTCAGTTCTCTCTGGATAAATGTTCTTACCTGTGACTCCCACAGGGAGAGCCCTAAATGCCCAGGCAAGTCCTATCTCAGGGTCGGCTTTGGCCCACCCCAAAGCCTTCCTTTTTTCCCTCAAGCTGTCCTTTCTTGCAGGTCCTCCTGCTGGAAGTCTTCCCAACAAATCTAGGCTCAGGGATTTCTATTTCTCTGGATGCTTACCGCCCTCAGGGCCAGGCCTGCGTGCTTTAGTGTTCCCTAAGTTGCCAAGGGTTTTGCATATTCACCTGCCCAAGGCCAGTTTACCAGTCCGGAATCTCTGGCATGGCTTCTTCATCTTCCCTCACAGGGCCTTGCACAGGGCCAGGCATCTGAGAAATGCTCAAGAAACTTCTGTTGATTCACTGATTTTGGTTAAGGCTCAAGATAGCCCTGGAGGGTCTTAACTGAAACAATTGGGTGGGTGCAGACCAGACTATTAACAGACCTACCTGCACAGTGACTTTTCAGTTCACCAATTTTCACAGCACTTGAGAAATGATACAATTTTTTTTAGACAACTCCCCCAACCTTTTTTATCCCAGAATAATGAATTTTCACCACAAAACACACGAAATAATATGCTGTAGTTTCAATATTACAGTTTCAGGCAAAGACACATTGACCGGTTTCCCTGACACAATAGTTTGTATTCAGGGAACATCGAATGGAATGGAATGATTTCGAGAAGCAGGTGAAGTGTGGATGAACGTTTTCCTTTGTTTATGTCTGCCATGGAGATGGGGTGAAGAGGCAGCATCTTCGGCTACTCTTTAGTTCAGGGGTCAGTAAACTTTCTCTCTAAAGGGCCACAGAGTAAGTATTCCAAGCTTCAGAGGCCATAACGTCAGTGTTGAAAAACTACTCAACTCTGACGTTGTAGCATGAAAGCAACCATATACAATACGTAAACAAATGGCCGTGACTTTGTCCCAGTAAAACTTTATTTACAAAAACAGATGGTGGGCCAGATTTGGTCCACGTGCCCTAGTTTGCAGACCCTTGCTTTTATCTTTTGTGAGCACTCATTATTTCTCTGGGCTTTGAACATCTTTATTTTGCCCTAAAGGGTTTTTTTCTGTGCTACAACTTTAAGTGCAGTTTGAGTGCAAGATAATTATCATCTCCCAAAAGGTTGAAAAATTAAGGCAGAAAATAGCACAGAATGAAGAATGCACCTTATAATGAATGATTCACTTGCACCCTTTCCTTTGCCAATTTCCACCATTCTTAAGTCTTCTTTTATTCCTTTGATGAGTAAAATAAACCTTCATTACATTACACAAAGTATTTATTTTCCACATCTTGAAAGCAGCTTATTACTTTTATAGACTTGTTTTCATTGTTCAATTAATATATTTTTCTATCTGCATTTGCATATCTTAAGTGGGGTGGAATGCATCATAATTACCTATTACAATTAATGGAAATTTTCTTTTTGGTTAATGGCTTTTCACTTAGCAGTTGAGTGTTCAGAAATGAATTCATGTCACTAAGTGATGGATAGTTGCACTTCAGAGAAAGCCCCAATTGCCCTCACCTCTGGGGAAATTGCCAGGCCAAGGAGAGTGAAGGCTGCTCTGGGTGGCAACCCATGGCCACCACTGCATGTCAATCTGGACCCAGAAGGGTGTGAGGAGATTTGGAGAAGGAAGGAAAGAGGGAAGATGTGGGTCCTGGTGTTGTGCTGGAGTGGATGTGCTCTCCCCCGTGCACAGGGAGCTTTGTCAAGCTGAAGACGCAGCGGGATACAGCAGTGACCTCCCTCGCTATCTTTCCAGTTCCTGATTTTCCTGTGCCACTTGAGGCCAGTCCTTAGTTCTCAGTGTTCTCATTTGCAAAACAGAGATGAAAATACTTTTGCTATCAAGTATATAGGTTTACCACGAGGTTAAAATGGGCTATGAAAGTGCTATGCCCATGTAAAGTATCATTATCACTTGAGGATTGGGAAGGAATTAAGAGGCTGAAAAACCCCCAGACACCAGTGTCTGAGGTTCCTGAAGCTTCTTTTTAAGAGCAAATGGCTAGTGCTAACTTGGATGATTTTTGTTGCTCTTATTTCTCCCTTCACTGTTATGTGCAAGAAACTGTAGATGCTGGGGCTGCTGCATCGAACTTGATGGACGTGATTCCTGGATTCATGGTGCTCATAGTCTAAGAGATATTATGGAGTCAAGTCCAAAACCCCTTGGGAGAATCCCATCCTAGGAGCCAAAGTCCTGTTAGGATGTGTTATGGAATAGCAACAACAACAAAATAGCATCAACAGCCATTGAGCACATAATATCTACCATGATGTCATAATTGGACAAACGCTTATGCTTTTCTGACTCTGGGGCAACATGAAATGAACAGAAAGTAAGGTAGGATATGTTACGGAATAAATCTAAAACCTTAGGAGAATCCCATGCTAAGAGTCTAAGTCCTGACCAAGACCAGCCAGATAGGACCGTGAACATGTGGCCATGTTATCCTGGGCTCATCAGCATCTGCTGAGCTCTGCGTGACTCCCAGGGCCATGGGCACAAGTTTTGCATGAGAAAAGTGCTCCACTGATTTCTAGATGTAGCTGAATCCTCCACCCTCACTTCCACTGTGCTATGACCTCCAGTCATACAAAAACAGGTAGGTAGTACTTGTGCTGCCAATTAATGACATCTATATCATTGGATAATAAAATTTTAATCATTTCAATAGATTGGAATATCAGTTGCCCTTCCCTATGAAGAAAGCAGATTTTCATAATTTAAATCGTCAGCATAATCAAAGAAATCAAAGACCCAGTCATTACTCTGTCTTTCCAGTGAAGCCAGTTGCCTTTGAATTCATCCTGGGGAATCTGCTGGAATGGGTGCTAAACCATACTAACCAACAGCTGCCTTGGTGGGACTCGGAGGACAAAATACACAGGTGCATGTACTTTTGATGTGTATTTTCATCAAAACATGCAGGGAAAAATATCATATGTTTTGTGGGTGCTAATAAGCTTAATTTGAACACTTACCCATCTTTTGTACAATTCTTAGCACCACAGAGGGGAAGTGCTTTTTGTTCTTCCTTAAAAAAAGTTCCAGTCCAAACCATCAGCCTCTGTAGGTTGTCTTAATTGCTACTTTGCACTGCACTGGACTATGACTCTGATTTTTGGCACATGCTGTCATACACAAAGTTCCTAAAATAAAATGCTCCAGGATATCCCAGGAACTCTTAGAAGGCTTTAAAAAGGGACCTGCACACTGAAAGAATATCTTCGATGAGGACAATTCAAGCAAGCAGAATAATGATTGCAAAAGAATTACATGATTCATTGAGATCTTAAAGTGGGTCCGGAGAATCCTTGCCACCTAACTTATCATGGTTTGGGGGAGCTTGACGAGAATCCAGTTTTGATAAAGACAATTATTTTTTCCTCCCCAAGTGACTATACATTTAAATAGCTAAAACATCTGTTCAGCAACATAGTAAAACATGTACACTCGGAACGCCTGAGAGAAGAGCCTGCCAAACAATCGGTTGAGAGGGACTTTGCTGGGGGGAGAGCACCAAGATAAAGCAACCACTGTTTGTTTTGTCTGGTCAGGGGGAAAGCCAAGGCAACCAATATTTTGGGTTTCTTTTATTTCATTTGTGAAGAACTATTTGAGAAAGGGTGGCGAGGGCAGATTTCCTGACGGGAATTTTTTTAAGCTGTCCATGAGTAGAAGAGCAAGAGAAACCTTGGATGTCAACGCCTAACAGACTCTTGAGACCAACCACCAAACCACGAAAAGCGACTTTCTTCTTGCGTGGCCTCTTCGTCCTTCCTGATGGAGGCAGAAGCAGGGAGCAGCATGGAGACTGGGAAGACGGCCAACAGAGGCACTCGAATAGCCCTGATCGTGTCCATCGGTGGCACCCTGGCGCTGGGCACGATCCTCTTTCTGGGTAAGTGGGGCCCTGGAGGCCAGGGGCTGGGTGACTGCAGTGAAGTTTCCTTCTGCTTTATTCTGGCAACCTCGTCAGGATGCAGGTGGAAGGCTGTTCGCTTGTGTTAGTAGATGGTGTATCCTTAGTTTCTATTAAATATGCAAATAGAAAGAAGCCTTTTCTTTAGGAGGCTAAATAAATAAATACACCCAAGTACCAAACGCATTAGTCTAGAATACGAAATGGGTGTAAAGTGGCTTCGAGTGGCTGGAGGATTCGGTTGCACTGGGCACACATTATTTTATGCATTATATTTAGCAAAATGAGTGTTTATGAATTCATAGTCAGATACTTTCATTTATTTTGTGAGGAAAGACTTTACATTGTGATCAAAACCACGCTGGAATTTCTTTCCATTTGATTTTTGTCAATGTTTGCCTGAATGAATCATGAAATTTAACTCACAAAATACAAATGAGTCTTTAAAACTGCACCTTTAATGGTATTCTTCAACTCCTTTCTAATCCAGTGACTCTGGTGGGATAAAATTTTAATTCTGCCTTTCTATTAGATTTAAAAATTAATATGAAGGAAAACAGAGGTTTTCCTCCCAAGATTTGAAAGGTATTGTGATCTAATTATTTTAATGACTCTTGGTAAGAATGATGTACCCAGAGAATACATATGCTAATAAAAGCTTATTCCTATAAAAACGAATAAAATTTCTTGGAGAGGGGAGAGGGATGTTCTAAGGTTTTAGGCGTTCTGAGCCCTTCACTATTACCCTTTGTATTTTTCTCTTAGAGTCCACACTATTTCATTAGCTTGAAAGCGATGTCGGACCAAGCCCTGTACTTAGGAGATTCTAGGTGCAGTTTGAAATGGAGCAAGCTTGGAAACATTCCTGGGCATATACAGGATGCGGGAGGCCATGTTTATCTTGGCAGGGGAAAACCAGTAATTAAACTTGAAAAGGGTTAGGGTTGTGTGGTTGAAAACTCTGCTAAAACGAGCAAACCATCTTTCCATGTTTTCTGTGGCTGACGATTTAGGAAATAAGATAGGTTTGTTGCTTTCTGCGACAGCTAAACCTCCTACTCCTGCAGCTGAATTTGTGGCTCTTGAAAACTGTTGTGAGATTTCTTGGTACTTGGGGTTTAGGCAAGTGTCCTATCCTGAAATGCAAAACTAGAGAAAAGACAATGTGGGCATGCCGAGGGACCACATACTATGTGAGAAGTGACTACAAAATTAGACTATTTGTGTCTTGCAAACACTCCCAAACTTAAAAATCCAAATGATTATTGTTTAGGCAAAAATATGGACTCCTTTAAATGATGTTACTGCTGCTGGAAACTTTTTTGACATTCCACTGTTCTTATTACATTCTGAGACTGTAACACATTCGTTGGAATATTCTTGATGGTAGCAAATCTTTGTTCTTTGAGAGAACATGATTCTTTGGGATCAGCTCTAAAGTTTTTAGAGCACAGTAAAATTCATCAAGCCAGGCAATGCTGCTATGAGTAAGGAGGCCTTACCCATATAAAATAGAAAAATAGAAAAAATAAATTTCTAGTGTGCCTAATAACCTCGCCGTGAATCTTTAAGAGGAGCTCTAAGGATATTAGAGAATAAGGATGTGGTTGCTCTACACCTTTGCTACTCAAAGTGTGGTTCGTGAACCAGCAGCATCAGCATCATTTGGGAGCCCGAGCTCCATCCCAGACCTACTGATTGAGAATCTACATTTTCTCAAGATCCTCAGGTGATTCATTTGCAAATTAAAGTTTGAGAAGCATTGCTTCACCTTCTTCCTTTTGCATGTATACATTCAGAGATATTTGCTTTAAAATAAACGCACACTCTCAAATTGAAAAATAAATTGTAGGGGCTGGCCTTGTTGTGAAGCAGTTAAGGCTGGTGTGCTCCCCTTCAGAGGCCTGAGGTTTGCCGGTTTGGATCCCTGGCATGGACCTACCCACCCCTTATCAGGCCATGCTGTGGCAGGTGTCCCACATATAGAAAATAGAGGAAGGTGGGCACAGATGTTAGCTCAGGGCCAATCTTCCTCAGCAAAAAAAAAAAAAAAAAAAAAAAAAATTTGTCAAATGTCTCTGCACTATTTCAGACTCCCTCCCTTCCCCCTACCCTTTTTCACTGCCTTAGTCCCCCAGGCTCTGCCACCCATCTTCACCCTGCACCTAGCAAAGTCCTTGTCTGAAAATCTGGGACTTGCCAGGCAGTGCTCTTTATGACAATATTCTGGTTAATGTCCTCTTCTCCTCAAGGTGTTTCTGGGTTGACTTTGTGGTATATTTTTCTGCCTGTCCACGTTCAGTCACATGTCTGCAATTTCTAGCATTCTTCTTTACCTCTTCTTTGTATTTTAGGCTCTGGGGTAATCTCTTTTCTAAACCTTAGTCCCGCTACAGTAAGAGTGATTGCCATTGGCCTTGGGGTGGTCTCAGAGGACCTAGAGCGCTAGGATTTAAGACATCAGGTAGAACTGTATGCCTAAGCTAGTTTATTTTAAAGTGTCCTTTCTTTTCTTCCTCCTTCCCCCCACCCTTCTTCTCCACAATGTGTTTCTCAAAAGCAATGGTTGGCAAACATTTTCTGTAAAGGGCCAGACAGTAAATATTTTCAGCTTTCTGGGCCATTCTGTCTATGTTATAGCTACTCGACTCTGTTGTAGCACAAAAGCAACCATGAACAATACGTTCACAAATGGGCATGGCTGTATTCTGATACAATTTGATTTCTGGACATTGAAATTTGAATTTCGGATCATTTTCATGAAATGTTATTCCTTTTTTTTTTTTTGAGGAAGATTAGCCCTGAGCTAACTGCTGCCAATCCTGCTCTTTTTGGTGAGGAAGACTGGCCCTGAGCTAACATCTGTGCCCATCTTCCTCTACTTTATATGTAGGATGCCTACCACAGCATGGCTTGCCAAGCGGTGTCATGTCTGCACCCGGGATCCAAACTGGCGAACCCCAGGCCGCCGAAGCGGAACGTGCACACTTAACTGCTGCGCCACCGGGCCGGCCCCAAATGTTATTCTTACTATGGTTTTTTTCCCCAACCATTAAAAGAGGTAAAAACCATTCTTAGGGGCTGGCCCCGTGGCCGAGTGGTTAAGTTCGCGCGCTCCGCTGCAGGCGGCCCAGGGTTTCGTTGGTTCGAATCCTGGGCGCCGACATGGCACTGCTCATCAAGCCACGCTGAGGCAGCGTCCGACATGCCACAACTAGAAAGACCCACAATGAAGAATATACAACTATGTACTGGGGAGCTTTGGGGAGAAAAAGAAAAAAAATAAAATCTTAAAAAAAAACCCATTCTTAGCTTGTTGGCTGTACAGAAACAGGTGGTGGACTGGACTTGGCCTGTGGGCTATAGTATGCTGACCCTCAATTTATGGTCATTCTCATGTTCTCCATCTGTGGATGACTACTGCAATCTGAGGTCATTTCTGCTGGTTATATAGAAATCTAAAATGAGAAACCAAACTGCTTTAAGTTTTTTTAAAAGCTCCTAACCAGTAATAAGTAACATTTTCACTTTTTATATTAAAATTATTTTCATTGTTGTCTCTGTTTCATTTACTTACACCTTCACATTTCCTGGGCTTGCTGACCCTTAATCATTTGCAGGATCTTAAGGTAACCTCCATGGATATACTGCTTTTCCTTGAGGGGTTGGGTCTGTCTGTGTCCCAATTAATTTAATTTAAACCTTCACTTTACCTATCATCAGGTAAAGCTATTTGATTTTCGTTCTGCTTCCTTAGATGTTTTGAGTCAAGAACTATTTTCCATGAAAGGAATGTCTTAAATTTTTTTTATTGAGATATAATTGACATATAACTTTCAGGTGTACAATGTAATGATTCAATATTTTATATATTGTGAAATGATCACCACAACAAGTCTAGTCAACATCCATCACCACACATAGTTACATTCTGTTTTCGTGCACTGGGAACTTTTAAGATCTACCCTCTTATCAACTTTCAAATATGTAATACAGTATTATTAATTATAGTCACCATGCTGTATATTACACCCTCATGACCTATTTATTTTATAACTGGAAGTTTGTACCATGAAAGGAGTAAGTCTTTAACTATTTCATTATCTTTTTTCTAAAATAAAATAAGGCTAGTATCACAAAGGTATTGTCCAGAATCATAAAATATTATTATTTACAACAAATTTTATTTTTCCATTACAAAAACTGACACTTGCTCATTAAAGGACATTTGGTAAACATACAGAAGTAGACTGAAGGGAAAATTTCCCCCATGGTTCCACCACTCAGGCATATTGAAATATTCCATACTAATCTTTATGTGGCTCATGTATATTTTTACCTTTCTTTTTGCTTTTTAAAGAAATCAAAACACACCTTTTGCTAGGATACTTTTATTAAAAATAGGACTGAGATGTTTCATAGGCAGTTTTCTTGAATCTATAATATAACACAAGTAAAAAGGCTGTTTGGAGGATGGCAGTAGAGAAAAGAACAAAGAAAAAGCAGGCTCCTCTTAGAATGCGGGCTAATAAATAATACAAATTGCCACACTGGCAAGTGATGTACAGGGTTTCCATCTCGAGCAGAAATAAAGGTACCGCCATGCTTTCTGATCCTGCAGCTCGGTTGAGGATGCACAAAGGCCTTGGCCCCTTCGCCCCGGCCCATCTCCCCACCACCACATCTCCAAATGATTCCTTATTTACGCTCACAGAGTACAGCAATCATGAATTCCCCACAACTTCCTCGGCTACCACAAATATCTCTGAAATCTAAACTCACATCTGCTAATGCCCAGGTGCTACCTGGAGTTTACAAATAGGGCACCTGTCTGTACTCCTGCAGAAATCCATTTAGATAATGTTGCAGCCAGATGGGGGAAATTAAGCCATTGGTAAAAAGCTGCTTCCACCTTGCAAGGTTTTTGTTTTGTTTTGTTTTGTTATGGTGGAAGTAGTTGGAAGCTTGGTCCACAAAGCTGCATCTGTCAGGTAGCTAAGCCAGGCCTGGTGGGAGGAGGGGGTGTGGGGTGTGGGGCACAGGGCAGGCAGATAATGACTCCCTTGCTAGATAACTGAGTTATATACAGTATATTTTTACCCCCTCCCCACCTTTTTGGGCCATATCTGTATAGATGGTTTAGATAAGATACAGAATTTTAAATGCCCCACATGCTAGCTTTCTCCTTCCACTCTGGATTTGCTCCAAATGACATAGTTTATAAGTTTCAATTTTCCCATCTCTAAAACAAGACTGTAGTTGTAAACAAAAAGAGTGAAATTACGAGACTTAAACCACAGATAATCAGAGATGGGGAAGAGACTTGAGTGATCATCTAGCCCAGCGGTTCTCAAACTTGAGGGCGCATCAGAATCCCCTGGAGGGCTTGTTCAAACGCAGATGGCTTGGCCCCACCCTAGGTTTTCTGATTCAGTGGGTCTGTGGTGGGGCTCAGCAATTTGCATTTCTAATAAGCTCTCAGGTGATGCTGCTGCCTCAGGACCCCACTCTGAGAAGTACTGGTCTAGTTGTGCCCACTCATCTTATGTTCAAGACAACTGAGTTTCAGAGCAAGTAAGAGTCTCACCAAGGACACTTAGTGACCAGAGTTCGGTTCTGTGATTTGGAGCCAACCAGAGTTTTGAATTCTGCGTCAATCCTGAAAAGAATGAACTGCTATCAAATGTCTTGCATATGCCCCTGACGGTGGGTTACCTGACGGCAGTCTGCTACCAGCCAGTCATTTTTTCATTTTGGTCTTTTTTCAGTGAGTCAAGGTTTCTTAAGTCTCCAAGCTAAACAGGAGTACTGCCTCAAGCCAGAATGCATCGAAGCTGGTAAGTCAGTTTTCCATCCTGTTTCACGTCATAATTATGGTACCTTGGGGAGTGGAAGAGAAAACAGGTAGTATTTTTAGTATTCTGTTTGCTTGAGGTTTACCAAGTACCAAATGTAATCTTGATGAAATTTTAAGTTTACTTTCAAGTCTCGGTGTGAAGTTGTGGAGCATAGGTTTCCTGTCTTCTTGTTCCTTGCAAAAAACAGCTGTGTGGTATTCCAAATCATTATAAGGAAATCTGAAAGGGGCTTGGAAGGCTGAGTGGCCTCTCTTAAGACTGAAGAGTGACACCATTGGCCTTCCCATGGCCTCAGCGGGATATAGATTCCTATTTATCTTAACAGTTTTTCTGTATCTTCTGGTCAGTTGGTCTGACCTGTCTGCGTCTAAGGAGGGACCCTCTGTAAATCCATGCTTCCATTGTCACCTGAAATCCCTTTGGGTTCTTCTATGCCACGTTACAAGTCATTTTTCTTGAGGTGACCAGGTCGTGTATCAGTGGGTACCCCAAAGTGAAGATGAGTGCTTAAGGTTGCCTCAGTTTTGCCACAGCTCTTAGATTCCCTCCATAAACCAGGGTCAGGGCCTAGATTTGCAGGACCTAGATTCCAGCCTCCACCCCCATTCTTTAAGTGGACAGGGACCCTAGTGTGTTTTCCAAAGGGGAAGTCATAGGAAAAGTTAAGCACACGGCCCTTTCACTTTCCTCTTGGCCTTAAGAGATTAACGAATTAATTCACCAAATATTTACTGCACAACAGGCACCGAGTTAGGTTTTGGGAATACAGCAGTGAAGCAGAATGATCAGGTAAGGGAAGGACAACTAAGCACACAGGCAATCAATGCACACACAAAATATCAGCTGGTGGTACACGTTATACAGAAAATTAAAATATTAAAATAGAATAATGTGATAGCAAGTGATACGATGGCTAGATCGATTGAGGAAATGATGTTGAAGTAACCCTGAATGATGGGAAGGGATGTGCTGTGTGAACATGGAGGAAAGGGCTTTCCAGGTGTGGGGAACAGCTGAGGCAAAGTTCCCGTAGAGGAAAGGGCTTGGCCGACTTGAGGAATGGGAAGAGTTTGCTGGGTGAGGGGTGGAGTGCAGGTGATGAGCATCAGTGAGGAACCAAGGTGCCAGGGAGTTGGGGTTTTCCTAAGTGTGCTCAAAAGCCTCTGGAGGGTTTTAAGAAAGAGAGGGACACGATCTTATTAGCATTTAAAAAGATCTCTGTGGAGAGCTAGACTCAGGGGAGCCTTTCTGGGTGGAGAAGAGACCATAGAGAGCAGGAATGGGAAGGTCACTCAGGCAGGAGGTTATTTTGGTCCAGGTGAGAGGTGATGGATGGTGTCTTGAATTCAAGAGACGGAAAGGGAGACTAGACGGTTTGGGAGCTAGAGGGCTTGCCAAAGGCTTGGCTGTGGGCTGGGACAAATGCAGAGAACCAAGGTGGATGCTTAGATTTTTGGTGGTGGTTGGGTGGCGGCATTTATTGAGATGGGAAAGACTTGGGTGAAAAGAGCTTTTAAACTTGGAGGCCTTATACAGAAGTAATGGGTTAGATAATCATGTTATTAGAGGTCTTTTTTTGTCCCATTCTTAAGTGGTCTTTATGTTTTTTTAACCAGGCAATGTTTTAAGTGACTTACGCGTGCTATCTCATAAAATCTACGTAAGAACCCCATGAAGTCAGTGCTATCACCAGGCCCAATTACAGAAGGGGAAACGTAGGCTTCTGGAAGTGAAATAACTTGCCTGGGGTCACATCCTGAGTTAGCAACAGGGCTGGGCTTCAAGTTCATGTGTGGCTCCTCTCCAACTGGGCCACGAGACCATGCCAGGTAACTCTGACCCTGGTCCCGTCTTGCCCTTTTTCCCTAACGCTAGACCTGCTAGAGTCTAGCGACTAGACAACCATTTCAGCTTCTTGATCTCGTTCTGGTGAGGGTGAGAAAGATTTGGAAGTTCCCAGGCCCTTTGTTGTTCCCAGCTTGAGCGGGTGACCTAGGGGTTTCTCCGGTGGGGAGAGGATGACCTGGAGTTGGGTGGGGCACCAGGTGGGACAATCAGAGGACAGGTTGCAGACTTTGTCACCTTGTGCTTTTGCTGTGGTAGGGTTCTTCCAGGTGCGTGAAATTGAAATTTTTGAACTCAAATTTTCAATTTGGGTTTAGTCAACTTTTTGTATAGAGGGTCACTTTGTGAGTTTTGTCTCTATTACGAATCATAATAACGCAAGAGTAAAACTTACAGAATGACATTTGATAATGTCGCCTCCTGCCAGCTAATGTGCTTTGCCTTGCTGTCCCGTTTTTAATTTTCACGTTGGTGAATTGCTAATATTGAAAAAAATAATTTTGCTGTTTCGGTAGTGAAAGGCTCAGCAAGAATACAGTCCTCTTTAGTGTAACATGACCCTCACTACGATCAGGGAGCTACACAGCAGCCGTTAAGTACAAAAGACACAATTACAGCCAAGGGACCGTCTTGAACAGGAAGCCGAAGGCGCGTGCGTGGGGCGGCGCGTGCGTGGGGCGGCGCGTGCGTGGGGCGGCGCGTGCGTGGGGCGGCGCGTGCGTGGGGCGGCGCGTGCGTGGGGCGGCGCGTGCGTGGGGCGGCGCGTGCGTGGGGCGGCGCGTGCGTGGGGCGGCGCGTGCGTGGGGCGGCGCGTGCGTGGGGCGGCGCGTGCGTGGGGCGGCGCGTGCGTGGGGCGGCGCGTGCGTGGGGCGGCGCGTGCGTGGGGCGGCGCGTGCGTGGGGCGGCGCGTGCGTGGGGCGGCGCGTGCGTGGGGCGGCGCGTGCGTGGGGCGGCGCGTGCGTGGGGCGGCGCGTGCGTGGGGCGGCGCGTGCGTGGGGCGGCGCGTTGAAGCCTTTGCTTTCTGGACGTTTTTTGAACAAGTGCCAGCCCTTTCTAAGGTGCGTCTGGTGCGTGACTCTCGTTTCTTCCTCTTCTCTATTTCCTTTTATCCTTATCCCTCTTTCGAAATGAGAGGTAGGAAAAGAATACAAAGAAAACAAGGAAAAGGCATGCTAATGGTAGTGGATAAGGGCAGAAAGGCTGACTTGAGTTTGAAGCATGATCTGGCCGCTTAAAAGGCCCGTGATCCTGGGCTAAGTACATAACCATCTGAAGCCTGAGTTTCACCATCTGTAAAATGGGAATAACAGTTTTTACTTATTATGCTTGTTGTGAGAATAGAAGAAAATAACGATGGCAGTAGTAGCACTAATCCAGATCCACAGTGCCCGCTCCTTAACCCCAAACGCAGAGAGCATCTTAACTCTGTTGGCAAGCCTGGACCCGGCCTACATTCCTGTGGTAGCAAAACTGGTGCATAACTCATGTGAGGCTGTTTTAGATTTTGTTTATCCCACTTATGAGAACATGCACATATTCTCTATAGTATTAGTAATGTGCTTGCTTCAGGAGTGCCACTCTAGACGTTGCTGGAGGTATTATATAATCCGTGGTATATGCACTGTTACTTTTCTAAAATCTGAAAAATCCGTGAGCTCTGAAATATATCTGGCCTCAAGAGTTTCAGATAAGTGTTTGTGGAACTGTAACAGCCAAAATTTATATGTATGGTTGCCATATTTAGCTATATACCTACTTTGAGGATGCTCAGTTAAATTGCAGCAACTGCTGTTTTTTTGGTGTATGTTGCATGCAGTATTTGGTATATACTTAGAGCAGTAGTCGTTTATCTGAAATTCAAATTTCACTAGGTATCGTGTATTTTATCTGGCAACCATATCTATTTGGCAATGTCTGACACTGTTCTAAGCATTTTACGTGTATTTACTCATTTAATTCTCATGAAGATCCTATGAGGTGATATTATTATCCCCATTTTACATGTGAGGAAACTAAGACACAGAGAGGTCAAGTAACCTGCCTGAGGTTGCATAGCTGTTCCATGGTGTTGCTGGCATTCAAACTCAGGTGGTCTGGCTCCAGAGTCTGTGATGATGCTATACTGCCTGAAAAGGGCTTAGCATAGTTCCTGTCACAGAGCAAATGCTCAATATTAATGATCTTATTATTACCACCACCGCCCTCTCCTTTGAGCCCTGATTAAACTGAAAAACTCAGGCTGGTAATGTGGGGTGGTGCCTCCACCTCTACTACATAAACTCTGGCTGGAGATGGCATGACCATTTTACGTTATATGCAGTGACTTGAGAGAACACACAGCCTGGCCTTTCACAGGTTTCCTTCATCATCATATTTCTTTTATTAAAACAAGATTCTTTGGGTTTTCACCGTGGAGCTGAGTAGGGGGAAAGGAGTTTTGGTGTCTTGACAACCATGGTCCCTTGTAATTTGAAGTCACAGTTCCCCTGCAGAAAGCACGCCCATGTGCCCAGCTGTGAATCGTGAATGATGGATTGGGAGCCTGAAGCTAGAATTTTCCCATTCAGCAGGCTCAGCTCCAAATTCAGTGTGAGTGAAGTATTCCCCCATTTTACATCAGGGCTGAGGTCAGAGCTGATCTTGCAGTTTTCTAGGTACCTGTAAGAATACGGAGGAGATGGATACATTTGAGGGTTGGGGGCAGGGAGAGGTTTGGGAAGGCGGCCAGGAAACAATGTGCTTATGTGAATAAAAACGTGTGTGAGGGCTCCGCTGTGTGACTGTAAATATTGTGTGGGACTGAAACTTGTCTGATCCATGTCCCTGAGGTGTCACATGGCAGATTCATTCTGTGGTTGCACAGCCAGAATAACTATAAATACAAACTGAGATGAAGGTTTCGTGTTTCCTAGCATATTTGCATATTAAATATTAATGATAAAATAGCAGTAAGTAAAAATGTAATTGGAGACAACTGAATTTATTCTGAAAGATGAAAATAGTAAGCTAATTTTAAATTTATCAAACTTTTAAGCCAATTTTTTTTTAACGGGGGAAGAGGTTTGAAAATGGTGGGGATTTTGAAGTCTTATAGAAACTAGGATGTTTGTATATTATTCATTGAGGACAGAAAGCTGTTTGAAATTTTCATGGAAAGTCTAGGCTAGAGGAATATCTAGCCTTATTTTAAACCTGAAGAACCACACATGTAACCAAACAGTAATATGCATATCTAAATTTATGCAGATTATACTTTTTTTGGCAATTCGTTCATATTTAGCTGAAAACTCATTTGAGTTTTCATTACTTCAAACAGAAATGTATTCTGGCATTCATTAAAGTGTGAAACACCCAAAATATCATCTTTCCAACGTCATTAAAAATATTGACTGCCTTTTTTTTTAGTCAATTGGTGCGTATCTTTGCTAGAGTGGTAGCCAGCAATTATATGACAGTTGGAAGAGAGTTGGAGTTCAATATTAGGAATTTTGGAACCTTCTCATTTTGTAATGAAAGATTTTTTTTAAAGCTCATGGATATGTATTTAAGTATGCACAAATTTCCTACCTATTGATTATCTTCCATATGTAATTGTGTGTGGGCTTGTGAAAGAGGAAAAAACAGTAGATAAGTCCATTGTGTCTTTCTGTTAACTTATACAAATACTCCGTTCTGCTCCTAGACGTGGGCAAGAGGGGCTCCTGCCCTGGGCCCTGCATTTGGAATGCCTCACTGTGCCCTCCTCTGGCTATGCCTCTCTTCTAGTTAAGGAGTCTTTGGCGCCAAGTCAGCAGTCCTCTCCTACAACCTAGAATTCCCTGCTAGATGGCCCAAGCCTCCTTTTAGGGCCCTTGTGGGTGCCTTTCAGGGATTTCTACCTCTGAGAGTTTTACTGAATACCAAGGGGCTCAAGAATTCATACCTGGCCTTCCAGGTCTTTATGAAGGTATATTGTAAATATGTCTTTTAAATATTTAGATTATGGCACGTGGGCCTCGGTTTCAGTTAGCCTTTGCTGTGTGGAACAAACTACGCCAAACCTTAGAGGCCTGAAACGGGAGTGATTAATGGTTCTTGTGCTTCCGTGGGTTAGGTGGGGATTCTTCTGCTGGTACTGCCTAGGCTCATTCATATAGCTGCATTCAGCTGGAGGGTCGCCTGGCCTGGAAGGTCCATGATGGCCTCAGTCACATGTCTGGGAGTTGCTACTGGCTTGGTTCTTCTCCGTGTGGCCTTACTTCCTCTAGGAGGCTTCTTCAAAGGGCAGACTCAGGGCTCCTTTCAAAGGGAGTTACCATGGAAGGTGCAAGGCCTCCTAAGGCCTAGCTTTGCAACTCACAAGAAATCACTCTGCCGTGTTCTGTTGATCAAAGCGAGTCACAAGGCCAGCCCAGACTCAAGGCAGGAAAAATAGATCCTACCGCTCGATGGGAAGAGTGGCAGAGTCACCTTGCAGAAGTGCGAGAGGGATGGAAGGAAATGTCACACACATCTTTGCAAACAATTTACCAGACACTCCGTTTGTATTCCTGTCCCATGCCCCACAGATGTTAGGGGCAGTCCTGCAAAAAACAATAACAACAATACTACCAAACTTTTATCCACTCCCTCTGAATGCAATAATTTAGTAAAGTGAAGTTGATTCAGGGAGTCATTTGAGGGGAAATGTAAAAGCCAAGGCTTGGGAAGTGATTGATATGAAATCGTTGTTTAATTTGGAAGAGAACAGTACACAATGTTCAGTGCTTGTCATTAATCCCATGACTTTCTTTTTAAATAGCTGCTGCCATCTTGAGTAAAGTAAATCTGTCTGTGGATCCTTGTGATAATTTCTTCCGGTTCGCCTGTGATGGCTGGATAGACAGCAATCCAATTCCTGAAGATATGCCAAGCTATGGGGTTTATCCTTGGCTGAGACATAATGTTGACCTCAAGTTGAAGGGTAAGTTTCTGCTGGGGTTTGGTGATGCCCTTTACAGAGAGCAATATTTGACAAGAAAAACATAGTTTTGGATTTGAAGCATGACTGCTCCCTTTTTAACTGTACTAAATTCATTTTCAAGATCTTTTTTAAATGGAAGATTGAAAGGAAAGTTGTGGAATTCGTCTCCCAGATCTCATTGCACGCCTAGCATAGGTTGTTATCTTCACATTTGATAATAGTAAGTTCTGCTGAAGCGTAAATAGCATTTGATTGAGGTTGGGAGCAAAGGAATAGTTAATGGAAATTATGTTAATATACTTATTTGTCTCTTGTGTTTGGAGCAAACTTTGTCACTTGCTCATTGTGTCCTGGATTTTCATGATTTACAAAATGTACTTAACACCTCATTGTCTTTTGACATCACTTTTGAGAACTCTGGATGACCTTGTGTTTGTCATATTGTTCCTGTTAACTTCGAAGTTGGCTCCGGGGAGACTGTCTTTTTCTCCCATGTCCTCTCTAGCAACGACAAGCTCACACACACGTACTCGCATGTGCCTGCACAAACACTTCAGAAGTTGAGAATGTCTTTGACTAGGGGATCTTCTGTTTGCATTGGATCTAATTTTTATGCTGAGCTATTGGAGAAAGCCACTTCAGGAGGGAAGTGGGGAAGTTTCAAGGACAGATAAGGTGGTCATTGTTGAGAGGAGGCAAAAATAGTATGCGTTTTTTTCCTCTTTTTGATAACTTATGCCATATAACTCGTGTTCAGTAACACCTACAAAGAATTTCTGAGAAGTTAAAAGAATCATTTTTCTTTCTTCCCCATCTCCCCAAGATTTTAAGTACATGGAAATTAAACATATATCAATTCACATACACATTATAACAACTGAAGCTATTGGCAAAATAATTAGATACCTATTGTCAATTGTAAGGAAAAATGTGCTTGAATTTCACAGTTGGATATGAATCATATGGACTTATATTTTCTACCAGGAGGCCCAAACTTAGTCTTCATAAATTATAAATGAGAATTTTTGAAAATGTCAGAGTTTTCCCCCTAACTCAACAGGTGAGATTCCCATACTAGAGAACCATAAATAAGAACTTCAGGAATGAATTTACTAATACTTATTTCCCTGTACGATATTAACCCATGCTGGTCCGTCACCTACTGCTCTTGCCTATTTCCTGTTTCCTTTCTCTGGCTTCTTTTCTTCCTAGACATAGAGATGTGTGCACACGCACACACACAGAATCATGCATGCAGAAATATCACTGAAGGATAAGAAAAAGACAAGATTTCCAGATAAATGCTCCTTTTATATTAGTTATAGCCAAAAGATTTCTATCTTCAGGGTATGAAGCAGTTACAATAATTTAAAGAACCTTCTGGGGGTGTCTTAATGTAAAAATCAGTATTGATGTACTTTGAGAAGGATGCTGTATATTGGCTCCTCCAAAATTCATAGAAATAAGAGTAAATTGTTCAGAGCAGCATGAGGGTTTTTGTTTGCTTGCTTTTAAAAAATGAAAAATTTTATTTCCAAGCTCAATGGGGAAAATAAAAAAAGAGCAGAAACAACATGCAAAAAGTAAGAAGAAAGTCACCCATAAGTCCACCCTTAGGAATAACTACTAATAAAGCAATTGGGTATATCTTTCCAGGTGTTTCCCCAAGCGTGGGCACACACGTATAGCCTCATACACACACCTATATATTTAAAAAATTAGCTGATATCATGCATGCTACTCTGTCCCCTGCTTTAAAAACTGATGTATTGCTCATAGACTTGGATTATGTCAGTAGTTATCTTTTCCTATTATAAATAACACTATAATAAATATCCATGTGTATACATCTTTATGTTTTTCTCTAAATGTATCCGTAGGATAAATTCCCAAAAATGGAATTGTTATGTTGAAAGAGTATTCACAGTTTAATTTTTGATGCGTATGGCAGAATCACCCTTTAGAAAATTATTTCTAGGTCTTTATATATTTTCTTGCTATTTTAAATGGTTACTTTTCTCCATCAACTGTTTTTTGTGGTATAAAGTAGGTCAGCAAACTATGGCCTGTGGGTCAATTCCAGCCCACTGCCTGTTTTTGCAATAAAGTTTTATTGCAAGACAGCCACATTCATCCATTTATGCATTATCAATGGTTACTTTTGTGCTACAATGACAGAGTTGAATAGTTGCTACAGAGACCATTTAGCCTGCAAAGCCTAAAGTATTTACTCTCTGACCGTTATGGAAAAAGTTTGCCAATCGTGATGCCTGGTGTAAAGCTTTGATATAGCTATATTGGATCTGATTAGAACTATCTTATTAATAACCTTTTGGTGGCTTCTTTGGGGTTTTTTTAGGTAGGTAATCATAAAATTAAGAAGGAATTACAATTTTTTGTCTCTCCTCTCCTTTTGCTATATTTGCTAGAGCCTCCAGAACAAGTGTTGAATAATAGCAATGATAATGGGTGTAATTTTTCTTTTCCTAGCTTGGGTGGTAAAGCCTCAAGTATTTCCCGCCTACCCAGTATATTTTTTTCCTTTGTTTCTAATAGGTATTCTTTATTGTTTTCTGTTATTCTTAGTTTGCAAAAAGGCATTGTTCAGGGAAAATGTCTCTTCACTTTTTATTGAGACTCACATGGAGTATCTCAACTTCTGTAGATTTTCTCATGCTGAACTAACCTCATAATCCTGAAATAAATTCTGCCTATGAATGGTTTATTATTTTCTTTAAGGACATCTATAGAATTGAATAAACTAGTATTTTGTTTTGTACATTTGTGTCTATATTTATGATTCATATTGGTCCATGGACTTTTGTGTGCTAAGTTTGTCAGTTCTGTTATCAAGATTGTGCTGGCCTTGTGAAACAAAATTGGAGGCTTCCCACATATTTCTGTGCTCTGGGAAAGACACGACCAGTGAAATCCCAAGTTATTCTGTGATAAGCACTGTAAAGGATGAACCCAAAAATTGATCCTGGGGCTCTTGCTTCGAGTACCAAGAAGGAGAGCACAAGAAGGAGAGAGATGGTGGAGTAGGGTCTCTTTTAAATTATTAGCATCTTGTACCGTATGTTTGTGTTTGAAATATAAAAATATGTATTCTTTAGAGTTTTTAATTTTGAGGTAATTCAGACTTACAGAAAAGTTAAAACAATAGCACGAGGAGCTCCCGTATACCCTTTACCAACATTCCCTGATTGTTACCGTTTTGCTACATTTGCTTTATCATAGTATTCTTTCATTCTGTCTATAGATGTATAGATATTCTCATTCTCTGTCTATATCTGTACATTTACACATATAAATAATGAGAAGATATATCTATACATGTATAGATGGATAGATATTGATATACAGATAGCTTTGTGGATATTTTTCTGAACTCTAAGTATGTTGCAGACCATTAGATATTCTTGAAATGTGTAAGTAGAGCTTTTCAAATATCAGATGTGCTGACAATCTTATTTTTTTAATCACTGGATCTTTAAATTCTGTCTGTATCTTTTTATATATTCTATATCTATCTATACATCTATGTATCTCTCGGTCTATCTACCCATCCCTCCAGCCATCCAGGTAATACCAGGTCATTGTAGACCAACTATAAATGAATAACGAGAAGAAACACTTCAAGAAGAAGAACTTCAGATCCCACCACCCAGTGATAACTTTTAAATGCTAATATATATAAAATTATATGTATATCTCAAAAGGGATCATATATTCCATTTTTATAATCTTCCCTGTTTACTTGACATGTTAACATCTTTTCATGTCAGTAAAAATAGATCTATGCCGTCATTTGCCATGACTGCTTTGTATGGATATACTACAGTTGATGTAATCAATTCCTGTGTTGCCATTTAGATTGTTTCCAGATTTTTTACTCATTGTAAGCTACTCAGAGCATGAGTTTTGAAGCCACAGCTGGATTCGAATCCTGGTTCCTTTTCATTTCTCCTCTGTGTCACTTTTGGCCAATTACTCATCTCACCTAGCTCAGTTTTCTTAGCTTTCAAATGGAGATAAGAATACCCATTTCATCGAGTTTGTGAGGACTAAAGGAGATGACCTGTATAAATTACCCAGTCTGGTTCCTGGCATTCAGCAGGCCTTCAATAAATATTTGTCCTTTGCTCCTCTATTTCGTCTCAAAGAAAGTTCTAAGGCTCATGAAGTAATGTCTATCAAATGCTTTAAGTTTTATTCTGGTCTGGTCTTTTGTAAATATCATGTGCTTCCAAAAATATTGAATACTGTCTAGATATTTTTCCTCACCCTTGATAAGAAGAGAGAACATCCAAAAATAAAACCCAATGCTACCAATCAAAAGAATACCATTTTCTTATGGCTGATAGAGAACACACAGATACGGCTGTCCAATTTGTGAAGTAAAATGGATTTGACAGACCTGGCTGATGAAAAATTACCCTCTATTGAAGTCAGCAAGCTGGCCTCGTAAATTTTTTCTTTAAATGGCATATAAGACTCAGATTTCTACTTGGAAAAGAAAATTATTTCTTGTTCTCTCTAAGAAGCAGGATTTTTTTCCAAAAGGCTGAATGTAGTCATGTGTTTGAATGTCTTAAAATTTCCTTCCTACAAAACCTCCCAAATTTGTCTTCACGTGACCGTGAAGATGACACAGCATGCGTTGCTTATGAACGACCAGATGAAAATTTTGCAAATGAGCACTTATGAAACATGAGGCAATGAGTGAGATAGAGCACTTGTGTCAAACAGAAGACAGATGACTCAAGCTAGGGCCAGCTCATCTCTAGTATGGAATAGCAGTCTTTGCCAGTATTTTCTAAAGAAATGCAGTATATTATTATGTTCAAGCACAGACATCCCCAGAAGAACAATAAGATGAAGTAGGATCCATGCATTAATGAGCAGAGGAAGATGATCGTGATTCATAGATCGGTTATTTATTTGTAAATACCTGCTGGCTGAGAATCAAATGGTTGTCATAATTAAATAATCCCCTCCATAATCTTGTTTTTCCTACAGATGATCCTAGCCAAATCATCTTTTGCAGATAATAGAAAGCTGAAAACTTCAGTTCAGCTCCTGTGAAGTCATTTGATAATTGGGAAGTTCAGATTATTGAAGACATAGTGAATTGTGTCATTTTCCTCATGCCATGCACATAGTATAAAGATGTACCAAAGTGAGCCTTGACATCAAGTTCTTTGAAACAAATGATGTCAGACTGGAAAAAAAACAAAACGAGAATGTGGTGGTTAAATGCTAAGGAGCAACCAGCTTTTGTGGTGGGCTTTTTATTCCTGGTGAAAACTCAGCCCCTGGAAGTCTCAGTGAGTCTGCTGTATAAACTGGGTGCACCCACTCCGAGCAGATTCCTATTTTTCTGATCATGCTGGCTCTTTTTCAAGTGACCACACAGGAAGCAACAAATGGCTCAATTTTACATATGTCATCATCAGTCCTGCCTGCACAGAGGGTGCTGTGTGAAGATTTGGGCCTGTATGGAATACTTTTAGAATGTGAAGTGAAATGATTTTACCCTAAAGGTTTTTTTGTTGTTCACGTTTTTCCTAATCTCAGTACACCATTTGAGCAGGGATAGGGGTGTGGGTGCGTGGAGTGTGAGGAAGGGGAAAGAAGTCGTCCAACTTAAAACGTTTAGCAATTTGGGGCTGGCCCCGTGGCCGAGTGGTTAAGTTCGCGCGCTCCGCTGCAGGCGGCCCAGTGTTTCGTTGGTTCGAATCCTGGGCGCGGACATGGCACTGCTCGTCAGACCACGCTGAGGCAGCGTCCCACATGCCACAACTAGAAGAACCCACAACGAAGAATACACAACTATGTACAGGGGGCTTTGGGGAGAAAAAGGAAAAAATAAAATCTTTAAAAAAAAAAAAAGTTTAGCAATTTGTTGTTAGGAGACACTCACTTCAGATATAGAAATGAATTTCTTCCTGAAGGCATTGTGAAAAACGTGCACGTAGCTCTCAGAGATGTTCTCTTTCTAAACAGCTGAAGGAAGTAGAGGCCATGAGAATGGCTACCATGTGTAAAAGCTTGTGTTCTGGTAGTTCTGACAGTCAGCATGCTAGGTTTTCTTCTTGTGTGTTCCTTTCCACCCCCACTGCATGTCCTTGTCTTCCTTTTTGACTCTTACCTACTCCAAGCCTTCGATTTTTTCCCCCATGGCTTTACTGTAGCTCTTCTGTCAAAGTGATTAATATTAAAATAAGTTGAGTATGCTTGATAAAAACCACGTCTATTCATTACATTCGTTCTGAGTTGTATGCTCCTTAATTTGGGAGAAATACACTTGCTTCAAACAGATTGACATGCATAGCATTTTGACTATTATTAATCTGTGAACTCAAGACTATTTACTGAGCATTTACTTTTTTCCTGGCACCAATTGCTTTCAGTCACAAGTAGCAGAAACCCCAACTCAAATTGGCTTAAACAATAAAGAAAATTTGCTGGGTTCACATAACCAAAATGTCTAGTAGTAATGTGAACTTCAGGTAAGGGTTGATCCAGCAGCTGAACCATGTTATTAAGGATCACATTTCTTTCTTTCTCTCTACTCTGACATCTACTGTCTCGTTCTTCTAAGTTTGTTTGGTCATAAGATTGTTGCCAACAGCAACCAGAATTGACACTTCCTCATTCACACCCAGCAAGAGGCATTGTGTTAGACACAGGAAAATACAGAAGTGGAGAGGCTAATAAGGCTGGCCCTGTGGCCGAGTGGTTAAGTTCATGTGCTCTGCTTTGGCAGACCAGGGTTTCACCAGTTCAGATCCTGGGCGTGGACCTAGCTCAGCTCATCAAGCCATACTGTGACGGCATCCCACATAGCAGAACCAGAAGGACCTACAACTAGAAGATACAACTGTGTACTGGGGGTCTTTGGGTAGAAGAAGAAAGAAAACAAAAAGAAAAGAAGGTTGGAAACAGATGTTAGCTCAGCTGCCAATCTTTAAAAAAAAAAAAAGGCCCCCCCAAGACTACTCATGTGGAAATTAAAAATCTGCACATCTCAAAATGTTTCAATAGATGTTGTAATCCAGGCTCTGGAGCTGCACTGTTCAATCTGGTAGCCACTAGCCGCGTGTGGCTCTTGAGCACTTGAAATATGGCTAGCTGGAATTGAGATGTGCTGTAAGTGTAAGATACACACCAAATTTCAGAATTCATTCAAAAAATATGTAAAATATCTAATAGATGATTTATTTCATCAATTACATATTGAAATGATAATATTTTCAGACATTGGGTTAAATAAAATATATTATTAAACATAATTTCACCTGTTTTGTTTTACTTTATTAAATGTAGCTACAAGAAAACTAACAATTGCTTATGTGGCTCAGATAATATTTCTACAGACAGTGCTGCTCTGGAGCCCTGAAGAGGCCATTAGAAAGGTGAGCTATCTGGGAATACATTTAAGTTTATTTCAGTGATAGATTTCAGTGATAGAGAAGGGTCAAAGAACACTGGTATTAAAAATAGTTTTCTATTCCCATCTCCAGTCCCTCTCTATCCTGTTACCCTATTAGTGTCCTTTGTGGCACTTATAGCCATCTAAAATTATCTTGTTTGTGTACTTGCTTACTTGCCTCCCTGCCCCCAGCAGATGGTAAATTCCCTGAGAGCCAGAATCTTGTTCATTTTGGGCTTCACTGTGACTCAGCACCCGGCATAGTGCCTGGCACATAGCTGATGCTCAGTAAATAGTTGTTGAAGAAAGGAGAGAAAGATTGTGCCCACTGTGAGTGGCTGGATGCAGTGGTGGGGTGACTGGCTGGCTGAATGGGGAGGGGTGGCTTTCTCTTCTCTTTTCTCCCCCTCTTCCTATGCCTGGGGCTTTGCATGTTGTCCCAGAAGAGCCCTGAGATGCAACTAGAGCTTGCCCCTTAGGGGAGGGGAAGAGTAATTGTCAGTTCTCCATTTGTGTTGCAGGCCTCAGGAAGGCAGGACCAGGGAGTGGGCAGTGAGACAGGTTAGAGCCCTTCCCAGGGCTCCAAGACTCCCTGGCAGTATGATCTGTGTAAATTACGACAAGGAAGATAAGAACTCACAGGATGGTGTTCAAGTTTGGGCTCTGAAAAGAGATTGGGGGTCTGCCACCTACTGGCTATGTGACCGCAGGCAAACCACTTGCCTCTGAGCTTCAGTTTCTCATCTGGGGATACTGTTGGATGAATTTAATGAGATGTGTCGAAAGTCTTCCGCACAGGGTTCAATAAATGGCATCTGGTATTACTGTTAATTTCATGAGAATTAAACTAACATTTTAAAAACACTTGGCACGTAGTAGATGCTTAACAAATGTTAGTTTCCTAGCCAAATAAAAATTACAACTTTAACTGATAAGAAAATTTAACAGCATTATTAAAGTAAAATACTGTGATCTAGTTTTCCCCCAAAGTCCCAACATGCCTGTAAATAAGGTAGCTAATCCTGAAAGAGGTAAGCGTTGGGGTGAAAATGATAGATGAGGATATTCGTGTGTATTTCCAACATTTATTGCCAGATTTTGGTCATGACCCCAGACCCGGGAAGTTCTTGATAACCTAATTGGTTAGACAGCACATTCATTGGGGAACATGAGTTTTAAATCACTCTTGCAGGGAGAGAGAGAGGAGGAAAGGGGAATTGGTGAAAATAAGGGAAAAATGTCATCTTCGGCCGCTCTTGATCCTCTAGATGTCATTGCTTTGTTTGTTTATACGAATTTCCCTTCTCTCTTTTCTTTCCCTCGTCCCTAGGGGATCCTTAACTCGGGGCCACAGCCCCTCAAAAGGGCTGTGGATAGAATTCAGGGACTTGAATGGGAAAATAAGCACTTTTACTTTCACTAACCTCTGACAGAACTCTAGCATTTTCTTTAGTTATGAACGTAGGCAACAAACTCTGGTGTTATTAGCCATGACTTTATTACCAGTGGGAATCATCGTTATTTTTCTATCTTGATACAGATGTTGCAGGCATCTTGAAATATTATCTACGTACATCACCACATCAAAATCATGGTAGTGGCTAGACCCCACGCTAGATCTTATTATTTAATGAGTTAATGAAGTAACACACATGATGTCAAACAATAAAACAACTGTTTTGTTAACTGTGTTTCAGAATCACTGATTTCTGTTGTAAACGTATGTTTCTTAAGCACGTATAAACGTTATTTTGAGAATGATCTGTAGGTTTAAGAGCCTGCCCATGGGATGAATGGCACAGAAACGATTAAGAACCCCTGTCTCTGTAAAGATTGCTGGGACAGGCCTCAAGAAGGTGTAGTTTTATTTAACTCCAGCCTTTCGGAGCATCCTAATTCAGGTGTTTTGAGTAGAGTTGGCTATTACATGGCCGCATGGGTCCTCGCATACCCAAATCTTTGAATGTCCGCTGTCTAGAATCCCTGGGTAATGAGCACGTTACTGACAGTGAATATGTGTTTATAAGGATGTTAGATGAAACCCGAGATTTGTGTTTGGAGATTTGTGCCAATGCCAAGCCTTGAACTGATTAAGTGCAGGCTTTGTGGGATTACCTATGGCACGGAATAAATATATTTATAGATGAAATTACTGAGTGTTGCTACCTGCCTATTATGAAAGCAGAGAGTTAAAGGTCAATGCCCAACTAGAGATGATACAGCTTTTGTTGTGGTGTAGTTAGAAATATTTACAAACAGTGCAAATGATTGAAAATAGTAATATACAAAGTAGAGTCTTTATTCATAAATACATATTATGCGATGTATGAAGGAGCTCGCTTGCCATCTGATCTTGAAGACAGGGACTCTTGGTTGGACTTGGAAGGGTCAGGGTAGAGAGGGACTGTAAATATGGAGGTGCTGTGAATGAAGTTCTAAGGAGAAGACCGAATTAGTATAACCTGGCTTTGTTGGAAGGAAGGCATGAACGGGGCTGTTGGTGAGAGATGACAGGAGCGAGATGGGCGGATGAAGGATGTCGGAATCCATTTGTGAGATTTTTGACTCACAGCAGGGAATGCTGAGGTTTCTGAGAAGTGGAGCAACAGCCTGGAAATGCTGTGCATGGGAATATTGACTGAAAAAAGGAGTGCAAAAGCAGATGAGGGGGCATTTTTGTAGTGTAAATATTGCAACACGTTATGAAAAGTTGCCTGCAAGTTAGCTTGAATGTTGTAGGAAGAAAGAAACATTTTACTTTAGAAAATTGTCAACTAAATTTAGTTTCTTTTGACTAAATATAAGTTCTTTGGCATGACTAATGACGCAGGATATGTGCATCCTGAGAAAGACATATATACACCCACAGTGACACTCCTCAACCTGCCCACACCCAGGCCCTGTTTTGCAAGGTTGGTGTGTATAAGTGTAGTTTGCTTTGCAGTTGTTTGGAAGGGTCGCATATTTTTGAAAAGCCACTTCCTGAAAGACATGACTGTTTGGGCAGGGAAGAAAAATCCTAGCTGGCTTGCGTGGTAACGGTTTGGAAGCGTACCCACGTGAGCTTCAGTGGTAACGATTCCTGAAATTCCTCCAAGTCCCCACGTGTTCCTGCTGTTGCTTGCCAGAAGCCGGAATAATAATGGAGCTGAGAATATGGGATTTTTGCAGGAACTTCTAAGGGTCATCCAGATTTCACAGCAGAAGCAGATGACTCAGATTTTCTGGGCCTTGAAACCTTCGTCTTAGAGAAATGGGTCAGTCACTTGCCTTTACTGTACTCCTAATTGGTCAATGGCAAAACTCAGGCACTAGAAAAATTAAAAAGCTGGTTGTACACAAAAGTGCTTGGGTAAACTGAGTTGTTAATTTCACCCTTGCGTTTCCAAACTCCCTGATGAGATGGCTTCAGCTGCTCACTCACCTTCAATTTTGAGAACCTTTCGATTAGGACTTGAAGGTATGGATGGGTCCAGCATCTTTACAATGTTGCAAAATCCCCATTTCTATCCCAACTTACTCCGAATGGGAGTTATTTCTACTCATTACTGTGAAGTGAGCCTTTAACAGATTTCAGAAAAAATTCGTGTGAGTACATCACACAGAGAAGGGCCTAACAGGCCAGGCATTATAGAGGTGACCTTATTTAATAATACCCTTAGTTACCATTTGTTGAACTCTCTAAAACTGAACTCCCAACAAGCCTATAAGATTTATCCTCATTTTACAAATGGGGGAACAAAGGCACCGAGCAGTACAATAGCCAGTCCAAGATCACACAGTGAATAGGCGATGGAACTAGGATTAGGATTTAGATGGTTTGATCCTTAGTGCTTGGTAAAAGCCCTGAAAACTAGGAAGGTGGTGTTATCCCATTTTACAGTTGTGAAAGCTGAGGTTTAGAGAGGTTAAGTAACTCACCCATATTCACACAGCTAGTAATCTATAAATGTCTCCATTTATAGATTTATAAATTTATTTATAAATTACTCAAGGGTCATGTCCAAACTAAGCAAGTAGAGAACTGTAGCCAGTGTCCATTGGAGAGGGTTCTGTGAGTTTTCTGAAATGAGAACCATTCAAAATAACCACTCTGGCAGTATGCTTTGCTAGTTGACATTAAAGAATGCCAGGCAATGCCCTAAGTAATTTATTAATTTCTCTCAATTTATATTTCCCAACATTTTGGCCAAGTTCTGGAAGAAAGTGAGAAAAAAAGTGAGATTTCTTTTTTCCCCCTTGATCTACACGCTGTTCTGGATACATACCAGTGCAGGTAAATTAAGATGTAAAATTCTGTTATTTTAGTCGAGGTCAAAGGTGTTGGTGTCAGTCTGGAACTTAGGAGCTGTGGAGAAGAGGAAGTTGGGGTTTGAAAGCTGCAGGTCGTTGCCAGAATGAAACATGTCTAGTGGGGATGCATGGGAAGTGCTGGGTGAGGAAAGGAGGCAATTGTGGCTCTGGCTGAGGTCTAAAGGCTGCACAGCCCATGGTGTGGCAGGATGCCCGTGAAGCTGCTCTCACCAGAGGCCTCACGCCTGCCTTCCCACTTGGCCAAACTTGTATTTTTGCCCCTGAGACCTGGATGTGAAACCTAATATTCAGGAGTTAAAATGTCTCAACTCACTGGAGGTTCACTTGTCCTTAAAGTACTTTTGAAGTCATTTGGAATAATTTTCATATTTCTTTTATTTAAATCCAAACACAGCTTTAATATTCCAGACACATTTGTTATTTCCCAGAATGAAAAATACTGGGTCTTCTGTAGTGGTAACACTATAGTTATATGCAACTTTTTGGGTTATATTTATTTGACTTAAAATTAAGCAAGAGAACACAGAAACACCGCTGAGTCTTCCATAGCCTTAACTAAATTAGTGCCATATTTCATCAAATCAAAAATACTGTCAACTGTAAGATGCACTGTTGTTTCATGTATGCTAAGACTAAGCTGTTACACAATGCTTTCTTATCACTTGATATTTTTATGTTTGTTGAAAGAGTTCTTTTAGACTTAGACATTAATTTTTATCATATGTTACTCCTTGGCATTAATTAAAAAAGGAAATCGCAAGCAGAAGGAGTGGTTGTTCCTAAAACTTCTTTGCAGTCTTTTTGATTTCAAATCATCAGTGCTTTTGTTTTCTCACAAAACATTGTCCTCTTTCCATCAACAACAGCAGTGATTCAGCATTTCTCTAAAAAAGTGCTCCCGTTGTCTCAGGGATTTTCCTCCAAGATTGCCTTTTTGGATATGCAGGAAGTTTTCATTTCGTTGCCAAATCGTAGTGAAATCTCTCTGAAGACATTGTAAGTGACAGTTTACTAGCCATGCAACCAACTCATTTGAAGAGCCGACTGTAAGAACTGCTAGATCAAGTTCACGCATGGGCAGGCAAAGGCAACTACATCGTGACTGTGCCTGGCTGACAGTTTTAAGATGGATTCCAATTTCAGAGATGTTAACATGTGAAAAAAATGGGCTTCTTAGAATTGATGAAATATGATATATAAATTGTATTTCCAATAATGCAGGCTCCCCCACTGCTTGTCACAATCTGCCTTGTTTCTGTGCTTTCAACAATTTCAGCGGCATTTGCGGGCTGTTCCCTCCTCAGCAGACCTAGGCTTGCAACACTTCCCCGATTCCTTCTTTCACTCCAATTTGCAGCTACAAAACTTTAATGCCATTCTTCCCAACCTTTAATGTGTACACGAAGCATCTGGGAATGTTGTTAAAATGCAGATTCTGATTCAGTAGGTCTGAGAAGGGACCTGAGAGTCTATGTTTCTGGCAAGTTTTCAGGTGGTGCCCACACTGCTCTTCTGGGGACCACACAATGAGTAGCCAGGCTTTACTGCATCTAAGGACACGGTATGTCACTGAAGAAATTCAGCACCTGACCAGGATGCATGGGCAGCTTAGTTTTTCCTCCATTCATGTTGTCGCTTTGATGAAAACCTATATATTGCAAGTGTCATTGTACTAGGTAAATACAAAGATTTCTTAGAATAAAAAGAAAACAAGAAGGGAGAATTATTTCTTCCCCTTAATTTGTTTTCTGAAAGATGTGTTCATTTTGTTTTCCCTTGCCTTCCTCCTCAAAAAAACTTGGGCAGCTTGAATTTATTAGGAAATCTGCATGTAATTGCAGATTAATAACCTACCCATTAATACCACATTAGTTCATTGTGATTAATAGCATCTATGTGAATGCTTAATGAATTAGTAATGACGGACTATTTGCTTGAAAGTGTCAAGAGAACATTCCATGTAAAAAGGCACTACCCATAACAGGAAAATTAATTATTTGCTGGTTGGATAATAGCTTGTCACAAACAAGATATGTTTGTTTGGAAAGCCTCATTGGTGTTGATATTTGCGCAGTGAGAGATACTTTTTAAAACATGCATAAACCTTTTAATTTAAAAAATGAGAATAGAATTTTATTTTCATCAACAGTTAAGATAGGTGTTGGAACTGATACTTATGAGAGAGGAAAACACTCGCAAATATGTGTTAGTATACTTACAAGTTTGCCTGTGTCACTAGCCAGAGATGTCCTATAGTGGCCGTTTAGATTAAGCTCTAAATTCGACTGCTTCTGCTACCTGCTGTCTATTCTGAATTCATACCTTCACTTCCCCAAGCATTTCTTGTTACTAATTTTATTCCTTTAGTAAATCATTTGTTATTTCTATGGTTCCTCACTCTTAATTCTGTGATGTCGGCCATCATTGTTTATTTCTGTCTTTGCCCTACATCTGAGGAAGCGAAGGTCAAGGAAATTATGTGACTTGCCCAAACCAATCCAGCCGTATAATTTGTCCCCCACAGATTATGGGTCTAACGTTTCAGATGTCTCCAATTTTAACCCAGGCAGAAAGAGCTGCATGAGCAGAGGCCCTTTCCAGCTGGTGCCTTTGAGGAAACCCAAGAAGCCCAGTGCGATTGGAGCTCAGAGTTGGAATGGAAAAGGGAAAAAAGACAAAACAGAAGAGAAAGGAGGGGCCAGAGCGTGCAGACCTTGTAGGCCGTATAAAGATTTTAGCCTCTGTCCTTGGGCAATGGGAAGCCATTTGTAACTGTCATGTCAAGGGGCATGATGAGTGATGCATTTTGCCAGAGCACACTGGCTGTGTGTGGAGAATGGCTCAGAGGAGGGTGTTGATGTATGGAGACCAGTTCAGAAGGCCACATCATGCTGATCTGTCTTCTAGCTTGGGATGCAGAGGAAGATAGAGTTTGTCTTGCTTGTTACAGAAAACCTCAAGCATTATTGGGTATCCTTTTCTCTCTTTTTCTCCTCAGGTTCGATGAAGGGTCATTGTCTCTTCTCTGTAGCTCCTGGTTTCTTTGAACTTGGGAAGGTACTTTACCAAGGACCCCTAATCACCCTGCAGTATCCAGTAGGGAAGCTGCAGCAGCAGCCAATGGGTACGGGAGTCGGCTCTCGTCCCACCGTCCTTTTGCCCCTTTGTGTCTCTGCTTGTGCCAAAGGTGCTACTGCTTCCCCTGTTTGGGAGGAGAGGGTTCGGGTTAGAGAAGGAAAGTGAGCCCAGCTCCTAACCCCTCACTGTCAGAAACCCAATTTTGGAGGGACAGCCTCCATGGGACCACACACTGTGTTTTGAACAGCCAGGAATAGAACCTCTGCTGCTCTCACCTCCTCATGGAAGGTGGGAGTGAAAACAGGGGTTAGTTGGGAAGTGGCTTTTTAAACCTATGTTTACAGTGTTTTGATGTCGCTGTCGTAGATGAGGGGAGGAATCGTGAAGTCTGGAGCTCAGATTTTTTAGGATTTCGGGGATGCAGTATTTATCCCACTCTTCCTCCCTGTAGGCTGTGGTATAAACTGGAGTTGAAAATAGCTGCCTTGTGTTGTTTTTCACTTTGGAAGTCTTCCGGCATAGCGCTGGTTTGTTTTTCTCTTGAACCAGTGAATGGACCCTCACCTCAAACCCTTATTGCATTTCACCTTGAAGAAAGAAACTTCTTAAAGCTGGATTTTGCAGAACTGAGGAACTAACTTAGATGGACATGGGCAAATGCAAGGAGAGTGTTTCCAGAACAAAACAGAGTAGTGCTCTCCTTGAAGAATGTTGACATTGAATTAAAATGGAGCTGCAGAGTGAGGAAATCAGCAAAGAAAGGACAGAAGCTCCTTATTTGACTTTGGGTAGGGTGGGGAAGGTGGGGGGGTGGAATGTGGGCTGATGATGTGTCCTGGGATCACAGACATCAAGAAGGACTGGTGATAATTGTCGGCTATATCTCAGTAAAGTTGGGGGAAAAGAAGGAGGGCAGGTGAATGCTGTTGGTTTAAAGTAGTGGTTCTCCAAGTGTGTTCCTTCAACCCACAGCATTAGCATTACCTGGGAATTTGTTAGAAATGCAAATTCCTGGGCCCCACCCAAGTCCTTCTGAATCAGACACTCTGGCGGAAGGACCTAACACTTTTTAACAAGCCCTTCCTATGATACTGATACACGCTCAAGTTTGTTTAGACATGCCCTACTTTGGACTAGGGCATGATGTGAAGTCAAAACTTAGGGACCAGTTAACTTTGTTCTGCTCTAACCTCACCAGGCCTCCCACCTCTGGCTAGGTGTCTCAGGAGTGTGTGTCCCTGGTCACACATAGGGTGACAAGGCAAAGGGGGTAGATGGCTCAGCACAGAGTCATTCCACCACTGCAAAAACAAGTCTCAGTGTAACCAGGGAAGGCCTTTCTTCCAGTTATGATTGAGAGATCTGTCAAGAAAGTCCACGAGGGCATTGCTGCCTCTAGCTTAGCCTCTTGGGGGCCTTGTTCTCACACAGGAAAGCAGCTTGCGGAATTTTACCTGGGGGTCAAATGAGCAAGAGTCAGAGACCTGGGTCCAAATCCAAGCTCAATTCTTATAGCTGAGTTTCCTTGGACAAATTCTTAGAGTTTTCTCCCCTGTAGAATGAGGTTAATGATACATGCCTCTTAGTGTTGGTGGGGGATTAATTGAGGTCGTGTATAGTACACCTGACACAGGGCAGGTGCTTAATAAATGAATGCTGTCACCATCGTGTCCTTGGATGTCTCAGGACTGCTCAGGAAAGACCACTGCAGGGGGTATATAACTGTACATGGCCTTTTCCTTGTAATGTCAAGATAGTAGAAATGGGAGGCAGGAGAAAAATGTAATTAGAGTTTTTACTGTAGGAAAAAACCCTGAAGATGGATTTTAATGACTTTAAGTTCAGCATAGGCCTTATATTGAATTATCTGCTAAGATACAAATTATCTAAATAGGAAAGCTACTTTTTATGAGTTAAAATATCATATTGGCAGATTCATTGTAATGCTATGCTATCAAAGAGTAATGTTAAAATTTAATTCAAATTATTTTGAAGTGTAACCCTGATAAGTGTAATCCTTATAAATTCACTTATAAGTGAACATAATGTAAGAGTTACCTTCTATTAGACTTTTGTAGTGTCTGGCAGTTTTACAAAATGGATTTCATTATGGACAAAGAGGTCTTTTGTGTTAAAAGGGGGTATTTTTATGTTATTTGGTAACCCATGATTTAGGTTGATGAGTTAGAGGTTTTTAATGCCCCTAAAATAATCTCTGCCCTTTTTTCTTAAGCTGATGCCAACCAACAATTATCATTTATAAGATGGTCATAAAATATGAACAGAGAAAAGAATTCTGACAGTTTCTCTCCCTGTATTTAGGTGGGAGTTTTCCAGAAGAATGAGAAATGTTGGCTCTTATTGTCTTTTCAGTATGTCAAACAGCCTCAGTTAATCCCATGCTTGACCGGCTGTGCGGCTGAGGCACTGCAGAGTTGAATGTCGCACAATTTGTGTGAAAACGTGAGGGTTATGGGATCCACAGACCATGACTTAGTTCAGTTGAATTTTATTTTTTAATGAGAATAACAACGGGCTTTGCAAGCTGATTTAGAGTCTTCAGTTCTAACTGCATAAGAGTTTAATACCCATGGAGTGGGAGTTAGAAAAATGAAATTTCTCAGTATGGTAAATAAACTGAGGAGCCTGGAAACCAAATTGAAGTCTGTAGCCTGGAAAATCAACAAGGACTAAAAATAGTAAGATTAGAGACGACGTTCAGCCATGGACCATCGAAGGTGATTTTTAAGTACCATCGAAGGAGAAACCAGGCCATGATATGATAGGTTTGAAAAATATACAACTAGAGAACATTTTGTTCATTACATAGGTGTGGAAGGGCATACCTTTCCTTAAAATGTAGATTTGGTTTTCCAAAGTTTTGATATTTCGTGCTTTTTCTCTCATTAGAATTAAGAGGACACGCCCCTTAATTTCTAAGGGAGAAATGTTGGCATAATGTACGTGAAACTGAGATTCACCTTGATGGCATTTGATGTGGCGCCTTTAGAATGCGGTTGCCGTTTCCATGAAGCACATCAGGCAGACAGCTCCGGCATTCCTCCTTGCTCTCTTAGCAAGTAGCTAGAGGAGTCCCTTTAGAACAGGCACATAGAAGGATTGCAGGGTGTAGGGAGAAAGAACACAAAGGACTATTTTTTAAAAAATGAATTAAAAAAAAAATTTGTAGTTGTGAAAAACACATAACAAAATTTCCATCTTAACTATTTCTAAGTATACAGTCAGTAGTGTTAAGTATATTCACATTGTTGTGCAACCAATCTCTATGACTTTTTCATCTTGCAAAACTGAAACTCTATACCCATTAAAGGAATGTGTTTTGAAAGAATTCCTGTGCTCTCGAGTGAGCCATCTCCTTCAAATGACGTCAGCTTAACACCAAGGTTCTTGGTAGGTATTTGCTCACAGGCCTAAAATTTTGTGCATTTGCAGTTTTGAAAACAGTATTAGTTGGGAAGATCCTGAATATTGCAGGAACTTCAGTTGGCTGGCCTGAACTGCATGTGACTGTTGTGAGCTCTTGACTTACCAGCGGACTGCCGAGTCCTCAGGAGTCTTGTCCTTCTTCCTTCGGAATTCCCTCTTCCTGTTCCAGAGCTCTCAGTAAAGGCCCTGTCTGAGCAGAAGTGAATTGAGTGAGTAGAATCGAGAGTTCTGTCTAGCTTCTGAGCTTAAAGGAAGTCGAATGCCAACTTAGTATTTCTCCCCCAGTATAGAAGAGCAGAGAAGTGGAAGTGGATGATTAAGCTGAGACCATTGGTAAAATAAAACTTAGGTATCTTAAAAACCAGTGTTCATGAAAACAAATGAAGTCTTGGATTTAATTATATAGGAACTGGAATGTGAGAAATGGAGGTTATGAATGTTAGCATAATCAGGGCATTGCTGATTATAAAAAGATATTATAAAAGAAGTCAGTCCAACTGCTTACAGTTCCTTTTTAGTTAGATGAAAAAAACTCTCGCAGACTTTCTTTGTCAGAAATTCTACTCAACCAATGTGCACTGTGCACCAGCCACGCCAGGCGCTAGGCCCTGGGTGTTCAGAGATGAATGTGGTCAGCCCCTGCCCCAAAGAGTACTCGATCTAATGGAGAGTAGCCATCGTTAATGCCAATTTTATGCACTAAAAGTATTTTTTGGTCATAACATTTGAGGCCCAATGACCAAAAATACCTTCCTTATTAAAATTCTCATGTGATTCATTCCTATGAGGCCAGGCTTGTGTTACAAAGGCATAGCTGTCCACACCACAGGCAAAAATAAATTCTACATGGACTGTAGATCTAAATGTGAAACAATAAAGATTCCAGAGGAAAACGTAAGAGTCTGTCTTCATGACTTCAGGGCAGGCAAAGGTGTGCTGAATAGGATACGAAATATGCTAACCATAGACTGAAAAAAGTGGGCAAATTGGGCTACATTAGAATAAAGAATTTTGGTTTATTGCATATCATTAAGAAAATGGAGTCTATGGAATGGGAGAAGATTTTGCAATACAAATATTCAACAAAAGACTTGTGTGTAGAATATATAGAGAACTTCTGCAAATCAGTGAGAAAAAGGTAGATTACCCCATAGAAATATTGGAAACACACTTGAGTAAGTGCTTCACAGAAGAGGATGTTGGTTGTCTTGATTGGAGGTAGTCACTGGAAAGGAGCACTAGGGGCTTCTGGGGTTCTGGTCATAATGTTGGTTTTGTGGGTGTGTTTACATTGTGAAAATCCTTCAAATTATGAATGGTGTACTTTTCTGCATGTGTGTAATAATTTCATTGAAAAAGTTTACATAAAAAAGGAAAATGCCTTCTTGTCCAGGATGAGGAATATGAGCAAAATATTTTCAGAAGTTAACACTGACTGCAAAATATCTCTCATCATGGAGCATTGCCTCTGCTATGGAAGCAGAGGAAATGTTGAGAGCATGGGGCTTTGCAGGGTGACTAGGGCAGGTCCAATTTATGAAATAGACCTACACGCAGAGTGGCAATGTCTTGGGTTAGCATAAGGCGTTTGGCTACCAATATCCTGAGAAAGGATGAGGAAAAAACATTTATGGAGGAAGCACTAGAAACAAGCTTGAGGGGGGCTGGCCCGGTGGCACAGTGGTTAAGTTTGCACGTTCCACTTCGGTGGCCCGGGGTTCACCAGTTCGGATCTCGGCTATGGACATGGCACCACTTGGCAAGCCATACTATGGTAGGTGTCCCACATATAAAATAGAGGAAGATGGGCACGGATGTTAGCTCAGGGCCAGTCTTCCTCAGCAAAAAGAGGAGGATTGGCGGCAGATGTTAGCTCAGGGCTAATCTTCCTCAAAAAAAAAAAAAAAAACAAGCTTGATTACCTTACAATTTTGTGTATGGCTGACTCAGCCTGTAATCCTGTTTAAGCACCATTGGTGGATCATTTATCATGTCTCGGGGCATTGAGGTAGGGACTTTCTGTGCATTAAAACGTTTGACCCTCACCACAACCCTGTGAGGTAGGCGCTATTATTATCCAGATTTACAGATGAAGAAACTAAGGCATAGAGAGAACTTCAAGTTTCAGCTAGAAAGTAGCAGCAAGCTGCAATTGGAACCCACATCTTTGTGAATGAAAGCCCACCCCCTTGATGTGTCTATTGTGTTGCCTTTTTGTTTTGGTAAAACCAATTTTATTTGAGCATAATACGAAGAAAAAATACTTGTATAATGTATATGATGTTCAAATTTGATG
The DNA here is from genome assembly GCF_041296265.1 of Equus caballus. Taxonomy (NCBI): domain Eukaryota; kingdom Metazoa; phylum Chordata; class Mammalia; order Perissodactyla; family Equidae; genus Equus; species Equus caballus. The sequence continues at coordinate 17,201,898 of NC_091715.1, forward strand.
ATTAGAAGCACTTAGAAACCAATTTTAAAGTCTGAGGTTTGTTGCACTACAGGTTTTTATGAACTGGAGTTTTCCCTTTCTGTTGTAAGATGGGTGGGAATACCTGGATTGGGGTGGGGGGATTGAGCAATCTTCCAAGAGACAGCACAAATTCTGATGGGAATGCCGTTGTATGGGTGACCCATGAGCCCTTCTCAGTGCTTGAGGGACATTTTAATAACCTGAGTAATTGCCTTTGATAGGCAGGCTTTGTTTTCTGCTCATTAATGACTCTCCAGTCTAGATTTTATTCCTGTAACCACTAATTCAAATACAGAGGTACATAAAATGGATGCTGCCAACTGATTGCCACATCGCTGTCTGCATATCAATGCTCTCCTGCCTGCTTGAGTATGGAGAGGAGGAGAGGAGAAGGGAAAGGGAATGACAAGGAACTGGTCATAGCTGAATTTGTTTTAAAAGCCAAATTCTGGTACAGAAACCGGGATTTTAACATACACAAATTATTGATATTTGTGCATGGTTAGGGTTTTGGGATTGCCTTTCTTAGCATGTCCTCTTTTTCCCTTCTCATGGTATACAGAGTGCCTTGGGTGTACACTCAGGTACATATTTAGTACTTCAGTTGTTTGGCTTGTTTTTCATCTACCGGACCTTCATGTTTGCAGCCTGTGGAGTGTTTATAGCATTGGAATAACATCACATTGCTAAATGAAATTTGGATTATTTATTTCCAAATGTGTCTCCCAGACAGTCTAATGACTGTGGAAGCAATATGGTGGGAAGGCACATGATCTGATTTGAATAGAAATATATGTGGGTATGGTTTTAGAGTGTTCTGTTTATTAAACAAAAACAATCTCTCTTCATTATCCTTGGGGCTAGGTATCCTGCTTTTATTGTGATGATAATACACGAGAAAGAAACACCAAACAAGTTAAAATAATTGAAAATGCCCACATCCAACTCAGCTTAATTTATTTTACTTGAATCTCTCCAGTTATATGGACTTGTTTGATGTACAGGTGCTTATAAAAAACTAGACAGGAGCTCTGGGTTGCATTTTTTTAAAATGTAGAACTTCTAGTTTAGAAGTAGATTCCTCTTCAGGGACTATGTAATTATTTATTCTTTTAAAGATTTTATTTTTTTTCCTTTTTCTCCCCAAAGCTCCCTAGTACATAGTTGTATATTCTTCGTTGTGGGTCCTTCTAGTTGTGGCATGTAGGACGCTGCCTCAGCGTGGTTTGATGAGCAGTGCCATGTCCGCGCCCAGGATTCGAACCAACGAAACACTGGGCCGCCTGCAGCGGAGTGCGTGAACTTAACCACTCGGCCACTGGGCCAGCCCCTAATTATTTATTATTTTAATTGGCACTCTACATCGTGTCTTGAAGCTATTGAGAGTACTGTAGGAGCATCTGTTGTACTGTCACTTGGAGGCTGCTAGGTTGTTTCAGAAATAAATGTGAAATGCCTCAACGGCAGCAGTTTGACATAACCTGTTGTAGGCAGTGCCATGGTGCTACATAGGGGTTCTTCATCTTGGCTTCTTGTTGGTAAATTGAAACTCTCAAGTACATCCAGGATGTTCTCTTTTGGGGAGAACTTGAGTCTTGGCCTGTCTCATTTACTGAAATAGTGACAACTGTTGTTTTCCACCTTCAGACAACAGCATCAGTGATTTTATAAATCAAAAATCATTTTCCAGGTGGGCTTATGTCTATGCTGGCAGCCATTTTATACATGTGGCCTCATTTAAATGGCCAGGACTTCGCATGTGTAAATGGGCAAGTTTTCAGGCAATTTGGATAGGCTTTCCAATCTTGCCTCCCCATTTCCTGTCTAAACAACTTCTTCCATGTCCACAGCATGTTTATGCAACATTGAATAAAACTTCTAATGGGAAATTTCTTCCAGGTGACCTCCCTGAGAGGCTGGGCTGTGAAGAAATCTTAAGAAACCCGACCCTGATGAAATTGCCTCTGTTGAGAATATTACTTGGTGCAGAAACAAGGAACAGAATCCAGTTATTTTTGGTTCTTGAATAAATGAATTCTGTTTCTTTTTGTGTAGGTGTCAGAAAACATTAACCCCTGCAGAAGGTCTGGTCTCAGTTGGAAATTGAACTTTTGATTTCTGTGAATTAGGAGAACGTTGGAGAAGAGAATGTTAATTTTTTTTTATTTGAACCTCAAGAAACTTGGTTCTTGCTGTCTGCGGTTCTGCTGTCTGCATATCTTTTATAGATGTGTCTTTTCCAGGGTTGTCTGTCTTTACTCTTTATTTTCTGGAGGCCAGAGCTGTGATTATCAAATGACCTCCAACTCAGCACCATGAGTGGGTGGATACTAATGACTCCTTTCTTAATGTTCCTAGCACTTTTGGAGAAATCAATCAGCAGAAGGCGAGATACTGAAGCCATACAGAAAGCCAAAATCCTTTATTCATCTTGCATGAATGAGAGTGAGTAATAAAATATTTACCTCTGTTATTCTTTAGAGTTCTCATAATGTTTAAAGATATTGTTTAAGGGAAAAAGAGAACTACTAAGAATTAATGTTTAAAGGTGTTGTTCAAGGAAAGGAACAATTTTCCAAGACTGGATTTTGATTAGCCCTGTCTTAATGTTCTGTTGCTGGCTTGATGGAGAAAATTAGAAAATAATCTTATTTCTATGACTTGGATTCTTTGGGTATCAGTTACTCCATGAGAAACTTGGGTAGGGTCAGAAGGGCAAATCCCACTGTATGTGGTGCAGAAACCAAAATCCAGAGGCCAGGTCTGGTCTGAGAAGGAACCTGGGAGGGAGGGCACTTGGGAATGTTGCTGTGTCCCATAGAACCTACTGGGACCTAGAGAATTCCAGATTTCTGGGTGGGCTAAGCTCCTTCTGCTTCTCTGTCAGCCTAACAGATATCTTTGTTGGGTGCCTTTGGCCTGTCTCAGCGTCTTGGGTCTGATTGGAATTAAAGAGACACTTGCCATTTTACCTGATCTGTTTTCTCAGGGCAATTGCAGGAAGAAGCCAGTGCCTTTGGGAAGCGTGTTAACTTGTGTAGGGTTTGGGGCATTGTTTGGTGAGCTAGAAGAGGGCAGTAAAGGACGGTGAAAGAGTCTGAAGCATTAATTCACTTTTATTGCGGAGTGATTGGTTTTATTGAGCAGTTTCCTTTAGTTAGGATTGTTCCTTAGTCTCCCAGAATATTACCAGTCTAATGTTGCTCATTGGCTGGAGTTGATGTTGGTGAGCCCATCTTTTATTGTGGGGAATATCTATCAGATTCCCTAGTCAGCTCTCCTGGCAAGAACTTCAGGTTTAGACAGTCACATTGAAGTGTGAGTCATAGGTCATTCTGTCTCTGTGGTTATGCTCAATCCACTCCACCTTTCCCTAACAGCTGAATGTTAAGTTGGGGCCTTGTGGGAATTTTCTCTTGAGAACATACACTTGCATTCTAGTTTGGTGATCTGGTTTACAATTCTAACTCTCCCTTCATATTTGCTCCCTTTCAGAAGCGATTGAAAAAGCAGATGCTAAGCCGTTGCTACACATCCTGCGGCATTCACCTTTTCGCTGGCCTGTGCTCGAATCTAATATTGGTCCTGAAGGGGTTTGGTCAGAGAGAAAGTTCAGCCTTCTGCAGACACTTGCAACCTTTCGTGGTCAATACAGCAATTCTGTGTTCATCCGTTTGTATGTGTCCCCTGATGACAAGGCATCCAATGAACACATCTTGAAGGTATAGTGAGGAATTGTTCATCCTGTTTGTTCAGTCCAAGGTTAGCCTGTTGGCTGAAGTGAAAGAGACGCATACTACCTAAATAAAATAATAAGTTAAAATTCTCTTAAATATTAGAATCTGGAATACTACCCCCTCCTAGATTTGCAGAATGTAAATCCATTAACAAACCAGTTTTGTCAGCCTTTCAGGAAGCTGGCGAGTGAATTTCAAGTGATCTGTGATCTGGCCCTCACGTATCTAGTCAGAGCATGTGTGGCACCCCTAAATTCCAGTGGGAGAGAGTTGCAAAGACTTTCTGAGCTCTGCTCTTCTCACCTCATTTCCCTGACAAAGGAGACAAAACATGTCATTATTTCTTGTTCACTAATATCTTGCATACATGCCTAAAATTTCATTGTCAGGTTCAGTCTGAATCTCTCTTCCTTCCTTTCAAAAGATAAAGCAAAACCTGTTCTGTTCTAAGTACTTGGTTGCATTTTCTGTTGGGAGAATAAGCATCTCTTCATAAAGGAATAGGCCGTGCAGACATACCCTGAGGTAGATTATTACATTGGTAAAATCAAGAGACTGTCAGAGAACTACCAATAGTGAAAGATTCATCAATGAAACAGCTTGGCAAGAATTCAAATAACATTTCTCAAATTGTTTTGTGTTTTGATCCTGCTGGGTTTTTTTTGCTTCCACAGTTACTCTAATAATGAAAGTTTTATTGAACCACTGATTTTTTACCCCAATTCTGTCCTTTGTTGGACCAGAAAATATTAATTATATATTGATATTCAAATCGTAGAAGTATAGAATCTTTAGAGTGTATTACCCTCTCCTGATATTAGTCAACTTTTTCAAATCTACACCCTGGAGTTTATTTTTTGATTACACCAAAGGACTAGCACATTTTTTTCTGTAAAGGACCAGATAGTAAATATTTTAAGCTGTGTGGGCCATATGGTCTCTGTCTCAATTACTCAACTCTGCTGTTGTACCTGGGAAAGTAGCTGTAGCTAGTATGTATACAACTGGGTGTGACTGTGTGGCAGGCTGGCCCACAGGCTGTAGTTTGCCCATTTCTAGTTTAGGCAATTGGAAGTCTCAATAAAAAAATCTTCAGTCCCTGAAAGAATTCCCATCTACTAAAGAGGAAATTCTTAGTTCCAGAGACAGCTGTATTTCCATGTTTTTGAGTGATGGAATAACAACATGGCACTGAGGTGTATTCTGATGCTGTCAGGATAAGACATGCTATGCAAGGCACAATGATGGTGATGGTCAGATTGACCTTTGTCTCGTGTTAGTAGATTACTCACTTTAAAAAACTAACAAGGTAGAGTGATGTCAGCATCATGGTGGAGTGAGCTCTTCCCTTAGTCTCTCCCTCATAAGATACAATGAAAAGGACATTCATAAACCAATAGAAGACATTCACACAACACAGTAGGTGTCTGAGAGATCCATGCAACCATACATCTGAAGGTAGAGGTGCTCGACCCCTCAGGAGGCAGTGGGAGGCTGTAAGGGGATATCCTCTCCCTCCCCTAGTGGCAGCACCCTAGGGCATGAAACTGTGTGCATTGGCCAGCGTGCAACTCTGAGAGGAGAGGAAGGAAGGGGCAGCCCTCCGTGGGAATGCCTTCACCCTTGGAGGTGCCTCCCAGCCAATGGAAATGCTCCACACTGAGGAAGCTAAGGAATCACAGGGGTGTCTTCACTGAGCCGAGCATCCTAGGAGGGCAGACAATGAAAGCAGAGCAGGAGCACCCAGGATTGTGCACCCCTTCCCCCGAGCCTGGCACACCAGCTCAGCCAGTTGGCCAGAGCAGGGGACCCCTGGCAGAATGCCTGTGCACCTATCTATGTGTGTAAAGCAGTAGTGTGGCCAGTGGGCAAGCACAGATGGGCCCTGTCAGCACAGCTTCCAAAGTATAGGCACAGCTGCCAGGTATTGTGGCAGGTTCAGAATACACAGCTCCTGCCTCCCCCCCACCCCCAAGTGGCAGCAGGTGGAATCTGTGACCAGACACTACCAGTATGTGACAGCACAAATCCGCCCCCATCAAATAGAATGAAGAGGTATATTAACACTCCAGACCAGAGAGAAAATGACAAGTAACCAGAAATAAATCCTAAAGGCGCAGAAATTTACCATCCAAATGACAGAGAATTCAAAATAGCTATCATAAAAAGACTCAGTCAGTTACAAGAAAACTCAGAAAGACAGTTCAATGAAATCAGGAGTAAAATTAATGAACAGAGGGAATTCTTCACAAAAGAGATTAAAACTATAAAGAAAGGGGCTGGACTGGTGGCACAGCTGTTAAGTTTGCACGTTCCGCTTCTTGGCGGCCTTGGGTTCACCAGTTCAGAGACTGGGTGCGGACATGGCACTGCTTGGCAAAAGCCATGCTGTGGTAGGTGTCCCACGTATAGAGTAGAGGAAGATGGGCATGGATGTTAGCTCAGGGCCAGTCTTCCTCAGCAAAAAAGAGGAGGATTGGCAGTAGTTAGCTCAGGGCTAATCTTCTTCTTCTTCTTCTTCTTAAAAAAAAAAAAAACTATAAAGAAAAACCAACCAGAAGTGTTGGAGATGAAAAACACAATGAATGAGATAAAGAAAAATCTGGATTCCTTAAATAACAGAGCTGATGTTATGGAGGACAGAATTAGCAATTTAGAGGACAGAAATATAGAACTGTTTCAGATGCAGGAGGAGAGAGAACTAAGACTAAAAAGAAATGATGAAATTCTCCGAGAAATATCTGACTCAATTAGGAGATGCAACATAAGGATTATAGGTATTCTAGAGGGGGAAAGGAGCAGAGAGCTTGTTCAACGAAATAATAGCTGAGAACTTCCTGAACTTGGGGAAAGAGCTGGGATTACAAGTAAATGAAGCTAATTGAACTCCTAATTACATCATTGTAAAAAGACCTTTTCCGAGGCATATATTAGTAAAGCTGGCAAAAGTCAATGACAAAAGATATTAAGGGCAGCAAGGCAGAAAAAAATAACCTACAGAGGAATCCCTATTCAGGCTTTCAGTGGATTTCTCAGCAGAAACTTTACATGCTAGGAGAGAGTGGAATGATATATTCAAAATTCTGAAAGACAAAAACTTTCAGCCAAGAATACTCTATCCAGCACAAATATCCTTCAAATATGATAGAGAAATAAAAACTTTCCCAGATAAACAAAAGCTGAGGGATTTCATTGCCACTAGACCTCCCCTATAAGAAATGATCAAGGGGGCCCTCAAACCTGAAAAAAAAAGTGAAAGGGGTTTACAAAGCCTTGAGCAAGGAGATAGAGAGGTGCAATTTTCTGATTTTTTCTATCTATCAGAACAGATTAGCAAACACTTACTTATAACATTAAAGATAAAGGGAAGGAAAACATCAAAAATAACTATAATCACTTCATTTTAACCACAGACTCACAACACGAAACAGAATAAGTTGTGACAAGAATAACTTAGACAGGGAAGAGGCAAAGGATGGAAGCTGCTTAGACTAAGGAAAGAAGAGGCTTTCAGAAAATGGACTGTCTCATCTATGAGATCTTTTGTACAAACCTCATGGTAGCCACTAAACAAAAAATCAGAACAGAGACACAAATGATGAATAAAGAGAAAACTGAGAAAACCATCATAGAGGACCACCAAACTGAATTTGCAGCTGGAAATACACAGGACAAGAAACAAGGGAAATACAGAACAAGTGGAAAACAAATGATAAAATGGCAATGTTAAGCTTTCGTATATCAACAATCACTCTAAATTTAAATAGATTGAATTCTCCAATCAAAATACACAGAGTGGCTGGCTGGATTAAAAAACAAGACCCAACAATATGCTGCCTCCAGGAAACACATCTCAGCTCTAAAGATAAACACAGGCTCAGAGTGAAGGGATGGAAGACGATACTGCAAGCTAATGGCAAACAAAAGAAAGCAGTTGTTGCCATACTCATATCAGATGAAGTAGACTTCAAGATAAAAAAGGCAATGAGAGACAAAGAGAGGTGGTATATAATAATAAAAGTCACACTCCATTGAGAGGACATAACACTTATATATGCACCTAACACAAATACAAAGGAGCACCAAAGTACATAAAGCAACTATTAACAGACCTAAAAGGAGACATTAACAGCAACACAATAATAGTAGGGGACTTCAACACCCCACTTACATCAAGCTAGATCATCCAGACAGAAAATCAGCAAGGAAATAGGGGAATTAAGTGAAAAACTAGACCAAATGGACTTAATAGATATATAACACTTCATCCAAAAACAGCAGAATACACATTCTTCTCAAGTGCACATGGAACATTCTTAAAGATAGACCATGTGTTTGGAAAGAAGGCAAGCCTAAATAAATTTAAGAAGATTAAAATCATGTCATATCTTTTCCTACCACAATGCCATGAAACTAAAAATCACCTACAAGAAAAAAGCTGGGAAAGTGACAAATATGTGGAGACTAAACAGCATGCTACTGAACAACCAATGGATCATTGAAAAAAAGGAGAAATCAAAAAACATCTGGAGACAAATGAAAATGAAAATACACCATACCAACTCATACAGGATGCAGCAAAAGCAGTCCTAAGTGGGAAATTCATAGCAATACAGGCCCACCTTAACAAACAAGAAAAGTCTCAAATAAGCAATCAGAACTAGAAAAAGAAGAACATAGCCCGAAGTCAGCAGAAGGAGGGAAATAATAGAGCAGAAATAAATGAAATTGAAAACAAAAAATCAGTAGAAAGGATCAGTGAAACTAAGAGCTGTTTGTGTGGGAAGAGAAAATTGACAAACCCTTAGTCAGACTCACTAAGAAAAAAAGAAGGCTCAAATAAAATTAGAAATTAAAGAGGAGAAATTACAACAGATACCACAGAAATACAAAAGATTATAAGGGAATACTATGAAAAACTATATGCCAACAAATTGGACAATCTAGAAGAAATGGATAAATTCTTAGACTCATACAACCTCCCCAAAGTGAATCAAAAAGAAATAGAGAATCTGGATAGACCAATCACAAGTAAAGAGATTAAAATAGTAATCAAAAACCTCCCCAAAAATAAAAGTCCAGGACCAGATGGCTTCTCTGGACAATTCTACCAAATATTCAAAGAAGATTTAATACCTGTCCTTCTCAAACTATTCCAAAAGATTGAAGAAGATAGAACACTTCCTAACACATTCTATGAGGCCAACATTGCCCTTATCCCAAAGCCAGGCAAGGACAACACAAAGAAGGAAAATTACAGGCCAGTATCACTGATGAACATAGATGCAAAAATCCTCCAACGAAATACTGGCAAACCAAATACAGCAATACATTGAAAGGATCATACACCAGGATCAAGTGGGATTTATACCAGGGATGCAGGGATGGTTCAACATCCACAAATCAATCAATGTGATATATCACATTAACAAAATAAGGAATAAAAACCATATGATCATCTCAATAGATGCAGAGAAAGCATTTGACAAGATCCAGCATCCATTTATGATAAAAAGTCAATAAAATGAGTATATGAGGAAAGTACCTCAATGTAATAAAGGCCATATATGACAAACCCACAGCCAACATCATATTCAACAGGGAAAAACTGAAAGCCATCCCTCTGAGAGCAGGAACAAGATAAGGGTACCCACTCTCACCACTCTCATTCAACATAGTACTGGAGGTTTTGGCCAGAGCAATTAGGCAAGAAAAAGAACTAATAGGTATCCAAATTGGCAAGGAAGAAGTGAAATTCTCGCTGTTTGCAGACAACATGATCTTACATATAGAAAACCCTAAAGAATTTGTCAGAAAACTATTAGAAATAATCAACAACTACAGCAAAGTTGCAGGGTACAAAATCAACTTACAAAAATCAGTTGCATTTCTGTACTCTAATAATGAACTAATGGAGAACTCAAGAATACAATCCCATTTACAATTGCAACAAAAAGAATAAAATATCTAGGAATAAATTTAACCAAAGAGGTGAAAGACCTATATAATGAAAACTGTAAGGCATTATTGAGAGAAATTGATGATGACATAAAGAAATGGAATGATATTCCATGCACGTGGAAGAATAAACATGGTTAAAATGTCGATACTACCTAAAGTAATCTACAGATGCAGCGCAATCCCAATCAGAATCCCAATGACATTCTTCATGGAAATAGAAGAAAAAAATCCTAAAATTCATATGGGGCAACCAAAGACCCTGCATAGCTGAAGCAACCCTGAGAAAAAAGAACAAAGCTGGAGACATCACAATCCCTGATTTCAAAATATACTGCAAAGCTATAGTAATCAAAACAGCATGGTACTGCTACAAAAACAGACACACAGATCAATGGAACAGAATTGAAAGCCCAGAAATAAAACCACACATCTACAGACAGTTAATCTTCAACACAGGAGCTAAGAACATGCAATGGAGAAAGGAAAATCTCTTCAATAAATGGTGTTGGGAAAACTGGACAGCCACATTCAAAAGAATGAAGGTAGATTATTATCTTTCACCATACACAAAAATTAACTCAAGGTGGATTAAAGACTTGAAGATAAGATGTGAAACCATAAAACTCCTAGAATAAAATATAGGCAGTACACTCTTTGGCATTGGTCGTAGATGCATCTTTTCCAATACCATGTCTACTCGTGCAAGGGAAACAAAAGAAAAAATAAACAAGTGGGACTTCATCAGACTAAAGAGCTTCTGCAAGGTAAAGGAAACCAGGAAGACAACAAAAAGATAACCCACCAACTGGGAGAAAATATTTGCAAATCATATATCTGACAAGGGGTTACTCTCCAAAATATATAAAGAACTCATACAACTCAACAATAAGAAACCAAACAAAAAAGCCAATCAAGAAATGGGCAGAGGCTATGAACAGATATTTTTCCAAAGTAGATATGCAGACGGCCAACAGGCACATGAAAAGAAGTTCAACATCACTAATCATTAGGGAAATGCAAATCAAAACTACAATGAGATATCACTTTACACCCATTAGAATGGCTATAATCACCAAGAAAAAAACAGCAAATGTTGGAGAGGATGTGGAGAAAAGCTAACCTTCCTACACTGCTGGTGGGAATGCAAACTGGTGCAGCCACCATGGAAAACAGTATGGGGAGTTCTCAAAAAATTAAAAATCAAAATACCATACAACCCAGCTATTCCACTACTGGGTATTTATCCAGAGAACTTGAAATCAAAAACAGACTTATGCACCCTATGTTCACTGCAACATTATTCACAGTAGCCAAGGCATGGAAGCAACCCAAGTGCCCAACCACTGATGAATGGATAAAGAAGATATATGATACGTGTACACACACACACACCCACCCACCCACCCACCCACCCACCCACACACACACACACCCGAAATACTACTCAGCCATAAAGAAAGACAAAATCATTCCATTTGCAACAACATGGATGCACCTTGAGGGTATTATGTTAAGCGAAATAAGCCAGACAGAGAAAGACAAACACTGTATGATTTCACTCGTGTGGAAGATAAAACATGGACAAAGAGAACAGATTAGTGGTTGCCAGAGAGAAGGGGTTTGGGGGATGGGCATAAAGGGTAAAGGGGCACATATATATGGTGACTGACAAGTAATAATGTACAACTGAAATTGCACAACGTTATAAACTTATGACCTCAATAAAGTAAAAATAAAAGAAAAAGCCTAACAAAGCAGGTTTTAAGACTATATTCTTAATTCCAGAACTATTGTGACATCGTTCCAAATGCCTTAAGTGCTGTTTTGAAGTAGGCTGGAGACTGTCTTTCAAACTTAAGTTTATGCACTCTATTGGGTGGTAGATCTTGATTCACACGCAGATAAGTAATTGCAAATGTTAACTATTTAATTTTTCACCAATTCTGGACCTAGTCCAAGAATTGAATTTGTTTCTTTAAACATTTTATTATGGAAAATAATACACACAAAAGTAAAAAAGAATGGTAAAACAAACTCCCATGTACTCATCACCCCCACTTGAACAACCAGAAGCTTTTGGCTGTTCTTGTTTCATCTAAACCCCTCCTTTTTTGGGGGAGGCTGGAACATTTTATAGCAAATACAAAATATCGTCGTGCTGGTAAATACTTTAGTGTTTATCTAATGGAAAGGACTACTATCACAACCAAAAAAGTAATCATAATTCCATAATTAACATCTGATATCCAGTTAGTTTTCAGTTTTCCTGATTGTCTCAAACATGTCCTTTTAAAAAATTAAACAGTTGGTCTTTGATTTGGGTTCCAAATAGGAATCACATGCGTATTTGATTGATGTCTATTTTAATCTAGAACATTCTGGATTTGATTGATTTCAGGGGAACCTAATAGCTGGTGGGGGAAAATTCTTGTTTATAGGACAATCACATCTTCAAAATGCAGGAGAAATAATGGAATTAAAAAGTTACCATGTTTAAAATCCCTAATGAAATAAAGGATGAAGGCAACTATCATCAATAGCTACTAAAACCGTTAGGTGAATGGTTGTTGGGGAAATTAATGATAGAGAGATCCAACTGACATCAAAGGAACCCAGATATCAACAGTAGCATTGCTAAAAGTGGGACAACCAGATTTTGTGTGCCTCCTGATATCATGCAGGGGGAAGCATACACCATCACCAGTGATGTCTTGCCAAAAGAAAAGAAAAGAAATGAAGTTGGATCTAATCAAGCCTCTAGTTTTTCTTTTTTTTGACTATTTTTTTTTTAGGAAGATGAGCCCTGAGCTAACTACTGCCAATCCTCATCTTTTTGCTGAGGAAGGCTGGCCCTGAGCTAACATCCATGCCCGTCTTCCTCTACTTTATATGTGGGACGCCTGCCACAGCATGGCTTTTGCTAAGCGGTGCCATGTTCGCACCCGGGATCCGACCCGGCGAACCCCTGGCTGCTGAGAAGTGGAACGTGCGAACTTAACCGCTGCGCCACCAGGCTGGCCTCCTCTAGTATTTTTTTTTTTAATTTAATTTTTATTGAGTTAGTGATAGGCTACAATCTTGTGACATTTCAGTTGTACGTTATTGTTTGCCAGTCGTGTTGTAGGTGCACCCCTTCACCCTTTGTGTCTACCCCCCACCCCACCTTTCCTGTGGTAGCCACTAATCTGTTCTCTTTGTCTACATTTTTAAATTCCTCATATGAGTGGAGTCTTTCTCTATCTTGCTTATTTCACTTAACATAATTCCCTCAAGGTCCATCCATATTGTTGCAAATGGGACCATTTTGTTCTTTTTTACAAGCCTCTAGTTTTAATACCACCTTACAGGAAACATGAGGAAGAGGAACATGGTAAATATTTTTTAACAGCTTGCCTTGTACACTTAATTTTCGGTTAAACTGATTCTAGAAACACTGAACTATCAATAATAGAATACTCTTTAAATATAAGGAGGCACTCATGTACTTACTACTGCTCTCCTTTGCCAGGATGGCAGCTTGTTCCAAACTGATGTGTTTGAGCATGGCTTGGCATTTGAGTGCAGCACATGTTTGCTTTAGTTATGTCCCTGTTTGTACCATTTTATATGAGTGAATATTCACACACTTGAATTAACAAAATAGGGCTACAGTCTTTCTAATCATGACACAGTTACGAGAAGTTCAAGCGTGTGTCTAGATGTGGTAGGAGAAGCGTTCTTCTGAGATCTGCATAAAACCCAATGAACCTGACAACAAAAATTAATGTATTGGTGGCTGCCAATGTTGTAGGATTTGTGAGTGTTGTTTTTATTAAAAATAGTTAAAACTATAAAAAATCTAGTTGACTATTTGGAGCCCCTAAAGCACCTTTTAGGTTTCTGGAATGTAATTTGAAAACCAGCGGCAGAGTTGAAAGAAGAGTAGGCTTTAGTGTTAAAGAGATTGAGGTTCGTGGTTTGGCTTTGTGATTTACTCACTGAATATCTGTGTGCAAATTGCTTCACCTCTCTGAGTCTCCTTTTCCCCATGTGTAATGAAAGGTGAATTAGAATTTACTTTTCACTGTCGCTGTGAGGTTTAAATGAGATGAATTTGGTGATGGATTACAGGAAAGGTACTGGTACACAGTAGTGTATGACAAAAGGTGCCCTTCTTTTAAAGCATGGCCAGGCAACTGGTCAGAACCATTTGGAGACTGTTTCTCTTCAATTTTTGTACCCAACATACCTCTCAGATCTCAAATTCAGATGTGTGAGAAATAGGCATTTTCTTTAGTCAATCTCATCTCTGACTGAGCTCCTACCCCACCTTTTAGGGGGAAACTGAACCAGTCTAGGCACTTCCCCACCTCCTGGTTGCCCCATTCCTCAGCTTTCTCCTAGCATCTGGGAGACCCTCCGATCATCAGTTATCTGTTTCTGAAAAGAAACCCGCTATTCCAGTCCATGTGGCCCCTTCAAGTGTGCTTCTCTGGGCTCCCCACTCCTCAGATCTTGCCACTTTCTAGGGGCATTGACTGGTCCCTCTGCTCATCAGAAACTTTGACTTCTTTGGCTGCCTAGGAGATCCTCTTTTTTCTCTGGGAGAAGTCTCTCTTACCCTAAACTCTCTTTTCTCAGTGTACATAGACGTCCTTTTCCATCACATTCTGTTTTCCTCAATGTTTTTACCTTGTCTAGTCCCTAGGACTCTTTCTGGGAAGGCACAGCACGGTGGGCATACCCTTGAGTGAGCAGGTGGCGCCTCTGGGTAAAGAAAAAGGTGCCTTTCCAATGGACAGATGTATCCCCATGCCAAGAACATGCTGTTCAGCAAGCAGGGGTTGCTCAGACCCACACAATGGTCCTCTGTAAAGCTCCCCTGTGGGGAGATGGCACAAGATCTGCCATAGGCTTAAATGGGAGAAAGGAAATAAAAATAAAAGAAACCACAGAAGCTAATCCCCAAAAACGTTATCATGATATATGTGTTTGGGTTTATTTTATATAACAAGATAAGAATGAGGGTTTAAGAGGCAATAAAAGACTTGAATATATATGATCCTGAAAGAGTGTTTGGAAGGCTGGAGTTGTCTCAGTATGTATTACTGAAACTGACTTAAAGTCATCATCACTCAGTGACCTGCATTTGTCTGACTCTTAGCAAAATCCATAAGGATGACAAGGACAGACTCTCTTGGAAATGAAGTTTTTCTGATTTCTTTGTTTTTTACTTTTCCTACATCATAATGTGTCAGATGTTTTTTTTTTTTTTGTATTACTGCTTTGTTTCCTAACCTGAGGTTTATTGCAGTTGGAGAAAAAAAATTCATATTTCAGTTCAGTGTATCGGATTTCCTAAACACATATTTTATTTTCTACTTGCAATATTCAGATCAGTTATAAATGCAAGGATTAAAAAACCTCAAATAACACAGTGTCCTGATGTTGGCCTCTTGAGAAATTCTTTTGCCTCAAGAGTTTGTATGTTTCTAATGAGATTTAATTGACTGACCTTATTCCATCTGTTTGGTGTATTTAAAATGTTCCCTAGAAACCATAACAATCTGAAGGTTTAAAAAAGGTCTGGTAACTTCACTGGAATCATCTAAACTTTTACAATAAGTGGATTTAACTTCATTTCATCAGAGAGAAGCTTTGGCTTTCTTGATATTGTCTACACAGTTTCCTTTCCTATGAGACTGAAGCTCAAAAGATGCTCCAAGTGGTCCAAATCTAATTGAAAGCCAAAGCATCTTAATCATAATATTGTGTTTCATGATCCAGGCTTACTTAATTTTTGGAAGGAACGGTGGTAGATTGGGAATTGCAGTACGATGAAGCCAGGCTGCTTGTGACTTAGTTGTTTTGGGCTGATTAGAGAAGATGATTGAACATAGTAATTTGAGGATTTTAGCAATACACATAGACAGGATGGATGTTATGAAAACATCTTTTTCCCCTTTGAAACAAGAGCCATATTTTTCCTTAAATTTTTCATAACATCACTAACTCTTAACTTGGCCTTTGTAGAATTTGTTCTGTATGAAGGGGATTTTCATGGAAAACTATGATCCTATACAGGTTTTATGTATTAAAAAAATAAAATATTTGGCATTATAGTAATGAAGAAGAAACTAGAGGAGATAGATTAAAACAATCTAAAGTCATATAGACTAATGATACGGGCACGTAGGATCCAGTTTTTATTCAGTTGCTACTAATTTTTGATTTATTTAGATCTTGTATCTTGTTAATTTGACTTAACATTTTTATGTGTGAATCAGATTTAAATGAGAAAATCTGTTGGGATTAGTTTTATTCAGTCTTTAGGAAGTTGCTGATATTCAAGAAAGAACAGCTATAGATTTAGAGAAGGTTCTGGAACTTTAAAAAAATTCATTTATTTTAAATTTATATACAGTTTGCTTTTTGTGATGCATGTGTCTAGAAGTTTTGAAAAATGCATGGAGTCATTTAATCACCACCATAATCAAGAAACAGAATAGTTCCATCGCCCCCCAAAAATTACCTCGTGTTGCCCCTTCGTAGTCAACCACTTTCTCCATCCCCAAACCGTGTTCTCTTTTTGTTTTGCCCTTTTCGAAATGGGATTAAAATTTTCCTGTGTTGTTGCATGTATCAGTAGTTCATTCCTTTTTATGGCTGAGTAGTATTCCATTGTGTATCACAGTTTGTTTATCCATTTACCAGTGGAAGAACATTTGGATTGTTTCTAGTTTTGGGCAAATATGAATAAAAGTTGCATGCAGGTTTTTGTGTGAGCAGAAGTCTTCATTTCTCTTGGGTAAATAGCTAGGAGCAGGATTGCTGGGTCATATGTAAGTGGGTAAGAAACTGTCAGACTCGTTTCCAGAGTGGTTCTGCTGTTTTTCATTCCCATCAGCAATGTATGAGTGATCTAGCTTTTCCACATTCTTGTCAGCACTTGGTGTTATCAGGGTTTTTTTTTTGCCACTCTAGTAGATGTGTAGTGGTGTTTTATTGTGGGTTTAATTTACATTTTCCTAATGGCTAGTGATGTTGAGCATCTTTTCATGCACTTATTTTCCATCTTCAGATCTTCTCCGGTGAAGTGTCTGTTCAGATTTTTTGTCCACTTTTAAATTGGGTTGTTTTCTTATTGAATTTTGAGGGCTCTTTATATGTTCTGCATACAAGTCCTTTGTCATATATGAGATTTTCAAATATTTTCTTGCTCTCTGTAGTTTGTTTTTTCATTCTTCTAACAGTTTCTTTCAGAGAGCAAAAGTTTTATTGATGGAATCCAATTTATTTTTTCTTTTATGAATTGTGATTTTGGTGTTATGTCTAAGAACCAAACTTTCGTCTAGCCCCAAGTCACAAAGATTTTCCTCTATGTTTTCTTCTAGAAGTTTTATAATTTTAGGTTTATGATCCATTTTGAATTAATTTTTACATAAGGTGTGAGGTATGGGTGGAGGTTAATTTTTTTGTATATGGGTGTCCAGTTGTTCTAGCATGTTCTTTGAAAAGACTGTTTTCTTCCCTTTGATTGCCTTTAAGGTGTTGAAAGTTTTAATTCAAGAAATTATGCTATACTTTTCCATAATAATAATTCTAGTTATTTAGTTGTCTGATTATTATTTGTATTTTTATCACCTATCCTAAACTTTCCAGAGTTCTAAAATTTTCAAAGATTTCTCAAAACAAAATTATCATTTAATTCCTTTCAAATAAAAAAATCAGTGCAACACAGTATTTTAGGGGTAGGGAGGTGGAAATCCTGATTTATCAACTCCATCCAGATTGGCATTTTGCACAATACTGCAATGAGAAGAATACTGGATCTGGTGACAGGAGACAATGATTCTCCTCGGAGCTCTGCCCAACCGTGTTACCTTGCGAAAGTCACAACCCTTCTCTGGCTTTTGTTTCTCCACCCATCAAATAAAGGGGAAAACCAGATCTTCTCTAAGACCTTTTCCAACTCACATAGCTTTGACGCTATTCAGTATTGATAGAACTTCAAAAGGGTTAGAAACCATAAATCAGGGAAGCAGTTGAGGGTCTGATACTTTATAATATCTATCATTGCTGAAGGGCCTATTTACATGTATCTCTGAATGCACTGAATTGTTTTTGTAATGGTGACACAAGCTCAAAATATGGCTGGGATGCAGATCTCATGACTCTTGTTAATATGGTACATAAGAATTTGCAGTGCAAGCAGAATGCTTTCTGTTTTTGTTTCAACAGCTGGACCAAGCAACGCTCTCCTTAGCCGTGAGGGAAGACTACCTTGATAATAGCACAGAAGCCAAATCAGTAAGTTTTACTCATATTCAAGTCTGTGCCTTGCTGGGCTGTTGTTGGGTTCATAAGTTGTTCTAAAATCCCGACTCTTTACTGGAAATGAGCAGTGTGGCTATTTGATGATCATATTCCCAATGCAGGAAGCAAAGGCCTTTTATTCAGGCAGCTAGATGGCACTCCCTCTCTTCTGGAAGTCTGGGCATCAAGGCTGTATAAGTCCTTGTGCTCAGTGCCCTCATGATTGAGCTGGGGAGACAGCACACCCAAATGAGGTAACTGAGAAATGAGCTTGCAGCCATTCCTCAAAAGTGCAGAGAGCTGACTACGCATTGTGGAAGTAAAGTTTGGGGAGGAATACCCAGTCCACCAATGGTTCTCAAATCGTACTGCTTAAGAATTACCTGGGACGCTTCTATTAAATGTTGATTCTGGGGTAGCAGCCCTGGAGAGTCTGATTTGGTAGACTTGAAGTGGGGCCCAGGAATTTGATTTCTTAAACAGGTGTCCCAAGTTAATGTAAGGTTAAAGAGAACCAGAGGGGATCAATCAGGTTAGATTTCTTGGGTTGGCTTGGAAACCTAGTAGGTTCCTGGAGATTGGATTAGAGCTGGTTCATTTTTGACACTTTCAATTCATTTTGGAAACTTTATTGAACTTCCAAAGGAGTCTCAGACCCAGGGGACCCTCGACCAGGGAGCTCTCTGGTTCCTAGCCCAGCCTGAGAACGCAGGAACTTAGACTAGGAGGTGCTGGCTCACAATGGAAGCCCTTGTTCCTTTGCTGATACTAAACCCTGTATTTAGAAGGCTCTGGAGGGCAGGACGCTAGCCAAGGTCCGAGGCAACTTTCTGGCTCAGGACTCTCATCAAAGAAGCTTGGCAAGTTTTCCTTTTTGAAGGTAGACAGAATGAACTTTGGCCAATCTGGGAGGACCTCTGTTTCTGCTGGGGTCACTACCCTATTAGCAGTCAGGCTTGAAATCTCCTCCCTATAACCAATCAGTCAAATCCTGTGGAGTCTGCCTTCAGAATATCTTTCACCTGGTCCTTCCTTTCTATCCTTATTGCCCTAGGTCAGATCCTTGTTAACTCTCAACTTGACTACAGCAAGCAGCCTTTTAACTGTTACCTCTCCTCTTCATTCCGTTACCTCCTTAGCACCTTTTGACAAGTTCTCTTCTCAAAGCACAGCTCCCAGCATGCTTTTGCTTACAAGTTAGGGTCTAAATTCCTTAGAGGGAGTTCAAGGCCTCTTCATGACCTGATCCCAAACCACCTTTGCTGTCTCATCTACTTTTATTCTACCTCCCAACAAAGGCAGCTTGTGCACCTCCCAGAAGGACTCCTCACTGCTCTTGAACGTATCTCCTTCAAATGTAATGTCCCCAATTTCTCCAGGCTGGAATTCTTCTCCAGCTCTTGAGTTTCCAAGCACTTAGCAGTTTTATTAAGGAACTTATTTTGGTCTTTCTAATGTTACAGTTAGTAATTACATGTTTATCTCCCTTACTGGATCACACACTGAGAACCAGACTCAAGCATTATTTTAATTTTTCATCTGTACCCCTCCATATGCACAGAATGCCTAGCAAGACATCTTGCATATGTATTGGTAGAATAAATATTTTTAAAATTGAACTTGGAATTGCAAAGCATTATTTCTAATTAAGACTATTTACAAACCTTGCTTACTGATTCAACAGATATTTATTTAAGGGCCCACTATATGCCAAGCATTGTATAGGTCTTGAGGTCATAATCATAGTAAGAACAGCTTACAGAACCAAGGTGTACATTAGGAGATCTTATTCCCATAGCATAACTATGAGATAATTTAATACCTGGTGTAGTGAGTTCTCACAAATGTATCTGAAAGGAGAGGTGACCCCCAATGAGATTCCTCAATTCAAACAAAGTAAGGTCCCCCCTCTAGTGACATATGAATGGCCTGAAAATATGTTTATGAACATGCAAGGAGGAAATTTTATATTTACTGTTTGCTCGGTGTCTCTTCATCATTCCTCTCTTCTCTCCCTTCTTTTTTTTCCTGAGCCTAGTGAGGAGAACTTTGTAAAAACCATACAACACTGAAAAGACATAGGGCTGCAATTGCTGATCTTTTATTTCTTAGTGTGAAAGTGGGTAAATTGAGCTGGAAGAGAGTAAATCACGGTTCCCAGCAGTCTTCATGGATCATAGTTCCTGATTTTAGCAACAGTTCTTTCCTGTTATTTTATTAAAGTCTCACTTGCCTGGAAAGAGGAGTCTGACCTTTAACTTTCTATCCTGAACTTATTTGGAGACGTTTCCTGTATCCATAATGTCCAGAAAACAACTTCTCTTGATCCTTGGTGGCTAGACATCTCTGTCTCTCATGGGAGAACAGTACTCAAGTAGCCATCACTCTTCTTTCTCCCAAAGTAGTTGATGGGAGGTTGGTATTGCATAATGCCTGTATCATACTTTGAGTACAGAGTGGAAATTAAGGGCATTTATTTCTACCTGCTGTTTCTGCTCTTCCATGTTACTGAAACATACTTCCTTATAGCTGTTGTCATGGTCACTTGCTTCTTTATCTCTTACAGTATCGAGATGCCCTTTACAAGTTCATGGTGGATACTGCTGTGCTTTTGGGAGCTAATAGCTCCCGAGCAGAGCATGACATGAAGTCAGTGCTTAGATTGGAAATTAAGATAGCTGAGGTAAGTCTTAATCTAAAATCTCTTTCTTTTCTTTTCCTTATTTTAAAGGCAGTATATGCTGAATGAAAATATATATAAAAATAGCATTCTGTGGGACTGTCCTTTTGTCCAGGTAGAACTAATAGCATCCCCTCTGAGCAGTAACAGGAAGAAGAACCATGACAGAAAGAAGAGCTCTTCACTCCTTCTACTTCCCTAGTTGGAGCCCATTCAGCGTTCATATGCTGCTCAGCTGTGGCCAAAGAACAGTGGCAGAGAGACTTTCTGATTATGTTTTCCTGGAGAAACTTCTGTGTGACTCTAATAGAAGAGTAGATATTTAATAAATCCTTATCAATTTGGCTTGAATGGAGGGTTTTTAAAAATTTTTTTATTGAGTTCATAATAGTTTACATAATTGTGAAATTTCAGTTGTACGTTATTTCTTGACTGTCACCACATAAGTGCTCCCCTTCACCCCTTGTGCCCCAGCCCAACCCCTCTTCCACTGGTAACCACTGAACTGTTTTCTTTGTCCTAGTACTTGGTTATATTCCACATATGAGTGAAATCATCTGGTGTTTGTCTTTCTCAGTCTGGCTTATTTTGTTTAGCATAATTCCCTCCAGGCTCTTCCATGTTACTGCAAATGAGATGAATTTGTCTTTTTTTCTGGCTGAGTAGTATTCCATTGTATATATAGATAGCACATCTTCTTTATCCAATCATCGGTCGATGGGCACTTGGATTGTTTCCATGTCTTGGCTATTGTGAATGATGCTGCAATGAACATAGGGGAGCATATGTTACTTTGGATTGTTGATTTCAAATTGTTTGGGTAGATACCCAGTAGTGGGATAGCTGGGTCATATGGTGGTTCTATTTTTATTTTTTTGAGGAATCTCCATACTGTTTTCCATAGTGGTTGCACCAGTTTGCATTCCCACCAGCAGTGTGTGAGGGTTCCCTTCTCTCCACACCCTCTCCAACATTTGTTATTTTTAGTCTTAGTGATTATAGCTATTTTAACAGGCATAAGGTGCTATCTTAGTGTAGTTTTGATTTGCATTTCCCTGATGATGAGTGATACTGAACATCTTTTCATGTGTTTATTGGCCGTCGGTACATCTTCTCTGGAAAAATGTCTGTTCATCTCCTCTGCCCACTTTTTGTTCTGGTTGTTTGCTTTCTTATTGTTCAGTTTTGTGAATTCCTTATATATTATGGAGATTAAGCCCTTGTCAGATACATGACTTACAAATATTTTCTCCCAGTTGGTGGGTTGTCTCTTTGTTTTGATCCTAGTTTCTTTTGCATTGCAGAAGCTCTTTAGTCTGATGAATTCCCACTCATATTTTTTGTTTCCCTTGTCTGAGAGGACATGGTATTTGAAAAGATCCTTTTTAGTTCGATGTCAAAGAGTGTACTACCAATACTATCTTCCAGGAGTTTTATAGTTTCAGGACGTATCTTCAAGTCTTTGATCCATTTTGAGTTTATTTTTGTGTATGGTGTGAGATAGTGGTCTACCTTCATTCTTTTGAATGTGGCTGTCCAGTTTTCCTAAAACCATTTATTGAAGAGACTATCTTTTCTCCATTGTATGTTCTTAGCTCCTTTGTCGAAGATTAGCTGTCCGTAGATGTGTGGTTTTATTTCTTGGCTTTCAGTTCTGTTCCATTGATCTGTGTGTCTGTTTTTGTACCAGTACCACGCTGTTTTGGTCACTATGGCTTTGTAGTACATTTTGAAGTCAGGGATTGTGATGCCTCCAGCTTTGTTCTTCTCAGGATTGCCTTAGCAATTCAGGTCTTTGATTGCCCCATATGAATTTTAGTTTTCTTTGCTCTATTTCCGTGAAGAATGTCATTGGGATTCTGATTGTGATTGTGTTGAATCTGTAGATTGCTTTGGGTAGTATGGACATTTTAACTGTGTTTATTCTTCCAATCCATGAGCAAGGAATCTCTTTCCATCTCTTTAAGTCATTATCAATTTCTCTCAGTAATGTCTTATAGTTTTCATTGTATAAGTCCTTCACCTCCTTGGTTAAATTTATTCCTAGGTACTTTATTCTTTTTTTTTATTGAGTTAATGATAGGTTACAATCTTGTGAAATTTCAGTTGTACATTAATGTTTGTCCCTCGTGTTGTAGGTGCACCACTTCACCCTTTGTGCCCACCCCCCACCCCACCTTCCCCCTGGTATCCACTAAACTGTTCTTAGTCCATAATTTTAAATTCCTCATATGAGTGGAGTCATACACAGATTATCCTTCTCTCGCTGGCTTATTTCACTGAACATAATTCCCTCAAGGTCCATTCATGTTATTGCAAATGGAATGATTTTGTTCTGTTTTACAGCTGAGTAGTATTCCATTGTATATATGTACCACATCTTCTTTATCCATTCGTCTGTTGATGGGCACTTAGGTTGCTTCCATGTCTTGGCTATTGTAAATAATGCTACAATGAACATTGGGGTGCATAGGACTTTTGGGATTGCTGACTTCAAGCTCTTTGGATAAATACCCAGTAGTGGGATGGCTGGATCGTATGGTAGTTCTATTTTTAGTTTTTTGAGGAATCTCCATACTGTTTTCCATAGTGGCTGCACCAGTTTGCATTCCCACCAGCAGTGTATGAGGGTTCCTTTTTCTCCACAACCTCTCCAACATTTGTTACTATTAGTTTTAGATATTTTTATCATTCTAATGGGTGTAAGGTGGTATCTTAGTGTAGTTTTGATTTGCATTTCCCTGATGATCAGCGATGATGAGCATCTTTTCATGTGCCTATTGGCCATCCGTATATCTTCTTTGGAGAAATGTCTGTTCATGTCTCCAGCCCATTTTTTGATTGGGTTGTTTGATGTTTTGTTGTTGAGTTGTGAGAGTTCTTTATATATTATGGATATTAAGCCTTTGTCAGATATATGACTCGCAAATATTTTTTCCCAGTTAGTGGGTTGTTTTTTTTGTTTCAGTCCTGTTTTCATTTGCCTTAAAGAAGCTCTTTAGTCTGATGAAGTCCCATTTGTTTATTCTTTCTATTGTTTCCCTTCTCTGAGAAGGCATGGTGTCCGAAAAGATCCTTTTAATACTGATGTCAAAGAGTGTACTGCCTACGTTTTCTTCCAGAAGCCTTATGGTTTCAGGTCTCACCTTTAGGTCTTTAATCCAATTTGAGTTTATTTTGGTGAATGGTGAAAAAGAATGGTCAATTTTCATTCTTCTGCGTGTGGCTTTCCAGTTTTCCCAGCACCATTTGTTGAAAAGACTTTCTTTTCTCCATTGTATGCCCTCAGCTCCTTTGTCAAAGATAAGCTGTCCATAGATGTGTGGTTTTATTTCTGGGCTTTCAATTCTGTTCCATTGATCTGTGCACCTGTTTTTGTACCAGGGTACTTTATTCTTTTAGTTGCGATTGCAAATGGAATTATATTTTTGAGTTCTCTTTTTGTAAGTTCGTTGTTGGAGTATAGAAAAGCAATTGATTTTTGTAAATTGACTCTGTACCCTGAAATTTTACTGTAGTTGTTAATTATTTCTATTAGTTTTCCAATGGATTATTTGGGCTTTTCTATATATAAGATCATGTCGTCTGCAAACAGTGAGAGTTTCACTTCTTCACTCCCTGTTTGGATTCCTTTTATTCCTTTCTCTTGCCTAATTGCTCTGGCCAAAACCTCCAGTACTATGTTGAATAAGAGTGGTGATAGTGGGCATCCTTGTCTTGTTTCTGTTCTCAGGGCGGTGGCATTCAGTTTTTGCCCATTGAGTATGATGTTAGCCGTGGGTTTGTCATATAAGGCCTTTATTATGTTGAGGTAATTTGCTTCTATCCCCATTTTGTTAAGAGTTTTTGTCATAAATGGCTGTTGGATCTTGTCAAATGCTTTCTTTGCATCTATTGAGATGATCATGTGGTTTTTATTCCTCAGTTTGTTGATGTGGTGTATCACGTTGATTGATTTGCAGATGTTGAACCATCCCTGTGTCCCTGGTATGAATCCCACTTGATCGTGATGTATAATCCTTTTGATTTATTGCTGAATTTGAGTTGCCAAAATTTTGTTGAGGATTTTTGCATCTGTGTTCATCAGTGATATTGGCCTGTAGTTCCCCTTTTTTGTGCTGTCCTTGTCAGGCTTTGGTATCAGAGTGATGTTGGCTTCGGAGAATGGGTTAGGAAGTGTTCCATCCTCCCTAATTTTTTGGAATAGCTTGAAAAGGATAGGTATTAAATTCTCCCTGAAAGTTTGGTAGAATTCCCCAGGGAAGCCATCTGGTCCTGGGGTTTTATTCTTTGGGAGACTTTTGATTGCTGTTTCAATCTCTTTCCTTGTGATTGGTCTATTCAGATTGTTTCTTCTTGACTCAGCTTTGGGAATATGTAAGAGTCTAAGAATTTATCCATTTCCTCTAGGTTATCCATCTTGTTGGCATATAGTTTTTCATAGTATTCTCTTATAATCCATTGTATTCCTGCGGAGTCTGTTGTTATTTCTCCTCTTTCATTTCTGATTTTGTTTGTTTGAGCTTTTTCTCTTCTTTTCTTTGTAGGTCTGGCTAGGGGTTTGTCAATTTTATTTATCTTCTCAAAGAACCAGCTCTTTGTTTCATTGATCCTTTCTACTGCCTTTTTTGTTGCAATAGCATTTATTTCTCTGATTTTTATTATATCTCTCCTTCTGCTGACTTTGGGCTTTGTTCTTCTTTTTCTAATTCAGTTAGGTGTAATTTGGGATTTTTTATTTATTTGGGATTTTTCTTGTTTGTTAAGGTGTGCCTGTATTGCAATGAGTTTCCCTCTTAATACAGCTTTTGCTGCATCCCATATGAGTTGGTATGGCATGTTATCACTTTCATTTGTCTTCAGATTTTTTTTATTTCAAGTGGAAGGTTATTTTTAATCTAGTCTGCTCTTTACACCATTCCCACTCAGGGTCACCCTGACCTAAGATTGGGGCTTAGAGAAGTCTGGCCAGCCATACTGGATATACAGTTTGATGTAGAAAGTGTATAGGGCATGCTGCTAAGCATTTTTAGCTGCCTTTTTGGTGCTGCTTTGTATCTAACCCTGTTTTTCATTATTTTCTTGCCCCACTTTAACAAATGTCGTTGTGTCATATACTATCTTCTATGTAAGCCACCTTAAATTCTTTCAGGTTCATGGTGGAGACAAAAAGATATAAGAACAAACTTGAAGGAGAATAATGAGAAATCCTAAATGGTTAGCTTTGTCCATAGAATAACTTTTTTCCCAGAAGAACCAAAGTGTAAAATCCCTACACATTCCCAGGGCCAGAGGGTACAAATGTAGTGAGATCTGCTTGTTGGGGATACCTTGTGGTGAAAAAAAAGATACTTTTGTCAAGAAATTCTTGCATATGGGTTGGTAGTCTTTTGTAACATGTTGGTAAAAATCCTGGACTGCTTGCAAATCCAAGTGTTGTTTGGTTTGTGTTTGGTAAGGTTGTGGTGGAGTGTTGAGGTATGGAGTTGGGGCAGTGGCTAAGTGTCAGGAGGAATTAGTCTCTCTCAGCTGCAGTGATATACATGTGTACCTCTCTCCAAACTCCTTCTTGCGGCATGGAAAGGTCATTCCTGTCTGTGACCTTTGAAGACTGATTGAAGACTGCCGTAGATGTTCTGGAGTCAAAGACTGTGGCTCTCAGTCATGTCTAGAGGCCATCTTGATTCCCTTCCCAGGCAAATAGGAGACCCAGAGCTCTAATTTGGACTGAAGCTCTGATACTCTGGGGAAGGTCTTGCCCTGAGCCAGGGATTTGGACCAAAAAGGGAACTAAAAACAGCTGGGCTGAGGCAAGACTGGGAATTGTCAAGAGGCTAAATGAAATGACAAATACATGGAACAGAGGGGAGTAGCTGGCAGAGTGCTGAAAACAGCTCAGAAGCCAAAGGGCTCCAACTTGGGGCTGTGAGCCTGAGTAGAGGGAGGAGGAGTGTGGACATTCTCTGAGGCAAGGATTCAAATAGAGCCAGGAAGCTGTTGGTAAGATACGTGAAGTCTCTCCTGTGGCAGGTGAGGAGGGAGAAGCTAAGGACACCAGAGCATTTAGAAAAGAAGGCGCAGATGTCTGCCACTCAGCCCTCTGTGACTTTGCCTTGAAAAATTCATAGTGCGTGGATTTTTGGCCAGCTGGTGATGCTCATCTCCATCTCTTACACCCCAGGTCACTGGGGACATTCAAAATTAGCAGGACACATAGTCCTAGGGAAACTTCTAAAGCTTCCCTGGGGAGGCAGGATAGCCTAGTTGAACACAAATAAGTTGTAAATACAGCCATGCAAGTTGCATTTAACTGATCCCAGCTGGAGAGATTTGTACACAAGGGGAGGTCTTGCTGATGGAGTGGCCCTTGTGATTGGAGCCAAGTGGAGTTTAATTGGAAAGGCTTGACAGAGAAAATGAATCTAAGCAAAGTCTTGAATCATAGTTTGAACCATGGGAGTGATGGTGGATGGGGGTGCAAGGGTAGGAGAGTCCTGTGGGAGGTGGAAGGTGACAAGTTTAATGCGAGGGAATCAGATGATGGAGGGTCTTAAGGCAAAATCATGGTGAGGTTCAGGGGTGGGTATGGGGAGCTACTGCTTGTCCATGGAAGTGATTAAGATAGTCCGTTAGGAAGATGATCATTGCTGCTCTTCTTAGATTAGATTAAACATGGCAGATGCTAGAAGCTTCGATTTGGTGTTGGAAAAATGGCCAAGAGCATGTGTGTTGGTAATAGAAAGAGTGTGAATAGTCAGGGCTGGAGATGCAGGCTTGGAAATGTGTGTCTAGGTGCTAACTGAACCCACACTCCCCAGCAGTGGGGCCAGAGAGAATCTCAAGGCCAGAGAAACCAGAGGGAAGAGGGGAAGTAAGGGAATAAGCTGTTGACAGAATGATCATGGGTGGTAGTGCTTTCCAGATAGTTTAGTGCTTTTCACTGAAAATGTGCTCATGGGGATGAAGGAGTGGTTTGTGGTTCATGAAACACTGAGGTCATGATCTGGACACCACAGGTAAGGTGGGATGTTTGTCTCAATTGTTCAGCCTCAATTTGGCTGTCAAAACTGGGTCTGTAATAGATTTTGTCCATCCACATCATAGGTGAGGAAGGGACTCTGGGTAATTATTTTTGTGCTGAGGACAATGTTTCATACTGAACAAGATAGAAAAGTTTCTTTTTATTTTCTTAATGTTAATCTTGCCTAAAGTGATGTCTTTTTTTCTCTCTCCTGAGTTTGGCACCACACCAAAATCTTGAAAAACTGATACAATGCAGATGTTTTGGCATAATTAGAAAGTCGTTATGCAGTAAGAAATGGTTCATTTGAAAAAATAACCAAGATATCTTTCCAACAGATAATGATTCCACATGAAAACCGAACCAGTGAGGCCATGTACAACAAAATGAACATTTCCCAACTGAGTGCTATGATTCCCCAGGTCAGTGAAAACAATCCAGGAAATTTTATTTGAGCTGGTTATTTTACAAACAATCGCATTTCATCTGTGTGTAAATTTTTGCCTTCTAAAACCTACTATCAATCTTTTTGGTTATCATAATCTTTGTCAGTCATCACATAGCACATCTCTTGTCTGTGCACCAGGTGCTTTTTGTTATATGGAACAAAAAAACCTTTCTAAGAGTGGCTTAAAAACTTGAAGCCCATCTCCTTACGCAGCAAAAGTCTAGACATAGGTGGCTGTTAGCTGTTGGCTTAGTTGTTTAACAATGTTGTCAAAGACTCAAGTTCTTTTTTTTCTACTCCATTCTCTTTAGTGTGTTGGCTTTTTGACCTCATGTTTGATAACTCAGGGTTGCAGGGTGGCTACCACAGCTCCACGTATCACATTTGTCATCAGGGCAGGAAGAAGGGGGAAAAGTCAGTGATGGCCATGTCTAACTCTTTTACTGGGAAAACCCAAAGCCTTTCCAGAATATCCCTAGATGTCTTCCCTTTATTTCTTATTGACTAGATTAGGGCATGTGTCCATGCCTACCTACAGGGGAGGCTGGGCAAGTGAGTAACTGGTTTTCCATAGTGGAGGCAGGCAAGGGAGGAAAGAAAAGAAAAATATTAGAAATGACTTTTGGGATAGCCAATTAAAAATGCCAAGATAGTGATGTCCTGAAGAGGAGACACATGTTACTTTTTGTTGCTTCTTGTTTCCCTCTGAGTAAGAAAGCCTGTGCCAGAAGGAAGACCAATAATGCACTGGGGCATCTGTGTCTGTGTGGACATGAGAGTGAATGAGTATGGGAGTGAGGGAGAGTCCAGGGAGGAAAGGGGGAGGTGAGAGGAGTGTAGGAGGGAGGGAGAGTGCTGGAGGGGCCAGGGGAGCGAGTGGGCATGTTACCGTGTGAGTGTATATGTTGTCCATATGCAGACAGTACGGAACACCTGTTCCATTTATGATTCAGGCAGTAAGTCTGGGTAGCAGGAATCAGCTGTTTATTTTCTAGATTTGAACAGTTGTATCTTTACTTATTTTGTCTCAAATCCTAGGCAATGGATTATGTTGAACAAACTCTATTTGCCTTTCTCCTTGCTTGCTGCCTAACAGAGGTCCTCTCCCTGTTTTTCTCTCCTCAGTTTGACTGGCTGGGCTACATCAAGAAGGTCATCGATGCCAGACTCTACCCTGAACTGAAAGATATTGACCCCTCAGAGAATGTGGTGGTTCGCGTTCCGCAGTACTTTAAGGATTTATTTAGGATATTAGGCTCTGAGAGGAAGAAGTAAGAGCTTTCTTGTGCATTTTACCATGACTTTTATTTTTCTTTTTAAATTATAAGGCCTTCCCTCTCACATTCTTTGAAAACTGTTTTTTTGTTAAGATTTTATTTTTTCCTTTTTCTCCCCAAAGCCCCCCGGTACATAGTTATATATTCTTCATTGTGGGTCCTTCTAGTTGTGGCATGAGGGACACTGCCTCAGCGTGGTTTGATGAGCAGTGCCATGTCCGCGCCCAGGATTCGAACCAACGAAACACTGGGCCACCTGCAGCAGAGCGCGCGAACTTAACCACTCGGCCATGGGGCCAGCCCCTGAAAACTGTTTTTAAAGAAAGTAACATCAAGTGAGCTAGTCCCATGGCATAGTGGTTAAGTTTGGCATGTTCCACTTTGGTGGCCTGGGTTTTCGGGTTTGGATGGACCTACATGACTCATCAGCTGTGCAGTGGCAGTGACCTACATATAAAGTGGAGGAAGGTTGGCACAGATGTTAGGTCAGGGCTAATCTTCCTCAGCCAAAAAAAAAAAAGTAAAAGAAAGTTGTATCAAGAGTCTTAGGGAAAATTATGCTGCCTTTTGTGCCAAATTGGCCAAAACCATCCTCTGGTATAATTTACTTGCTGTGATGACAACAGATACACAATGTTTTTGCCCCTTCTTTCTGGTCTTTCTCCATACTTTTCTCTCTGGAAGCCTAACTTTATTAGTTTTTGGAACTAGTTATATAATGATGTTATTTTCTAAGATTTCTCTATGAACATCTTTTTTTCACCCAGTTCATTCTTGGTCTTTTGCTGCTTTTTTTTCCCTCAATTCTTTTTAGCCATTAAGTCACTTTGTGGCAATAAAATGAAGTATCTATATTGAAAAGATGTAAGACCACTGTGAAAGCTGTAGAAAAAAAGCACTGATGAAACAACTTCAGGAACTGTCAGGGTTTCCTATTTTAAAGAAAGTTTTAGAGTTTGTTGCTTTGCTACTTTAGCACTGTAAATCAGGAAATCCTAAAAATGCCCGGGAAAGAGAATTTTACATCTTCATAAAGCCATTCAGATTTGACTACAGAAGATGAAGCACAGAAAGGTCAATTAGTTTACAAAGACAATTTACTAGGCTAATTGCCAGGCTATGATTAAAAATCCTATTTTTTTATTTGCACTTAGACAAAGCTTTGTTGCCAGGAGTTATGGAAAAAAGGCACTGTAAAAGTCCTAGGAATAAAATTTAGCATCTGTCCTCACCTACAGAAACACTTAGACCCCTTTGAAGAGCTGCTGTTCTTTTAAAGAGGATATCATCTTATAGTAAAAGCGATACGTGTTCATTGAGGAAAGCATACAGAAAAGGAAGAGAAGAGACAATACTAAATTCACTTAAAATTCTTCTGTTTAGAGATAAGCAGTGATTCTTGGAAGATTTTCTAAGTGAAAGTGGGATCTAGAGGTAGGTAAGTGTATAGGTGGGGTAGAACCTTGCTATTCAAAGTGTGCTCTGTGGACCAGTAATGCCAGCAGCATCACCTTGGGACCTTGGTAAAAATACAGATTCCAAGGCCCCTCCTCCAAAGAGCCCAATACAGTAGATCTGGGGTGGGACCCAGGAATCTGTATTTTAACAAGCACCCCAGGAATGTCTTATAATTAGCTTTTATGGGGACTCCCTGCATTCGAAGACTTATTCATATGTACTTCCTAGCTCGGAAATACTGTAAAAATATGACCCAAATGATTTTCTTCTCCTGTGCCATTGAGTTACTCAGCACATTTTAATCTTTGGTGGTAATTTCTGTTGAAAGGTGGAGTTTGCCATGCTATCTATGCATTCTTCAGTGCCTGAATTGGTTTCTTCTGGTGTCTGTGTAACCTTCAGTTGTAAATTGGTGGGTACTTTTGGAAATGGTGTTGATTTTATTTCCCAAAAAGCATAATTTACAACCAGGGGATAGATTGGGCCTTGGTTTACTATATAAGAAAAATCATCTCTGTGGTGATTATACTATAGAGCTGCAGGACCTGTCATAACCAGAAGCGAACAAGAAAGACTGGGATTGGAGGGAGAGTTTAATCTGGTTCTTGTCAAAATGAGAACTTGGACAAATGTAAACATAGTGAACAATAGTGGGAGGAAATATAGATAGAAAAATTACCCACAGACATTATGTACATATGCAACTTCATTTTTAAATAAAGACAAAAACCAAATCTCTTTCATGTAGTTTACTCCTCAACAACCCATTCATCAAAAACAACTTGTATTTTGTGTGTTCTTATGAGATTTCAAGGCACTGTGTACATCTTGAGAAGATTGATAACATTTGATTTGCATAGCACAGTAAGTTTTTTGTACTGCTAATCATGTTTGATCCTCATTTGTATAGCATTACAGTGGCAGTCAAGGAAATGTCCCCTTGGGTCCCCATAGTTACCATATTAGTCAGGACATGCCAATTGCTGTAACAAGCACCTCTAAACTCTCATTGGCTTGCACAATAAAAATTGTACTCTCTGCTTATAGAGCAGTTGAACATGGGTGTCCCTGTAAGGTGGCTTTCCTCAAATCAGTGACTCAGGAACCCAGGCTCCTTCTGTCTTGTGGCTCTGCTCTCCTCCGCATTTTTGGAATCCCCTCCATTCAGCTGGTAGATGGGGAAAGAGAGAGTGGTGGATTTTACAGAATGGTTTTGTAGGAAGGCCTAGAAGTGGTGCAAGTCACTTCTACTCATATTCCCTTGGCCAGAACTCAGTCGCATGGCTCATTCAGCTACAAGAGAGGCTGGGAAATATAGTCTAGCTGTGTGCCCAGGAAGAAAATATCAAAGAACTTACCCAATTTTCTTGAAATGACCTTCTCTTATTTGCACCCCCTCCCCCATGACACAGTGAGCACATGATGGCAGGAACTTTTGTAATTGCTTTTGTAACTTCAGGGCCTAGCACAGTACTTCTCACATAGTAGATACTTCCTAAAAATTTCTGGAAGTTAACTAGATGTCCTATAACCACTATGACACATAAGCAGAACCCCAAAGGATTAAGGAGGAGTTTTCCCGGTAGGGGGGAGTAGAAAAAAGGGGATGTTGAGCCTGTTGGGTGATGGGACTAGCATGAACATGGATGTTACCTTTGAGGCAGGAGTCGAGAGAGCTGGGGAGGCTTTGAGGGGCCTCTGTGGGCTCAGGTTTCCTAGAGGAAAAGCTTCAGCTTATCATTTCCAGCACTCTCCCACCTCTCCCGTGGAGGCACCATTGAAGAAACAGCCAGTCTTTCTCAAGTTTGGTGTCTCGGCTGTGCCTCTGTTCGGAGAATCTGCCTATGAAAATTGCACATGGGTCCTGATGATGTTAACCACCATTATGGTTAACGGTTATTTTTGATTCTTACAATAGCAGTATGTTGTTCCCATTTTACAGATAAAGAAGGTTAAGTGACTTGCCCAAGGACACACCTCTAAGAGGAGGCAGAGCTGAGATTCTAAACTGGGCCACCCTCATTCTATGTCTTGTCTCTTGTCCATACATGTCCCTGTATGGAAAAGAGACACTTTTCAGGCACTTTACTGCTGGTTTTCGAGATAGACAATCCTCCTACCGTTTTCAGGGTTCCAAAGCCATCCTGGGTGGTATCAGCTGCTCATTTCTTGACTGCTACTTCCCCATTTATATCATGAGCCCCCCGCCAGGCTGGTGGGATTAGGCCTCTCTTGCTGACTGAGTGGCTGAGGGGACAGTGACGCTGACTCTCTGGCAGGTGGTGAATGGCACAAAACTAGAGCAGTGAGATCCCCTAGAGGTGGTGCTGGAGACCGCGTTGGCCTTGGCTCTTCAAGGGAGGAGGAGGCCAGGGCAGGGCCATTTGGGAGCACAAACTGGAGGCTGCCTATGGGGAAAAGGAGTTGGTGTTCAAGGAGGAAAGGGAGTGAGGGTGCAGTGATGTGCTGGGTCACTCAAGTTATGTGCACTTCTTCGCAATTCCACATTGAGTGATCTTATGTGGAGAGTTTGAAATCAACTCTGGTGGGAGCATTTACACCATGGAAATCGGCAAATCCTACAAATCAAGTTTTTTTTTTCTTGGCAAACCAGTTGTGAAACATTTACTAGCACATTGCTGAGTGAGGGACGCTGCAGACTTCCCTCCCTTTCTGCCCCCCTCAGCTCTCCTCCCGACTCCTGACTTGAGGCTGCCTCAGACACTCACCATTTAATTTGGTCTGAGGAGCAAGAATGGGAGGGGGAGAGGCTGAGGAAGGATAGCGTTAGAGGAATTTGACTTGGGATCTTCTTCCTGCCCAGATCTGGCCTCATGGAGATCGTCTGCGTCAGAACCTTTTTTTTTTTTTTAAAAGCAGGCTGGCCTAAGGCGAACCCTGGAGATTTTGCCAAGCCTCTGTGATCTTTCCTGTCTTCAGTTTTATTTTCGTATAATGCAAGCACAATACACGGTCAAGTGAGA
Organism: Equus caballus; assembly: GCF_041296265.1. Lineage (NCBI taxonomy): Eukaryota > Metazoa > Chordata > Mammalia > Perissodactyla > Equidae > Equus > Equus caballus. The sequence continues at coordinate 17,235,780 of NC_091715.1, forward strand.
TGATTTTTGTTGGACAGATGCTGCTAAAGGCTTACGTGGACAATATGCTGTTATGTGTACTTGCTACGGGGCTCAGTGCTGCTGAGGGTGATCTAAGGCCTTGCTGTTCAAAGTATGGCCCCGGGAGCAGCAGTATAGGCCTTGCCTGAGAGCTTGTTAGAAATGCAGAATCTCAGGCTCTGCCCCAGACCTGCTAAATCAGAATCTGCACCTTAATAAGATCCCCAGGGTATTCGTGTACACATTAAAGTTTACTAAGCACTACTCAAGGATTAGGAAGTCCTAGTTTAGCTGTATGTGCAGAAAGACGAGGAGATGGAGTTTTCCTAGACCAGTACCAGAACCCCCTGGAGGGCTTGTTAAAACAGACTGCTGGGCCCCACCCCACAGTTTCTGATTCAGTAGGTCTGAGGCAAGGCCCAGGAGTTTTCTAAGAAGTTCTAAGGTGATGCTGAAGCTGCCGCTCCAGGAACATACTTGGGGAACCACTGCCTTAGGCATACCTCTGAGCAGCCTCTAGGATTTAGGAAGATCTCTTTGGCATTGAGAACCTTTAAGAAGAACTTGTTTGGCTCACCTCAGGTAGTATGACAGAGAGGAGCAAGTGCAAGCTCTGGAATCTGAAGACCCAAATGTTAGTCCTGGATTGGACACAACCTTGGAAGTCCCTTGACCTCTGACCTTCATTTTCTTCACCTAAAAATGGGGATGATAATAATAATCACCCCATAGCATCACCACGAGGATCAGAGAAGGTACTTTATGATGTCTTAAATGCAGTACAAATGTAAGCTGTCACTAATTGAGAAAAAGGGGCAGCAAAACTTCTTAAAAAATAATCTTCCGAGTCAGAGGCTTTGGGAAATGATTTCATGTTGTTCTTTTAGTGGTGAGTTCTCTCCTGAGATGCTTTGCTTTCTTCTTTCTTTATTGCCATTTGGAGAAATTACCATACTGCTGAAAATACTTTCTGAAAAAAAAAAAGGTATTGTGTGTTATTTTCAAGGGTTATTGCTGAGTCTGATTTTCGTTTTGTTTTTTGATGTATCTGAGCATTAGGTGGCAGTGATTCAGTCATTATGGTCAGATCTGTTCCTGGCATGGTAATATTAGCACTCCAAAGCTGTGCTCCCCAGCATTCTCTCAGTATATTTATAACACACTGGAGCAGCTCATCAGCGCCTTTGTCTTGCTGGGTGAGCTTCCCCACATTCCATCTTCCAGCTCTCAGAGGTCTTGTTATGCTATCGTCTTAGTAATGCCTTGCCCATGAAGGCCTTGCACACTGTTTTTTCTCCATACCCACAGATTTCTGTGAAGCGCCTTTTTCGGAGTGTTTTGGGGTTTCCATAACTGGCCAGGAAATCTTTGCTGAATTTGAGGCATTAGTTCATCACTGTGTAGCATGGGGAAAAGCTCACAGGCTTTAGAGTTAGACACACCTGGGTTTGGTCTAGCCTCTATTGCTTATTACGCTGGTTCTCCAACTTGGTTGCACGTTGGACTGACTTAGGGGGAATTTAAAAACAATATTTATGCTGGGTCGCACCCTAGAGATTCTGATTTAATTGGCCTGGAGTGGCTTGGGCATCTGGACTTTTAAAACTCCCTAGGTGTTTCTCCTAAGTTGGAGATTCACTGACTATGTGATCATGAGTTACTTAATGGTTCTAGGCCTCAAGTTTCCTTATATGTAAAATGGATATAATAACATCTCTCCTTTAGTGGTGCTGTGGGGGTTATAGATAATGTGAGATGCCTACATGCTATGATTTCAAGGGAGCTGGAAAGGCCCACACTTCTAAAACCCCAGCGTACTTCTGCCACAATGCCTCTTCTTCCGCCGCCATCAGGCCCCATCCTGATAGTTAATCTCCCCCGTTAATCTGGTTCATCACTGCCTCCATGAGGGAATATCTTTTGAATTCATGTAAGGATATCTGCTGGCTGTGGACCTCCTCCTAATCTGCAGCTGTGGCTCCAGCATAGGTCTCACACCCAGCAAGGAGGATTTTAAAGTTGAGGAACACACAGACCTTGTGTTAGGGTGAGGCTCTGCCCCATTGTCATTCTCTAAACTGGACTCTGATTGCTGCCTGCATCTACTCACTCTAGCTGGCCTTTCTGCTTACCTCAGAGAGTGATGACCCTGCTCACCATTCCCTCCAACACATAAGCTATGCCTACATTATTTAGCCTGTCCACAGCTCATGTTCCTGCCTCAAACCCCTAAGCCCTCCATCCCTGAGGCGTAGCCCCTGTCCCTCTCATAAAGCCTACTCCCATCCGTCAGTTTGAGGTGTGTGCTCCTTCCAGTGAAATGTCTGGTGCGCACTTTTGGGCACTGGGGTCTGCCAAATCATTATTTATGCACTTGTTTCATTTCCCTTGCTCAGCTACAAGCTTCAGGAGATCAGGGACTATACCTTCCTCACCTTTCCATTTCCCCAGTACCTAGAGCTATCAGTACATATGTGGGTGCTCAGGATGTGCTGATTGAGTGAAAGGAGCATCCCTTATGTACTTACTGTGTGTGCCTTCAATTAAAAACCTGATTAGATGAACAAGCTGAAATCTGAAGTCCTGTGTCTTCCAACTAGACTCTAAATTCTCTGAATGTAGGTGCTGGGTTCCTTTTTTTTTTTTACATTACACATGACGTCTGGAACGATGCTTGGTCAATTGTAAGTGCTCAGCAAACACTTCCTGTCTTGCTCAGGAGTAGGGATGTGAACTCAAAAGATCTAAAAGAATGACCTAAAACTAAATGTTTATTATAGTAGCCTCAACAGAGCATGGGTGAAGGTTAGACTTTGCTGATGAGAGCAGTGGTCTTCAAGGGGTAGTATGCGTACCCTAACAACATCCACTGGGTTCAAGTAGAAAATTTCAGAACTTCTATATATCTTTATTTTTTTATTTAAAGGATAATTAGGCTTTATCAAGTTCTGTATAGGTGGCCATGGACCCTTCATTTGATCTGTATGGCCCACATTGGGGAGACAGTGTCACCCTCACTGGTTTGTTTTCATTCAATATATTGAAAATAATCTTGAGTCATCTACATATACCTATAAATTTATTAATTTTATTATCTGGTTTAAGCCTCAAAAAATGGACAAATGGCTTTAAAAATTCTTGCAGAGAAACAGGAATCAAAGCTGTTACTAGTAAACTAAGCACAAGCGAATGGCAAGAAAATGGCCGAAGTGGCCATTCTCCCACTTGAGTATGCTATCTTGGTTAGCCAGATGACAAGGTAAAAACAATGGTAATTTTACCAGATCTGACAAGGATGTGGTCCAAAATGTTTTGAAATATTCAAGAAGACTATATGAAATGTGGATTTACATCCACTGTCATTGTGTATTACCCTCATTATCTGTGGATAATGTGTCTTGGAAAATTAACTGATGGTATTTGAAGAATTAAATAATGACTTTTGAAAAATCTTTATTTCATTTTATCTTGCAGAATTTCTATTTCTATATTTGTTAAAGAATTCCTAATGTTAGTCTCTTAGTATATCTCTATATAAATTCAAATAACTCTGCATATATTGAGTGTATATGCTGAAAACTATTTTATTCCTAGGAGTGCACGTCCACTGGGTTAGAGTGTCATGCAAATGAGGATGTGGGTTGTTCTGGATGGGCCAGTTACCATCATCATGTCACACTGCTGTCACATACTGGCTGACCTGAGAGCCATCTCAGGAATGTGTTATTAGTCACCATGGTAATGGCACAGCTGGGAGAGGATGGATCATTAAAAATTCATCATCACTATTGAGTTAGAAATTAACTCAGATCGCACATCCTTCTGAGGTCGGGGCATCTTTTGCTCATAGAAAAAGGCAACACTTAACAAAATGTAATGGATTTTTAAAAATACGTATTATGGGCGTTATGTGAATGTATGGGGTTGTATACATGTTTGGAAGTGAACAAAACAACAAAAAAATCTGGAATTTACTCTTTGTCAAGCGTTTTACTATTTATTTTAACCTCACAATAACACTATAAGGTAGAGATCATCCTCACTGTATGACAAGAAAAGATAAAATCAGTAAGGTTAAGTGACTTGCCCAAGCTCACATACCCAGTAAGCGTAGAACCAGGGTGCAAATTTAGATAATTGGTATTAGCTATTTTATTGCTGTTTGTTTCCAAAGGTAAGAATTCATCTGCATTTTATCAAGTCAGTTAATAATTCGAAGGTATTGACAATTTCTAGACATGAAAGGCTGGGCAGCAGTGGGCTCTATGCCCTGAGAGGGAAAGCAAAATGTTCACACACAGGCCTGGAGCTGAAATCTTCATTCCATCTATCTGTATTAGGTGGTGAAAAGCAAGCCAATTTTGGTCGACCTTTTTGACATTGTATCATCTTGTGTCATTTCTCAAGTGAAAGTTCTGCAGTTTTGTAGAGCAAGAGGTCCCTCCGTGGAGCTTTGCCAACAGTTTTTCCCAAGGTGTTCTGCAGAGCATCAGGTATCAACCTAAATACAATAAATGTGCACCTCTCTCTATTAACAGGACCATTGCCAACTATTTGGTGTGGAGGATGGTTTATTCCAGAATTCCAAACCTGAGCAGGCGCTTTCAGTATAGGTGGCTGGAATTCTCAAGGGTAAGTTTTAAGAAGATTGCGATGTTACATCACTGGACAACTTGACGTGCTGGAACAGTCCGTATGTTAACTAATCCAATAAAAATCATCTTTAGGGATTGGACAGGGGGAGTTTTGCAGCCCAGATGATACTATTTTTTTTTTTTTGCTTTATTTCTTTTTATTGAGGTAAACCTTACAGGCCGTGCAGTAATGCTCAAGCTCTACTTTATTGAGGCTATATAAAGATATTTAGGGCAATACTTGGGACCATCACATTGTTTTCACTCTCCCCCTCTTACGAACTTCTCCCCATTTTTCCCCCAGTGTTTTTAACTGGGTCACTGTATTTATAGTTTAACATTTCTTAGTGACATATTTGTCACTATCTTTCAGTTTCAGTATTCTGAATATTCAAAATATGCATGATATATGTATTAGATGGTAAAGTTTCATGTTTAATTTAGGGATAGAGTTTCTCTTTAACTTTACCTTGATCTTGTCTTTGAATCTATCCTGATTTGGCTAGGCCGAAGAGGCCTAAATCTAGTTTCCTCTGAGACCTCACTCAACTGCCTGAAACACTTTTTTTCTCCCGCCTCACCTGGCTCTTTGATTTGTGCTTCTCTCCCACTCTTGTTCTCCTCTTATATAGGTGTTATTCTTGTCTTTGTTTCAGAGGCTTTTGTCTGAGTAATTTTCCCACCACTAGAGGACTTAAGGATTTTGTGGCTTTTTAAAATATATATTTTAAACATTTTGTGGTTTTAAAAAATTTTTATTTTTTCTTAATTTGAAGTTGTGAATAATGAATTTTATGAGCTGTGATTTCATTTAACAGATGTTTTGGTTATTAGAGAAACTGGTAAGTACAGGAATTCTTAGTGGGTCATTACTCTTGAGGAATAACACAATGATTTTGGATACGTTTTGGCCCTTTAAAGTCACTAGAATATTGAGCTTTATGGAGAACAACATAAAACAACTGTATATATTGAGGTTATATCAAAGGGTTAAGCTACAAAACAAGTAGATTATATATGTGTGTGTGTGTATTTTTAATTCCTGTGGATCACATAAAAGATAGTTCCCAGCTGCTTTCCATCCCCACTGTGAAGAGAATAAGAGAGAGAGGGGTGAGAAGTAACATGTGAAGATTTGAGGTTAGGTATGAGGCGATGTTTCTTGAGCATAAAGTGCTAAATATAATAGTGAATTGTCAAAGAAGGTTGTAGGATCTCTTTCTCTAGAGGTTTTAAAAATAGATTCATTCCTTGCCTCTAAGAGGAATTCTGTTACTAGAAAGTAGAGGAAGAAGAGATGAATTTAGATGTTAATCCTGTTCACCCTGTACCAACAGCCTGGGTCTAACGTTGTTCAAGTGACACCTCCAGCCATCATTCTCAGGCCTGCCTCCCTCACTGCCTGCCTTTACTTTGCATTTTGAGTGCTCCCAACCTCCAAGGGCCACTTAAATAGTATTTCTTTGCTTTCAACCCCAAGAGTAAACCTATAAGCCTTTGAAGTCCTGCTTTGAAGCCTCCTTACTTACTTGTAAATGTTTTCTTGTAATGGTTTAATTGGGATGGATGGGAAAAACATTTACGTCTATTTTTTTACTTGGTTACCAGTGTGTTCTTTGCTATGACACAATGTAAATGTGCTTCCTGGGTGGTTCATGGCGGGCCATGTTCTCCTGGTCTGCCTTGTGAGTCTGCTATCCCAGAGCAAGAAAGTCCTAGCTGGGCAGGAACTTGGATCACCTATTGATTTTAGATCTTTCTTGGTGGAACTTTAGTTCTCAGTGAATATTAAATGCTATCTGGATACTTGGACAGCATCCCCTCACATCCCTGCTAACTGCAGAAAAGCTATGCTATTGTCCAATTCCTTTGTTTAATGAGGAAAATTGGAAGGAAAAGAGAAACACATTATTCTCCACTGTCAAAATATTTTCATTAGTTTTAAATATAACTGGGGACAAGCAGAATTGTTTTCTTCCTCTGATTTCACCTTTGGCTCTACTATCTGACACATGTATAATGGGTTGGAGTGAGCAGTGTTTTGTAGACTGTTTTCTTCAGGTTGTTTGAATTTTTTTTGGTTGTAGGTTTTATCCAAGTGAAGCTCAATCTGGATCGATTATCTCCCACAGGTAATCCAGGGGACCACAACTTTGTTGCCTCAGTGGGACAAATGTGTAAACTTTATTGAAAGTGCCCTCCCTTATGTTGTTGGAAAAATGTTTGTGAATGTGCACTTCCGGGAAGATAAGAAGGAGATGGTAAGTGCTGCTCCTCAGCTGGTAAAAACGATGGCAAACTAAGCAGATCTGACATGGATATGGTCAGCAGGCCAATATCAGCCTCCTAGCTCTTCCAGCAATGATTCGAGATGACAGTTATGCTTCAAAGAGGAATTCCTGCAGTACTATATTAACTAAAACCTCAAACTCAAATGTAGAATGTAGTCATGAAAATTAAGAAGATTTAGAAGGGAGAAAACAAGCATGAAGTCATGCCACATAGAGTTAGAATTTCTCCTGTAGAAGTTAAATATGTGAAGTCAGTGCTTAGGGAAAAAAAAGGGATGCAGATAATTTTATGATTGGATATTTGAACTGTTATAATTACAAAAAGTAGAGGTTTTCCAGTCAGCCCTCTTTGTTTTAGAGATGAGGAAGCTGGAGATGCAGAGATGAAGTGATTTGTAATATATTTAACAACTATTAAGTGGCTTAGAAATAGAAATAGGGCTGGCCCCGTGGCTGAATGGTTAAGTCCGTGTGCTCCGCTTTGGTGGCCCAGGGTTTTGCTGGTTCGGATCTTGGGTGTGGACATGGCATGGCTCATCAGGCCATGCTGAGGTGGCGTCCCATATGCTACAACTAGAAGGACCCACAATTAAAATATACAACTATGTAGTGGGGGGATTTGGGGAGAAAAAGCAGAAGAAAAAAGAATATTGGCAACAGTTGTTAGCTCAGGTGCCAGTCTTTGAAAAAAAAAAAAAGAAATAGAAATAAAATATAGGGTTTTTTCCTTTTCTTCTTATGCTGTTTTCTAAAAACTAAAGAGATGTGACATTTATCTCACAGAAAACACTCTATTTTTTTCTAAACCTAAAAAGAAATCCTTTTAGAAAATTTTAAATATATACAAAAGTGGAAAGAGCAGTATAATAAACTTCCATGTACCTATGAACCCTGGCTATTTCTAATTGCTGTACTGACATTAATGGCCCAGCCAGATACATCTAACAAAAACTGAGGTTTTGTTTCATTCATTTACTCAACAAATATTTGTTGAACACCTATTATATGCCAGGCACTGTTCTAGGCACTTGGGATACAGTAGAGAACAAAACAAAGATCCCTGACCTCATTGATTGATACTCTAATGGGGGAACAGACAATAAAAAATCAACACAATGCATAAATTAACAATTGTGTTAGAAGATGGTAAGGACTCTGGAAAAAAGAAAAAGGAGATAGGGTAGAGAGGAATCAGGAGTGCTGGAAGGTGCGGGTGTGTGGGTTGGGTTGTAGGATTAAATAGGATGGTCAAGAAAAGCCTTACTGTGAAGATGACATTTGGCAAAGATTTGAAGGAGATTAGAGAATTAGATATGGCTGCTATCTGGGCAAAGAATGTTCTAGGCAGAAGGAACAGTTAGTGCAAAAGCCCTAAGGCAGGGATGTGCCTGGAGTGCTCAAGGTCCTCGTGGCTGAAGCAGGGTGAGCTAGGGTGAGGGAAGTAGGCACTGAGAGCAGAGCAGTCACTGGGATGGTGGCATTTTCTTTTGTAAGGCCCATGGGCCATTGTAAGAATGTTGACTTTTACCCTGAGTGAAGTGGGGAGCTAATGCAGGCTTCTGAGCAGAGGCCTGATGTGACCCGACTTATGTTGAGAGGATCACCCTGGCTGCTGTGCTGAGAAGAGACTGTAGGGGGTCAAGGATAGAAGCAGGGAGGCCAGTTAGGAGACTATTGGAGGGACCAGGGCAGAGATGGTGGCTTGGACCAGGTGGTAGCAATGAGATTTGCAAGAAGGGCTTGGATTCTGAATACATTCTGAAGGGTAGAACCAGCATAATTTGCTGACAGATTGGATGAAGGATCTGAGAGTAAGAGCTTTGAGTCTGGTTAAATGGAAGTCTGGAGTTGCTGTTAACTGAGATGGGGAATACTGTGGGAGGACCAGGTTTGGAAGAGAAGATCAGGAGTTTAGTTTTGGTCATGTTGAACTTGACATGTTATCAGACTTCCAAGTGGAGATGTCAAGGAGGCAGTAGGTTATATGAGTCTTGAGTTCAGGGTTGGAGGAGAGAGGGGAAGGTGTGAAATAGTTGACAAGGGGAGTGGGAGAATGAGTAAACTGAGGAAATGTAGTATGGCTGCCTGGAGGCGGTAATAATCTAGGTGAGGGTGGAGGTGGCTGTAAGACTCCTCACCTTGGCAGTGTGTTGTTCTCCATCTCTTTCAGCTGAATTGGCAGAGAGGGTATATTTTGATTTAGAAATTTGGATTTAGCCAGGTTTTTTTTTGTGTGTGTGTGCATTTTCTTTGTCAAGAATTAAATTTTACAAATGGCGTGAAACAAAATATCTACACATGATTAACTAATGTAGGGGAGGAAAAATAATTTTCCCTCTACCCTTCTAGGTTCTTGGCTGAGACCCCCTGTAATGAAAGACAATAAAAGACAGATTAACAAGAGAAAAACAAACAGAAGTTTAATAACATGCATACCTCCCATATACATGGGAGAGCCTTAGGAAAACTGAGTAACTCCCAGAAATGGCCCAAGCCACCATCTTCAATACTATCTTCAGCTGAAGACAAAAGAAGATGTTGAGGGTGGGGGCAGTTATGACAGGTGACCAGGAAAAGTACAATAAACAAGGGTAAGGTTGTTATGCAGAGTTAAGTCCTGTCTTCTCCACTGGTAAGAGTTTCTAGAGATTTAGTCATCTCTCTCTTCCTGGTAGAGAGAGGGAGACACCCTTACAATGAAGAACTCCCTTTTAAATGTTTATTTCTCTCACAAAGGGGTAACTTCTACCCTATTTTCAGAGATTCTCCTGTGTCTGCAGCCTCTCAAAAATAATCAGCCCAAAATAATCAATATGCCAAAGAGGCATATTTTGGGGTGGCAAATTCTGCTCCCCTTCACTAATAATAATCCATTGTAGTCAGTCAGATATGAATATAGGAGTAGCTTGGGTACAGGTCATCAGTAAACACTGAATTTAAAGACAAAGATATAAAAAAGCTTAAGTCATGATAATCAAACGATTGGTATTATGTATTGCTTATGTAATACACAACTATGTATTATATGCTGAAGTTTTCTTGGGAATAGCATAAATCTAAGTACATTTACTGCGATTTTTGCTGTCTGGAGACAGCAAAATTGGAGAATTTAGAGAATTTTCTGCCAAGTTTGAGACTTCATATTTGAACCTGAAAGTCCTCTTCTTGCAAATAATTCCACTGAAGAATTAATGTCTTATTTCAAAATACTCAATATTCCCATTGTGTGTTTTCTTTCACTCCTTAGTTGGAGTAAATGGATTGAGAATTTGTCAGATAATCACAGTGGTAACATTATAAGCTCTGGGAAGGATATAAAAACAATTAAGGGATAATGGAGGTGTTTTTTTTTTATATAGCAGGAATTTTCTTGGCAATAGAAGAATTTTATGTAATATGAAAGGTATGTGGATTACTTTGTTTTTCTTAGTTTGCGTGTGAAAGTCCCTTTTTCATGTGTCACAGTGTGATACTCTAAAATAAAGTTGATTTTGGCAATTTCCCTCCTTATTTTGATGTACATGGGACATGGAGATAATGTGATAGTTACACAGATCCTCATCTATTTTTAAATAAAATTATTTGCCACCCTTAAACTGAAGCTATTTGCCTCAGGGAATACTTAAGTTGGAAACTTCTAAGAGGACTATCTGCCTTTTATAGCCTTGTTACAGGGCTCCCATCCAAGAACCACCTGGAACCACTGATTTATTTGAAAATCATTCTATACTATTAGCTATAGGCCAAAGAAAAAGAAAAACAGAAAGATCCCCAATGAAACGAATTCCAGAGACTCTAACTCAGACGGAAGGCTGCCATTGTTTTGTTTACCAAAAAACGGTTGTTAAGCAAATAAATGCATTCAGAAGGTTAAACTTCAGGTACTTCTCAAACTTTAATGTGTACAAGAATCACATGGGGATCTTCTTGTTGAAATGCAAAATTTCCTTGCGTTTTAACAAGGATCTTTTTAACCTGGGTCTAGGGTAGGACCCAAGAATTCGCATAACAAGCTCCCAGGTGATGCTGGTGATGCTGGTGCTGCTGGTCCGGGGACCACAATTGGAATAGTAAGGTCTTTGCATCATTCATTCGTTTGCAAAGAGTTACCACCAAAAACCTCAGCCCTGGTGATTGGTGTGAGCAGGCCTGGCTGCTAACTTGGGCAGCAATACTTCCTTTACTAAAGCCTGTTGCGTTAGTGCAAGTAGCTGCTTCAGTTGATCAATCAGATCATTGAAAATTTCCCTGATTCAGAGTGGCTTAAATAGACTGTGCCAAACTCGGTGTGAGGGCCTCCAGGCTGCTGCTGCTTGTTTCTTTTCCCTCCTGAACTATTTAGTTTTCTTTTGAAAAGTGGTACTTAGATTCCTCCAAGGGACTTCCTGCGTCTCCTCAGTATCTGTTTCCACAGCCTCTTAATGGTGGGGTTGGCACCCTTTGTTATAGAGGGTCGGAGAGAGGAGTTCACTTTGTTTTCTTTGTAGGGGAGGAAGCAACCTCGTCCCCACCGCAAACCTACCAGAGTTCTCTTCCTTTTCACCTTGGAAAACACACAATTCCATGTTACTGGTTCTTTATAACTTCCATATACAAGTGTGCATGTGCACCAGACACACATATGTATACTCATATTCATTCACACCTAACTATGGGGGTTTTACAGATTTAATTAAAAATGGAAAGAATAGCATGTAGAAAAAGGAGACTCTTTCAACAGAAAGCCACCTAAAGAGGCCATATGGAACAGTCTCCTGCCTTTCAAATAGTGACAGGGCCTTAACCCATTTGGGACTGGCTGCAAGCCTTACCTGTACCTGAGGAACAGGCCAGTGGGGTGAGAGTAGGGAGTTACAGAACTCTTTGGAGAGTGCTTGTCTTTGTCACCTAAAGTAGCACTGTCCATTAGAACTTGAATATGAGCCACATATGTAATTTTACATTTTCTAGTAGACTCATTAAAAAGTAAAAGGACACAAGTGAAATTAATTTTAATAATTTGTTTAACCCAAATATATCTATTATCATTTCAAGTAATTAATATAAATGTGATAGTATATGCTTTATTTCATACTAAGTCCTTGAAACCCCATGTATCTTTTGTACTTACAGCACACCTTGATTCGGACTGGCCACATTTCAGGTGTTTAATTGCCATGTATGGCTACCATATTGGACATGTGGTTACTATGTTGAACAGTACCCATCTAAAAAATCTAAACCCCTTGAGTTTAGCGTGGCAGGGCTCAGTCCCTGGGTGACTGGGTGCTAGTAGCCAGGACAGGAATGTGGGGTTGTCAGTCCCTGACCAACGGAGTTTCACAGAGGGCTCTAATATCAGAAGGGAAGGACTCAGGCAACACTGGGATTCATGGCCTGGGAACAGGGGTGGGAGTTGGAGTCCAGCTACTACTTGGTGAGGATGTTCAGGTTCTCTGGGATACCAGCTTACAGGAGGAGGCACATTCCAGACCCTGCTCTGAGGTAAGCACCTTGGAGGCTTGGTTCTCTTTGGCTCAGAGACTGGGTGGGGTGGAGTCTGCAAGTTAAAGATGTTCAGTGCCTGGAATGTGCAAAGGACTCAGTCAAGGTGGGAGCCAGGGGTTCCAAGCTCCACTACCCTCACAGTCAGTGAGGAACATTAAATAATACCCAGGAGTAAAGCTGGCTGGGTGTCAGCAAAAACCAGGGCAAGTGCAATGATGAGTGGTAATTGCCCCTGGGCCTCGGTGGCCAGAACAAAAGGTAGTGAACAGGAATGAATATGCTATCCAGGATTCAGCTCTGGCTATATTCATGCAGGATGCCTGCAGAGGGTTGCTAGGTTTCTGGGTTTTTTTTGTTTTTGTTTTTGAAAGAAGTCAGAAATATGGATTTTTATGTGAAATCTCCCACAGTTTAAATCTTGGTCAATAATTTGGAGGCCAAACTAAATATGTCCTAGGAATACCATTTTGTGCCTTTTACACTAACATTCTCTCTCCAGTCTTCAGAGCGAAAAATCAAGACCTTGTCTGTCAGAGAACTTCTTTGATTTTTTATCTTATTTAGAAGAAGACCATGCATAATTTTAAAATATAGTATATTAGCTCAACATTTTACAAGTTGCTTTTGTGGAAAGTTATACACAGCATATGAAAGTGGGACTCCCTCAGAGAGTGCATGATGTATGGTCACTATAAATAGAGATGTTGCTCTCATTCTACTGTGACAAACCCTGATCTGTATGCTTATGTCCTGAATGACAGGAGAGAGGATTAGGGGTATGTGTTTGTGAAGGGAGGGATGTCTAAAGTTATTACTCATTATTTTTCTCATCCAATTCCTTTTTATAATAATAATTTATGAATATCTGTATTGTATGATTAAATGGCCCAGATAGATATCCACATGCATGGAGGGCAGGTGAAGATCCCAATGATGGCTGGGAAGGGAAGAGATGGTCACCATGGACCTAGTGTGACTGTGATGGTCAGGATATGATGTTTTAAAAATCTGGTGATGATGATAAAGTAGCTAACTTTTACTGAGGTTTAACTGGATGTCTGGCACTCTTCTAAGTGCTTTCAATGTCTTAACTCATTTAATCCTCACAGTGGCTCTATGACTGCTATTATTGTCCCCATCTTCCAGATGAGGAAACTGAGGCTCAGAGAGTTTAAGTAAATTCCCCAAGGTTGTACAGCTTGAAAATGGTTTAGATGGGGTTCAAGCCCAGAAAATCTAGCTTTAAGCCAGTGCTCTATCCCCTTGCTTCTCTCTGAAAAACACTTGAATCTTTACCATTTTTATGACTGAAATTAGGAGACTAGTCATAATGAGGAGTCTTCTTGGTGGCTTGTCCTATAAAGAATTCACCCTTACCAGGAAATTATTTATTCATATGTTAAGATCTTATAAAAATAAATGGCATGCCTTTCCTATTTCTTAACATTTTAGAGGTAGGAAACAGTTGGAATAGATTTTGCTTCTAGTATTTCAATATTTTAAAGACAAATACAGTGAAAGCTTAATCAATTCAAATCCAACGAGTTGACATTGCATTTTTTTGTTCACATAATTTTCAGAAGAAAGAGGGAAACAATAAGAAACAAGCTGATTATCAGAGATTTCAGCTAAGGGCAACTTCCGAGGTATATCTTTGACTCAGTCCACACACTGAGCTCAATTTCCAGTATTTTCTACATAAATCATTCTTAGGAGTGATCCCTGATCTTTAGAATGGTGACCAAAGGCTCTGTAAGATTTCTTATCAAAAGAGTCTTTTAAAAATGTTTACCATTCTTTAGTTACTAAGGTGGAGATGTGAACATATATATAAAAAAATGATTTTCTGTTAAGTGTCCATGCAAAAAAAAAAAAAGGAACTTTCTGCTTTAACTGTAGTTTCTAGAAAATTCAGTGAAATTGGAGTTCCCATTTAAACATTTCAGCTGAGCTAAATTATTAAACCATATTAATTTTTCATTAATATGAAAAATTTTTATTTCATTATAGACACTGTGTCCCCAAACTACTTAACTTTATTCATATATCTCAGTTCTGCCAATAGGCATTTTTTTGCTGTTCCCTCAAGTTTTCTGTGTTTTTGTTATAGGCTGAACCCTGTTAAAGAAAAAATTATTCTGATACTTGTTAAAATGGTAAGGAAGACTTTATTCAGGACTATTGCAAAAGGTGTCAAGACTATTGTTACCAAACCAGGTTTGTTTTTGCCCCCCACCCAGAAAGCCAAACACTGAGATGTCGAGATTCCAGCAGAGAGTTTAATCATAAGGCAGCCACGTGAGGAAGCAAGAGCATGAGCCTCCAATTCACTTCCCCAAAAATAGGGACTCAGGGATGTTTATGGGATAGGGGGGCAAGGTGGTCTGAAATGTGGAGGGAGGTGAGGAGAGGTAAGATAATTGATGATCTTCGCAAGCAGAGTCAGATTTCATGTCTCTTCATAGGACCCATGTTCACAAAATGGTGGCCTTAGCATGATCTGAGAGTGGAGTTTTTAGCCACTTGACATGAAAAGGTTGCCTAGTGGGCATCTGTGCTGGCCCGGTTGATGAGTTGGTGGTCTCAATTTGCCTGAAGTGGACAAGTTGTAATTCCTGAAAAACAGCTCACACACCCATTACCATGGTGATCCAGGCTCCAGGGAGATGTTATCTGTAGGAACCTAGTGGGAGTCAGACAGCATATTGCCTAAGCAGCACAGTTAACAATGGGTGGGTTAAACAGCTAAAAGCAATAATCAGTAATTGCAAAAAGGAAAAAACTTTAGTACCTAGATACTTAATCATCAATGGCTGTTTGCCGGTTTCACTATCACAGTAGGGAAGTGAGATCGGGCTAAACTCTGAATATGGCAAAGACAGCTGGGGATTTATGGTCAACAAGCAGAGTGAGAGGGTCAGAGGATGGAAAATTACTAAGAGGAAACATCAAGGGTTGGGGGACTTCTGCTGAAGGCAGGCCAGGGTGCTCAAGTATCAAGAGCGGGGGATGAGGGATTTGACCAGATGTGGATGGTGCTCAGCTAGCAAGGATGGAAGTTTTTCTCTAAACTGAGTTTTCAGGATTCTTGCTAAAACAAAGCTATGTAGGCCTGTAGGCCCGGCAAGGACAGGATGAGGGCCAGAGTTGAGGCCTAATTAAGAAGAGGGCTTAGAGAACCTGACTAAAGTTTGTTCCAGGAGACAGTCTTTGTCCACCCTCAATTCAAAGCTAAAGTCACTAGTCTCTTATTGTACATTAAAACATTCTGTATGCAGAAGGTTAATCTAGTGAAAGAGGAACAAATCTTTTATTGCACTTCACGTTTAGACTTTATCAAGTGAAAAATTAAAACTTACTGTGTAAAACAATTCACGAATTTCTCCTACATTTTAGTAGCTTATTCTTTTTTCCCGTTATGGTAAAGACATTGTTCACGTCCCCAAGTAATGCCATAGATGACCTACAGTATCTTCCAATTTTCTGAGCTGTTCTGCGTGAGCAATTCTGGTAGTAATTCTTATCCCAAGAACAGGCTTCTCCTCCCACCCCATACTGCTGCAGCTGGTGCCAAAGACTTAAGTACCCACATGGGTCCAATTGCAGTGGTCGAGTTTGAACTTGCAACCTCCATACACTAGGAGTTCACCTCATTAGTAAGCCAAGATAATTGAATTGATGTACTGCCATTAATATTCAAGTTCTCCAATTCCCCCGCTCACCGTTTCTCTCAGTGGTTGAGTAAATGAGATGTAACTCTAACGTTGGTGGCAGAAGTCACTTGAAAGGCAGCATCATGCATTACAGCAGTGCCCTTACACTGAGGGATTCTTTGTTCCTTACAGATGCTGCTACTCACGGTGGTTGCTCTCACTACAGCCATTGTACAGATAAAGATAAAACTTCCTTCAACACGAGTCATGCAAAGAAAGGCTATTCTTTCTGGCTACCAAGTGTCTCTGTCTAGTAAATGGTATCAGCTATAATATCAAGATCAGTTTCTCTGAGTTTTTGCTAAAGACCTATCCTGGATTAAGACAAACCAAAATGATTTGAGTTTTCAAGGGATTTTTAGTAGTTAGAAAATATTGACCTTATATAGAAATTACGTCTGATTTTCTGCAAAGTTGCATTAGCAGCTCATAACCCAGCTCTGCTCTTATCAATTTGGGCAAGTTAGGTAACCTCTTTGTGCCTCAGTCTTCCGTTTATAAATGGTGCATGAGTTTCTGTTGCTATGGTAATGCTGCATAACAATCAATCACAAAACCTCAGTGGCCTTCACCAATAAGCAATTATTGCTGACACTTGTGGAGTCAGTTGGTCCCCTGGGCAGCTCTGCTTATTTTGGCTGAGCTTCTTGAAGATTGGGGGTTGGCTGGTCTAGGCTGGCTTTGGCAGAGGTGATGGGGATGACTCGGCTGGCTCTGCCCCAGGTCCTTTACTTCTTCAGCCGGCTAGCTCAGGCACGTTCTCATAGAGATGGCAGAGGTGCAAGTGAGCGAGCAGGAACACATGAGGCCTCCTGAGGCCTCAGCTCAAAACTGGCATAGTGTCATGTTTGCATTCTGTTGGCCAAAGCAAGCCACGAGGCTAATCCAGATCGACAGAGTGGGGAGATAGGTTCTGCTTTTTTAGTGAGAGGAACTGCAAAGTCACACAGCAAAGGGTGTGAATAAAGGGAGGGATGTAGAATTAAAGCCATCATTGCAGTGAATCACAGATAGGGATACAAACAGTACCTACCTCGTCGGTTTGTGATGAGAACTGAGTGAGATAATCCACATAGAAGACTTAGCACAATGCCTGGTGTGTAGTAAGTGCCCAGTGAATGTTAGCTGGTCTTGTTACTGTGTACTCTACCTAAGATTAACCATAAAGAGAATTCATACCATCAAAGTCCTGGCCTGGACTGTAGCAACCTTCCTGCATTGAGATCTCCTCTTTCTAATTTCTCTAAGAAATAGCGAGAGTGAAGGAGATGCCTGGGAGTTGTTCTGTTCCTAGTCCTCCATACATGCCCAGTGTAGTACTCTCAATTGGGCTAAAGATTCTTTTTATGGTGGTTCCCTGGCCACATTCCAGTCTGCCCTTTCATTTAATGCTAAGTCTGGCTCATAGGAGAGTCTCATGAAACTACTCGAGGAGCCAAATATAATTTCTATAACAGTTCCGGGTATCACAACTCTCTACGGGCTAATTCTTGTTACAACAAATGTCATCAGACCCCAATCCTGACAGCTCTTTTTAAGCAACCTTTGGTAAAATGACATCCAGCAAAACAGGTGATTTAGATAGCTCATTGGGAATTCTTTTGAAATAAATGTGGACACTACTCTTACCCTTGTCCTTGAGTGTACTGCCACAATGACGACACATTTGGCCCCTTTCCTGTTTGTTGTCTACATCTCTGGATAACATTGGCCACTGTTGCCTTTGCCACATATTAATGGTCACAGTCTTGTCAGGCAGATCTGATCAGACCTGTGGACTGCAAAGACCCCGTACTGGATTCATTCACTGAAAGAAAGCATTTATACCCTCCAACAGAGCTGAATTCTGGAAGTGATCAGGCAATTACTTGCTGGGAGGAGTTTACCCATAGCCCAAGTCTGGAGATTATGAGGCTGGTTGACATGTAAATATTATTCTGGTCTCGTATCCATTCTCTCTCTGGGTGGGAAAGTGTGAAACAGGAAAAGACGAGGTATAAAATTAGAACACAGTCTATATGTTCATATCCAGTAAATATTTTATTCTGTGTTACCTCCACCCCAGAGTTATCCTTTTTGCTAAAAGAACATGCTAAATTCCTGCACCACCAGACTAACAGGCTTTATAGCGTCTAGAGCACAAATAATTTGGTATTCTTTTTTTCTTTTGCCAGCATGTTTAATAGCTATGCAAGTTTGTTAATCCTGACAAACTGGTATGATTTGTTTTATTAGCTCGCTTGGCTGCCAGAAACCTCAGTATTTTCTAACTATCCTTAGTTTATCTGGCTTGACCACTTCTCCCATCTCAATTTGGTTCTCTTCTTTACTTGTTATTTTAAGCCGTTATTATTTTCTTTTATTGGGAGCCAATTCAAACTCATCTTAATAAATAGTTACAGTATAAATGGTGAATCAATGAACATTTAATATTTATTAGTGCATTGATTTACTTAATATCTGTATTTCTAGTAAAATGACAGTTGTCAGAAAAAAGTTTTAAAAACTTCCCTCAGATTGCATCCTATTTCTTCAGCGTTAACTACATAAATTACTAATTTCCATTTTTCGCATTCACTAACCAAGTGGTTACAATTTGAGGAAACTTGCTCTGCTCTAGACCAGTGGGAAGACTGGAGACTTTTTACTCTTATCTTTTATAAGCTATTACTTATAATTTCTAAATATATTAAAGAGGAAAACCTCCACATTATGCCTTTCATTTATGAATTTTATTAAAATTACAGTATTTTAAGATTAATGCATACAATCAGCCTTGCAGATTTTTTCTTTTTTTTTTTTGCTACTGCTGCTTTTTTTTTAAGAATTCTATCAGCCTATAATTATTTCTACCAGCTATATAATAGATATATATTTTAAACCATTTTTAGCCGTCTGTCCTGTATCATGTTGGCATTGACAATCTCAGAATAGAATGGGCTAACTTAGTCATTCGATTTCCACTAAAGTTTGTATTTGGAATAACTGTTATACATTAGCATATATAAAGATACTGGATTCTATTTCACTTCTCTGCGAGATACCCACTGGGGGTTTTGAAAAGCATAAATAAACTTGCATTTATTGAGCAGCTGCTATAGGTATTATATGAGGTATGAAATCATATTGTGTGAAGAATCATATCAAGTGAGATATGAAATCATAAAACTAACAAGATGAGATATGAAGTCATAAAATGAACAGTTTTAAATTTGCAGAATACTTTTTAGTTTGCTTACATATCCATGATCTCATTTGATCTAAATCATGATTCCTGTTCTCAGAGCTTACAGATCTTGTTGGAGAGACCAAATAAATATAAATGGTAATAAAACACACACCTGCATTCTGATTATAAGCCTAAGGGGAACTCAGACGGGACTGAAAGTGTGCGTTTAAGTGTTTGGGATTCATGAGTGTGAGGTAGGATCTGTGTTTGCTTTGTAGGATTTCTCTATTGCCAGAGACAAAACTTTGAAGGAAACTAGTGTTGACAATGGGGTGGCTTGACCCCCTCTTTTCAAAGTAGTGTTGGCATATGTCCCTTCAGATGCATTAATAGAACTATCTTGTCCTATTTAGACAAAACACAAAATTTCTGTGTCCATGTGATAGGAGAAAGGGTAAGGAAAGGTCAAAAGAGGAGCAAGTGAGACAATTTATAATTTACTAAGATAGGAAAATCTCATAAAAAAAGACTTTGATGGAACAGTAACAGGTGCGTGCGTATGCATGTGTGGACTCATCAGTATGTGACGTCTGATGTAGAACACTACGGGCGAAGTCCTGGGGGACAAAGAATGAAGAAGGGGAGCCCACTTTTAAATAACACTGGTTGAGGAAAAGAACTAATAACTGCTCATAGACCAACCAAATTAATTATATTTTCACAGTGTGGATCCAAAAATCTGAAATAAATAGATGCTTAACAAAATACTGCTTTGCCTAGAGGGCCCTTATCCTGAATGTGGCAGATTTTACCATAATAACACTTGAATTAATTTTTGTATGTTGTATTTTGATTTTTGACTCGAAATAAATATTTTCTATGGATGACTCCACTTTAAGTGATTTCTATTAGTGTTAAATGCTGGCTGTTGGGGCATTAGGTGAAGGTTTGGTGAAGAAATACTATTTCTCTCTTTTTTCTTATTTTAAAATTATAGCAGGCTTTTCCTGCCTCAGGGAACATGACTTGACTGAAGGTGATGTTATTGTGTGATGCTGTAGAGTAGTCTAAAGATAAAAATCAGAAGTGTTCAGTGATTTATCTTCCTAGTTCCAGCATGCTAAAATCATTATTTCTCTTATTTGCATTGACTTGTCAACCAATAACATTAATCACCTTCAAAGATTTCCCTTGTTCTTGAGTTAGACTGGGGTAATTCAGCACCATTTCACAGAAAATGTTGTACAATAAATCTGTGAAGTCTGCAAGAAAGAAAAAATTGAGAACTGGAGATGGGGCCTGGGGTGGGGAGTGGTGGCACCTGAGAGGATGAGGGCAAAGACCACCTGAGGCTAATGGGAAGGCAAAGAGGGCAATGCTTACTTGGGTTTTGACAGCTGTGAGAGGGCCACAAAGAGACTGAGTTATCAAAGCATGGATTTATGGAAGACAGGTTGTGGGGGCAGGGGAGAGGGGAGAGAAGGAAAGGAAGAGGAGGAAAGAAGCTGCATGTGAGTCAGCTGTTTGTCATTCCTCATCCCTGCAAAGGGCTGAAGTCTTTTCACCTCTGTTTATTTTCATTTGGAATGCCAATCAGCGGGTTACAGACAGAGCGCTTTGAAAATCTATGCAAAATGCTTAAAACTTTAATGAACTTGATAGCCCTTATAATGCCCAGGAATGGCCAGGGGAGGATCCTATGAAACCACGCTGCTTAGAGAGAAGTATCTGGAAGCACTATACCCCATTTTAATAATAAGTACATACTTCATAAAACTGCCCCAAAAAGAATAGGGACAAAATGACCTTAAGATTCACCGTGGAAGTCCAAAAATTCCTAAGTATATATTTGCCAAGGTCTCTTTGGCTTGGAGAGTGCTTATTTTGTTTAGTTGATTATTTTAAACCATAATGAAAGCAGATTAGTTTTCTTACTCTTTACTCCAAATAAATATTTTCCTTGGATATAGTCAGCTTTTTCCATATTCTTTAGGTGCTTTCTCTTATCGCTGCATGTTGGCTAGAGTATTGAGATGAAGCCTTTCATTGCCCTCTTTGTCTTCACCTGTAACTACCCCTTTTCCTACCAATATGTTCATGCTACCAGGATGGATATAGCTGTGTGTGAAGACATCGAATATTTGAGAGAAACCTCCCTTTTAGCACATCTTGTTCCTATTTCAATGGAGAAAAGACACACCATTATACTAGGACTTTCAACCTTCCACCATTTAATCTGTAGGTTCTTCTGCATTTGTGTCCATCATTTATCCTTCTCTTTTCTCATAATTGTGTCTCATGTCTAAGGTGAATCCTTTCATATATTCTCTGGATCCTGTCCCCCTTTGCCCTCTCAGAGACTGTTCTTTTCTTTTTTTCTCGTCTATATTTTCAACCTCTTCCTCTTCACTGAATCCTTTCCTTTTTTTTTCTTTTTGTATTTTTTAAGACGACACTTTTTTTAGTGCAACTTTAGATTTGTAATTTAGAGGAGGAAAAATAATTTTCCCACACGTCTAGGTTCTTGACTGAGACCTCTCTGTAATAAAAAACAGATTAGTAGGAGAAAAACAGAAGTTTAGTAACATGTATACCTCCTGTAAACATGGGAGATGCCCAGGAAAACTGAGTAACTATCCAAAATGACCCAAGCCACCACCTTAAATATGATCTCCAGCTAAAGACACAAGAGAGTGGTGGGCAATGGAGGCCAGTTGTGGGAGGTTTTCAGGAAATCACAAAGGTATGGAGATTATGCAGATTTAGGTCCTTGCCTTCTCCACTGATGTGAGTTTCTAAAGATTTAGTCCTCTGTCTCTTCCTGGTATGGAGAATGGCACCCTTACAAATGAAGAGTTCCCTTATAAACGTAAATGTCTCTTACAAGAGGATAACTTAACTGATTTTCAGAGCTTTTCCTCTCTGCTCCTTCTTAAAAATAATCAGCTAAAGGTAATCCTTATGCCGAAGAGGCATATTTTGGGGTGGCATATTCTCCCCTTCAACAACAGAATTGAGAGGAGGGTACAGAGATTTCTCATAAACCTCTGCCCCCACACATAACATGGTCTCTCCCATTAACATCGCTCACCAGAATGATACATTTTTTTTTCTAAAAATGAACCTATTTTGACACATCATAATTGCCCAAAGTACATAGTTTACCTTAGGGCTCACTCTTGGTGATATACGTTCTATGGGTTTGGACAAAAGTATGACATATATACATCATTGTAATATCTTACAGCATATTTTCCCTGCCCTAGAAGTCCTCTGGGCTCTGCCTGTTTCTCTCTCCCTGGCCCCAAGCCTGGCAACTACTGATCTTTTTATTGTCTCCATAGTTTTGCCTTTTCCAGAATATTATATAGTTGGAATCATACAGAATGTATCCTTTTCAGATTGGTTTCTTTCACTTAGTAATGTGTGGGAGATCAGAATTGGCCACCCCAAAATGTGTCTCTTTGCCTTGATTATTTTTAAGAACGAAAGACTCTGAAAGAAACTTTGACCTCCCTCCTAACTGCTTAAATGAATTTAAGGTAGAAGGCCCGTTACAGGAAGGAGTTAATACCATAAGATAATTCTAGTGTGATATAGAATGTGTTTCTGAGTTGGCCCAGCATACACTTGTTTAACAAACGTTTGCATTTCCATCTCTGTGTAAATTGCCTTCCTCCCCTTTGAAGTCCCTAATCACTACCCCCAACATCCTCTTCTGTCTTTAGCTGAAGATGATATTTAAAGTCGTGGCTTTGGCCATTCTGGTGAGCTGCTCAGTTTTCCTGGGTTTCTCCCATGTGTACATGTTATTAAACTTTGATTTTCTCTTGTTATTCTGTTTCATGTCAATTTAATTCTTGGACCAGTCAGAAGGACCTAGAGGGTAGAGGAATTGTCTTCCTCCCCTACATATGCACGTAAGGTTCTTCCATGTCTTCTCACGGTTTCGATTACTCATTTTGTTCTAGCACTGAATACTATTCCATTGCCTGGATGTACCACAGTTTGTTTATCTAATCACCTACTGAAGGACATCTTGGTTGCTTCCAAGATTTGGGAATTATAAATAAAGTTGCTATAAACATCCATGCATTCATGTGTAGGTTTTTGTGTGGATATAAGTTTCCACCTCCTTTGTGTAAATACTAAGGCGTGTGATTGCTGGATCATATGGTAAGAGTATGTTTAGTTTTGTAAAAAACTGCCAAACTGTCTTCCAAAATGGCTGTACCATTTTGCATTCCCACCAGCAATGAAGGAGAATTCTTGTTTCTCCACATTCTTGTCAGCACTTGATGTTGTCAATGTTGTGGATTTTGGCCGTTTTAATGGGTATATAGTGGTATCTCATTCTTGTTTTAGTTTGCATTTCCTTGATGACATGATGTGGAGCATCTTTTCATATGCTTACTTACCATCTGTATATCTTCTTCAGTGAGATGTCTGTTAAGGTCTTTGGCCCATTTTAAAATCAGTTTGTTTGCTTTCTTGTTGTTGAGTTTCTATCGCTATTTAAACACAGTTGAATCTCACATGGTCAACAACCACCACCACAGCAGCAATAGCAGCATCAACAAGCAAATGCATACAACCCAAACCCAAAACCCACAGACCCCTCTCTGAACCCTACATCCACTTGTACCCTATATTTGCTTTCTCTCTTTCGTAGACTAACTCCTTGCCTCGGTTGTCCAGACTTGCTGTCTCCAGTTCCCACTGGGATCTGGCCTCTATCCCAAGCCCTCTTTCTCTTCTAACAGTCCCAGTATTAGAAAATGGTGGCAGTATCCATCTAGTTGCCTGTGCCTGAAGCCTTGGAATTAATCTGACTCTTCCCCCTTTCCTCCTCACCTGGTTCCATTAATTTGGTCACTGAATCTCTCACAAATCAATCCACCTGCTTCTTTCTATCCCTATTGCCCCTCCTTCGTTTGGGAAGATATTATTTCTCTCTGTCTCTCTCTTTTTTTTCTTTTGAGGAAGATTAGCCCTGAGCTAATATCTGCTGCCAATTCTCCTCTTTTTGTTGAGGAAGACTGGCCCTGAGCTAACATCCATGCCCATCTTCCTCTATATATGTGGGACACCTGCCACAGCGTGGCTCAACAAGCAGTACCTAGGTCAACACCCAGGATCCTAACTGGCGAACCCCAGGCCTCCGAAGCAGAACATGCCAAGTTAACTGCTGCGCCACCGGGCTGGCCCCTCTTTTTTTTTTTTAGATTGGCACCTGTGCTAACATCTGTTGTCAATCTTCTTTCTTTCTTTTTTTCCTTCTTTTCCCAAAGCCCCCCAGTACATGGTTGTATATTTTAGTTGTAGGTCCTTCTGGTTGTGCTATGTGCCATCAAGCATGGCTTGATAAGCGGTGCTGTGTCTGTGCCCAGGATCTGAACTGGTGAAACCCTTGGCCACCGAAGCGGAGTGTGGGAATTTAACCACTCGGCCACGGGGCCGGCCCCTATTTCTCTTTTTATGTGAAGGTGATGGGCTGACTGATGTATGCTGCTGCATGATGAGGTCATACAGACTTAGGGGGGCTGGTGCCTGCACAGGCAAAGACCTAGTCCCTGGAGATTTCCTTGTCATTTTAACACCTTCCTTGTGTGGGTTTTCTATTTGAAGTGGTCACTTCTGCAGCTCTCTGTTGGTTCCCTTCTACTTTCCTGGCATTTTCCTCTGATTTTTGAGGGACACCTCTGTTGCTCCTGGAAGTTCTGAGCTCACGACTGTCATTTAGCTTTGTGGTCAGGTCCTGCCTCTGACCCTTCCTAGCTGTAAGAGCTGGAACAGATCATGGATTCTCTTGACTCTTCATTTCCTTATCTGTAAAATAAGTAGCTTCCCTTAGACACTGGGTCTCTACCCTGGCTGGACATTAGAATCACCCGGGGCGCTTTTAAAACTCCCAATGCCCAGGCCACACCCTGGGACAATGACGTCAGCACCCTGATGCTCAGGCCTCAAGATTCTTTAAAGCTCCCCCCAAAGATCCCAATGTGCAGACAAGGTTGAAAACCACTGATTTAATGATTTTAAAGGAACTTTGCTCTTCTGTCATTTCATGTTTTTTATCATGCCCCAATCCCAAATTGAGATGTCTATTCTTTTAATGTTTTTACTAAGTTGGGAAGAAATAGCTGTGAAGTACCCCCCCCCCCCACCATCTGCTGTTTGTTCTTATTTACATACGATGGAACCCAGCCCACTGATTTATAGCTCTGGTTCCCTTACAACTGTTATTGAACTGAAAACATAGCTTAAAACTTATTAAACAGAAAAAAATTATTTTGAGCTTCATGCAGACAATCCATTATAGAACCAAGGAAGCATCTAAACTTCTTTCCTTGTAGAATTAATGCTAAAAATGGATTTACAACCCCATAATCTCAAATGAAAACTTTAATTCTGCTGCCGAACCTAGTATTTATTTTTTCTTGAGTATCCCATTAGGAAAACGGAAGCATCTCTGCAGGAGGATGGAATTTCAAGGGGTTTCCACCCATAAACAGGCAGGCCCTCCCCAGACTTCTTTGTGTGGGCCTCTGAAATTGTTAGGATCTCTCTTTCCCAGGTCCTCTCTACTGACTCACAAATACTGGGAGAAAAGCCAGGGCAAACACATAATCAGTGTGGGTGTGGTCTCACTGTTGAAACACGTTGGAATAGGTCTTTCAGAAGACAGCCTTTCTGTAGCAGCCCCCTTTAGACCTACCATTTTAGATTTGAAATAACAAGACTTTTCTGAGCTGTGAGGGAGTAGGGAGGAGAGTAGGAAGATGACAGAGAACAGCCAAGCATTTGGTTTAACCACTGGCACTAAATTTGGAAGGAACTGGGGTCCTGACATAAGTCTGATTTATGTTGGGGAAATGTCCTTTGGGGTGCTGGCTTTTTCTGTTTCTGCCTGTTTCTCTGTTAACAGTATCTCTTTCAACTGTTCACTCACTTTATTCTGCAATATCTGTCTGAAACACACAGCCCATGCCTTTGCTTGTCTCTCTCAAACCCTTATTAAACTATTGAAATTAGTTGCTACCTTGATAAGGATGGGCTAATTTAGTAACTACGTGTAAATTATTAGTTAGTTATAACCTATGGCAAATTCCTTTCTCCATATAATCCTTTTACAACTGGGCCATCAAATTGTTCTTATGGAAAGA
The DNA here is from genome assembly GCF_041296265.1 of Equus caballus. Taxonomy (NCBI): domain Eukaryota; kingdom Metazoa; phylum Chordata; class Mammalia; order Perissodactyla; family Equidae; genus Equus; species Equus caballus. The sequence goes on from NC_091715.1 coordinate 17,262,240, forward strand.
AATGGTTAGTTATCTTCTAACAGTATGGGAGAAAGGCGTTTTCCTGGGTGAAGAAGTGTTGCCAAAGCGTGGAGTGAAGCTGAAAGGAAACTCTTTCTCACCATGTTTAGCAATGAACTATTTCTTGAGGCCCAGAAAGCCTTGTCTGAAGCTCCTTGTTTCTGACCTGCCTCTTTGGGTATTTCCTTGTAGATGGAGGAATTAATTGAGGGTGTTCGCTGGGCCTTTATTGACATGCTGGAGAAAGAAAATGAGTGGATGGATACAGGGACAAAAATGAAGGCCAAAGAAAAGGTAAGGATTCCTTTTGATGAAAAAATACGACTTTTGGTTTAACAGATATTCATGCTCAACGTTGACTGTGTAGTTGATTTTTATATTGACTGAGCTGTTGACTCCGAATGACCCTGGAGTTAGGTCTCTGTTTTGGAAAGTACATAGATTTCATCAGCAGGAGGTAAGAGAAAATAAGATCTGACTTTTTATTTTTTCGAACTTCATTTTCAAACACCTTGTAATTCTGCCTTTCCTTCGCTCCTAATTGCCGTCTGTAAGAGCCACATGGCTTGCTGCCCAGCGAATTTTGCCATAAACCATCATTGGCTATGGCAGAATGCAGAGCAGTGGGAAGCCATGGGGAGCAGCTGGCAGAAGAGCCCTCAAGGTGCAAAGAAGAAAAACCCATATTGGCCATGTGTCCTTCTGCTCCACGCATGGTGTGTGCAAATGTCCTCGGGCAATTCTTTTCCTGTAACCAAGCAGATCTACTTCCTAACCCATCATTTTGCACAAATGATCCTAATAGCATCCTTATAAACTGCAGACCTGTGGTAAACCATTGTGTAGGAATACAAAAATATTTCCTGATAGAAGTGGACACTGGCTAAGCCTTGTAAAATTTTCTGGGAATAGGTGAAAAAAGTATTAGTAGCCATGCTGTTTGAAAGAAAAGAATGGGACCCATCTTGAATTCCAGGTATTCTGTTGGAGCTGGAGCTCGAGGGAGGAGGGAACACCTGCTACATTCTTACTGGAAGCTGCTCTGCAGCTGGGAGACTCTGAAATTAGGGGCGTTTCATCTTTAGAGAGGTATTTTTGAAACTTTCCTGACGATAGCAATCACCTGGGGGCCTGGACGCGCTATAGCTTTTTGGACTCCTCCCTAGCAAAGGCTGACTTAGTGGATTGAGGGTGCAGTCTGAACATTTGTGATTTTAACCCGTCTCCCTGGTGATTCTTATTGCTAGGCAGGCCCCAGGAACACTGCTTAGAGTCATACTGAGTCATGCTGAGCACAAACATTTTTGCCTTATGGTCAAGAAACAAAGAGGGAGAGGATTTTTAGGGCAGTGAAACTACTCTCCATGATACTATAATGGTGGATACATGTTACTATACATTTGTCCAAACCCATATAATGTACAGCACCAAGAGTCAGCCCTACTGTCAGCTATGGACTCTGGGTTACTATGATTTGCCAATGTAGGTTTATTGGTTGCAACAAATGCCCCACTCTGGTGGGGGATATTGATAATGGGGGAGGCTGTGCATGCATGGGGGCAGGGGGCATATGGGAGTGCTGTTCTTTATGCTCAATTTTGCTGTGAACCTACAATTGCTTTAAATAATAAAGTCTGTTAAAAAAGTAAAACATTCTGGGAATGCTTAACCTTGTTGAAATGAGTATGTGCAGAGGTTTAGCACAGATATTTTCTAGAGCTTTAATACTCCTGAGATAGATAAACATTGCCATAGATATTTTTGTCAATAGACATGAAAAGGCTGTTCAGTGTTTATAGTGGAAAAAGAACTTTGGTGGCCGAGGGTGGAGGGTAGCGGAGGAAGACAAAAGCTGAGTTTGACTTTTTTCCCCTTCGAGACTGTCTTAAGTCATGTAAAGAGCAAGCTGATGAAAGCCGGGAGTGCAGGGGCTGTGATGAGAAGCTCTGCAGATGGTAGATGAAACTTTTGGAACCAACACGTTGTTTTTTGAAGGCTTCACTTATTTGTTGAGCTAGCTTGTGATATCTGGAACAGAATGTGTCTTGTGCTGGGCAGGTGAGAGCTCAGTGTGTTGGGGGCTCTTGATCCTAGTCTGATTCCTCATGGACTGAGGGCAACCAGTGTGGAGAGTGGAGTGGAGTGGTGAGGAGTGTGTGCATGTTATGAATGGACAGATAGCAGGGCACTGTTCTGGAGACCGCAGTCAGTTCTTTAGGAAGTATGGCTGGTGATTGCCTCAGAGAGATCTGAGTTGCATAAGAGAGTGGGTGTCTTATAGTTGGGCCTTCTAGGCAGGTGGCCCATGGGTCCTTCTTGAAGGAGGATTGTTCTTAGTCTTTCTAATATTAGGCACATTCCTGTTTGCCCCTTGAATTGCTCTCCAGTCATGTTTTATTTCACTGAGAGCTATCACTTTTTCTTCTGAAAGTACTCTTTGAACACTCTGCTTTCTTTGAGCTGAGTTCTACTTGCCAGGAACTCAACTAGTTCCTTGACAGGTGCAAATATCAAAGGCAGTTGTCCTACTGGATCTCATCAGGTTCCCTGAGTATATCCTGTATTTCAGAGTTGAGAGCAGTTCCTTTGATAAAAGGCAAGGAAGAGGGAATGTTGTCCAAGAATTTTCAGCGGTTCTCCAAGGCAGTTGTGGCCTAGGATCCTGGAAGATGCAGATTTTCTTTTTCCAAATTAAATAAACATGCAGTTCTGGAAATGACCTCTCGGGGGAGCTCGTAGTACTCACAAAGACAACATTTAGGCTACCAAAGGCTTTTATGCAGCTTTCTGCTCTGGGGTTGTTTTTGAAAAATTATTTTTTTCTTGCCCTTTTTCTCTGCTGTCCTCGATTTGATTGCCTTTTAATAGTCAACAAGAAAGGAGAGGCTCTGCCTAATAATTCCTTGAATCTTAGATGGAAATCTCTGACAATCTTAGGGCTTTGTCTTTCTGATACTGAGTAGCCCCTGCATTAAGACAGGATTTGCCTGTGTTAGAAGTGGAGGTGAATAATTCGCCTGCTCTTCCTGGTATGACTTGGCACTGTTCTTTGGGCATGTGTTGTATGCAGTATATCACCCAGGCGGAAGATTTCTCATCAATAATAGTGCCCACACTGGGCCAATGCTGAGTCACTTGGCAACCCATTGGGAAAGCTGGAAAAATGTTCCAATTTGTGAGGGGGAGAAGCTTTTCTTTCCTTCACTGTGAAGCTCTGGACTGCAGCTAATTACAGCGCCTCCTAAGGGGTGTTGACCTCAGCATTCCCTAGTGACCTGCCTCCTGAGTGGGGAGGGTCTAGATACCTGCAATGGCCCAAGACCTAACATCTGGGCTTTTGTGGCAGTGACCTCGGTTTCAAAATGGAATCGTGGGGATGTGGCTTCGTCATGCTCTTCACTAGAGGTGATCACTTGTAAAAGATAAACAAGGATGCCTCTGCTCCCATCAAGGGTAAATTTGTTATCTCTGTCTCCCTGCCTTTCCCCTTTCATCTCTTAAGAGGTCATGAGTGTTTTTGTGTTGTGAAACCAACAGTGTCGGTTTCAACTGGAAATTTAGTATGCTGAAATAAGCACCAATTTTTGTTTAGGATTCTGTGTTCCCTGCAAGCATATGCTTTTATTGTAAACAAGCAGCAAAGAACAGGCGGCCTGTTATTTTTCTGGTTATCATAGCTGTTAAATGAATGTAAGGCTATACAAATTATTTTGGGGGGTGTCTTCTGGAAGATTTGCCTTTTCTAGAACAGAGTAGGAGGATCTCAAGGTCACTATGTAATGATTCTAAGGCCCAGCAGGAAGGGATGCAGCACTGCCTATGGCTGCCCTGCTGGCGGGAGCAGGGCTTGTGCTGGTGAGCTCTGTGTCGGATTAGGAGGAACAGTTTCCTCAGCTGGATTTGACTCTGTAGCCAAAAGCTGTTTCTTTTCTGAAATGTTTCTTTGTTTGCGCTCTTTGCCCCTGGGACCTGTGCTTGCCAGGCCACCCCCAGAGAAAAAGATCCCGAATTCCTAGGGAAGCAGCATCCTAAGGATGCTGTGAGCAGCCTTAACCTTGGCCACAGCAGGTACAGAGGATTCCCAGGAAGTCTGCTGGTCCCAATCTCCACAGGCACGTGACCCCTAGGCACGGGCTCTGGGCAAGGTGGGAAGACTTTTCCTACAGAGGGCCAAATAAAAGTGTAGCTTACCTCTTTGGCTTTGTCTCTGTTGGGGAGGAAAAATAATCTTTTCTTCTACCCTTCTATCTTGACTGGGGCATGTGTAACAAAAGATAGAGTAACAAGAGAAAAACAAACAGAAGTTCATTAATGTGTACATCTCATACATATGTGAGAGAAATTCAGAGAAATGAATAACTCAAAGAGGTGGCTTAGAACTCTAGCTTATATGGCATCTTTAACCAAGAAAAATAAATTTGTAGAGAAATGATAAGACAAAGGAAACCAGTTTTAGACTTCTAAGGGCAGCAGATTATGGGAAGGTAAACATACAGGAAACTAATGGTAGATACAGGCTCGTTAGTAGAGTTTGGATGTGGATTCCTCTGGCACTGTCTCCAGGCTGATAGGACCTAAAGTTGTCTCTAGTGATTTGCTTTTGTACTTCCAGATAGCGGAGGAAGGACAATTTGAGAATTTATGCCCTGCTTTTTAGGCAAACCGGAGGAGGGCAGGAACTTTTCTTGTATCTGCTGCGTCTCATTTGCCTTCAGCTCAAGATAATTTTTATGTCAGAGAAGCATATTTTAGGGTGACATTCTGGTTTCCTTTATCTTTAAGCTCTGCCCAACCCTAAGTATTGGATTTTCCCCAGGTATCCAGTCTGTACCATGTTGTGCCCTGCCCACATCCCCAGCCCAGTGGTTCTCAAGGTGCGCTTCCAGACCAGCAGCAGTAGCCTCTCCTGGGGACTCGTTAGAGATGCAAATTCTTGGGATCACCCCAGAGCTGCTGAGCTCAGGGAGTGGACCACTGCCCTTGCAATTACCATTTCACTGCACACCTATTTGACTTCCAGCTGCCAGCACCTGCATTTTGTCTAAGAGCTTTCGCTTCCCCCTGGAGCCCACTATGCCACTCACACAGAGGGCCCAAAGGCCTGGGGAATGAGCACACCAATGATTGGTGAGAGTTGCCATGTATGTGCCCCAGCTTCCTCCTCCCTTGGGTGCGTGTTCTGCAGAGCTCCTGGAGTTTCCCCAGTGGGGTAAGCTCCAGTTGCTCACACTGACAGCTGGCTCAGTAAGATCCCCTTGTTGACTGCCTGTCTTTCTCTGCTCCCTTTCCCAGTCCCCCACTTGTGTTTGGTGTTTCTTTCACCTCCCCAATGAACTGCTTGCACTCAAATCCTTGTCTTGTGGTCTGCTCCTGGGGACTCTCTAACTAGGACACAGCTCCTGGGGTATGCATTCTTCTCATCGTTCCTCGCCTTAAGGTGACAACACATGTCACTGCATCTGGATGCTAGCACCACTTCAGCAAATTCAATTCCACAAACATTTCCAGAACTGATAATGTGCCAGGTGCTGGAGCAGGAGCTGTGGATTCAGAGAAGATCAGCTGCAGTCCTTTTTCTGCAATGGCTTGCACACTCTTAGGAGAGCACAACAGTGACACGGGTGCCAGGCAGATGGGGAGGAGTTAATGTAATGGAGACACAAAGTGGTCCTGGGAGTCTAGCGGAGGGACCCTCAAAGGAGTCCAAACACACTGTGTGGGGACACCTGACCTGGGGAATGCCCACTCTGCCCCTTCTCTCTTCCTGCTCACTGCCCGTGTCCCTGGAGCCTGTGGGCAGGGCTTCCTCTGGCTCTTCCTTACTTACTGATCCCAACAACTCTGCATCCAGCTGTCACTTTTCCTTGGTAGCTTCCCTCCTGCTTCATCTCACTATTCCTTTTAAATTGTTTTGTAGAAGAAAAGAAAGGGAAGGGCTTTTGTCGAACTGTCTCCTGCCCTTCCCTGTTACAGATTCAAGCCTGTTTGCATAACTTCTGAAGAATGCAGTCACCCCAGCTCCTGCCTCCACTCCAGTACTCACCCAGGGACACATGGGGACTGACAAAACAGCATATAAACCATCTTTTGGGATCCTTGCTCCACTCCCTCTAGATCCCTGGCTCATAGATGCTGCCGTCTTGAGTTTGCTGGCACTTTCTGGCTCCATGTCTCTCCATCTCTCTCACACGCACATACAGGCCAAGGTAGTGGCCTTCCTACTTGTATTTCCTCTCCCTCACTGTGGCCTCAATGGAAATTACAGAGGTTAAGACTCTGGAGAAAGACTGCCTAGGCTCAGAGCCAACGTCTACCCCTTATTAGCTGTATGACTCTTTGGAAATGACTTAACCTCTCTGACCCTCAGTTTTCATGTCTGTAAAATGGGGAGATTGGTACCTACCTCAGAGATTTGTTATGAGGAGTTAATATACCTAAGGTACTTAGAAGAGCGCCTGGAGCATGAGAAAGGCTAAGTGTGTTCAGCTGTTTCTTCCAAACTGCTGTCCTGTGCAAGAGGGGAAACTTTGGCCTTACTGGCTGGCCAGAGGAGAGAGATGGGAAGTGAGGATCTATGTGTGTATCCGGGTCATTGTGTTTTCGTCTGGGTTAGGAAGGTGGGTGACATAAAACCATGGTCTCTGAGGTCCCTCTCACCCCTCAGGTGCTCTGATGCTCCATGTCAGAACACTGGGCTTTTCTTTATTGCCTCACCCCCAACCCCTGCAGGGCAGTTAATAGTGAGCAGCCCCTGCTGAGAGGGTGATGGGGGGGAGTGGTACATTGCTTTTCTCTCTGTGGATTTTGGATTTTCTGGTTTTGACCAAATTCAGCATTATCTTTGTGATACATATTTTAAAACCAGCCCTGGTGGTCAGTGGTGAAGATTCAGCGCTCTCATTGCCCCAGCCTGGGTTCGTTTTCTGGTCAGGAAACCAACCACCCATCTGTTGGTTGTCATACTGTGGTGGCTCCATGTTGCTGTGACGCTATGCCACGGGTATTTCAAATACCAGCAGGGTCACCCATGGGGGACAGGTTTCATTGGAGCTTCCAGACTAAGACAGACTAGGAAGAAGGACCTGGCCACCCACTTCTGAAAAAATTGGCCACAAAAACCCTATGAATAGCAGTGGAGCATTGTCTGGTAGAGCGCTGGAAGGTGAGAGGATGGCGCAAAAAGGCCTGATAGGGTTCTGCTCTGCTGTGCACAGGGTCGCTAGGAATCCGAATCAACTCAATGGCACTAACAACAAATGTATTTTAAACACAAAGGCAAATATTTGGTGGAAGTAGGAGTTTGCTGCATATACTTATCAAAGGCATGTTATACCTGATACCTTATTGGAGTGAGTTTACTGTAATTGAGTTTTGGTATTCTAGAGCCTCATGGAAATATTGTTTTGGGTGATGCTATAGGTCACTGGTTCTCACATTTGAGGTGCATCAGCACCATCTGGAGGGCTTGTTAAAACACGAATTTCCAGGCTCTGCACCCAGGGTTTCTGAGTCAGTAGCTCTGAGGTGGGGCCCAGGGATTTGCATTTCTGACAAGTTCTTGGTGATGGTATTGATCTGAGGCCAACGCTTTGAGAACTCTAGGTGATTACAAGTGAAAATCCCCTTGCACCGAGGCTGTGTTACTAGAACTAGCTAATGTTTATTAAGTGAGTTTTTTGATGTAGAGCCGAAGGCTCCTTCTTGGTCACTTCAACCCCTTGACGCTATGTCTGTTCTCAGGAACTATGCAGAATATGTCTTCCACATAAGAGCCCTTCCAGTATTTGAAGATGTTTAAATATTTTTCTCTTTCAGATGAAACATAGCCAGGGTTCCTCATTAAATTAACAAACATTATATGCCAGGCTAGATGTTCTAAATGCTTTACAAATATTAACTACCTCAATGTCATGATATCCATATGAGGTAGGTCAAATTATTTCATTTTACAGATGAGGAGACTGAAGCACAGAGAGGGCAAGCAAGCTTGCCTAAGGTCACACAGCCACTGGGTGGAAGAGCTGACACTCCGTGCCTAGCAGTCTGGCTTCACACTCTATGCTTTTATTCACAATGCCAGTGGGTCTCTAAGTGTGGTCCTCAGACTAGCAGCATCAGCATCACCTAGGAGCTAGCTAGAAATGCAGATTCTGATCTATAGGATCAGAAACTCTGGGAGAAGACCCAGGCATCTGCATTTTAATAAGCTCTCCGGGTGATTCTGATGCAGCCAAAGTGTGGGAATCACTGCTCTCTGCTGTGGTTCTGATGCCTCATCCTGCTGGCTGCTCTCCAGGTTTCAACATCTTTTTTTAAAGCTCAAGTTCAAAGCTGAACGCAATATTCTAGATATAGTCCAACTCACACAGCACAATGGGAATATTATTACTGCCTTTGTTTTGCATACAAATTATATTAAGAAATCCGAGGTTTATACTATGGCTATCTTTTCCCCTCAGCCATGTCACTGTTGGCTCATAATGAATTTACAGTCAGTTAATTTCTAAGTCTTTTTTTTTTTTTTTAATTCCACAGGAACTGTTGTTAAGCCCTATTACTCCAGTCCTAAACTTGGCTTTTTTTTAAACCCTCATCCCAGAACTTCACATTTATTCTTACTAAATCTATTTAGATTTGGTTCATGGCTCTGACTTTTAAAAGATGTATTTCTGGATCTTCTGTATGTTTATTATTTTTGTTATAAAAAAATCTATGCTCATTAAAGAATATCTGGAAGGTAAAGTAAAAGAGTAGAAAGACAAAAATCATTGCTAGTCCCATCATCCAAACATACCCACTGCTAACATTTTGATGTATTACATTGGTTTTTTCCCTATACATAGGCTTGAATAATACTTTAGATATAAATTTGATTCCTTCTTTTTTCTCTTAACATTTATATAATAACCATTCCTCCTATGACTACATATTCTTTATAAAAGAATTTTCACTCTTAATGCATGTTCTTCCAATGGTTGTACAGGAGATTATGTAAACATTTCTCCATGGTTGGGTATTTAGGTTGTGTTATTGCTGATATGACTATGATAAACACCTTGTGCATAATGCTTTCCCCCCAAATTTCAGACTAATTCTGTAGAATGGCATCCCAAAAGACCTTTAAAAATCTCATCTGTCACTCAGTGTATTAACTACTGTCTCAACCACTGTATCATTCATGATTTGATAAATCTGCTTTTTGGTTTGTGTTTCTGGGTTATTAATGACCATGCTCGCACAGTGAAACTGGAATCTGCCTATTTGCTCATCCGTTGGAGACTCCTTCCAGATTCATCTACTGAGCAGATTCATGGAGAACCTGCTCTGTGGCAGGTCTTTTGTTAGGTGCTAATCAATTCACTAACCAATAGGTTTTTAGTCCAGTTCTATTTTGCACAATTCCATGGAACTGTCTTCTGATTTCTCCATTTTGCCTGCAAAGAGATCATGGGATAGGAAGCAATGCTTTGATATAATCTAGTTATACTGTGTTTAGAGCTTTCCCTGATTTACTAGTCTATTGTTCTATTAAAAAGTGGAAACTCAATGAAACTGAAGAAACATTCACTGGGCTCCCATTTTTCCTAAGGTCCAGTATATCCTCAGTGCAAGTTACATGGTTCCATGGGGTGTAGCCAGCTATTCAGATTCCCAAACCAGAGATCTCAATCTTCTCTCCCAGCCGACCATAAGGCTTCAAATCCTGTTGTCTTTTTTCCAAACAACTTTCAAATCTTTGCCATTTCTGTTTGCATAGTTCTTTCCTCCCTTATCTTCTCATCCTTTTTTTTCTTATTTTTTTTTTATTCAGGTGAAATTCACATAACATAAAGTTAACCATTCTGAAGTGTATAATTCAATGGCATTTAGTACATTCACAATATTGTGAAACCACTACCTCTATGTAGTTCTAAAACATCTTTATCACCCCAAGGACACTTCATACCCATTAAGCAGCCAGTCCTCGTTCTTTCCTTCCACCAGCCTCAGGCAACCACCAATCTGCTTTTTGTCTCTATGAATTTACCTATTCTGGATATTTCATATAAATGGAATCATATAATATGTAGCCTTTTGTGTCTGGCTTCTTTCACTTAGCGTAATGTTGTCTAGGTTCATCCATGTTGTAACATATATCCACTCATCCTTTTTAATCCATTTCCCTGTTTATAGTCTTGCAAAGAGAATAAGCATTTCTGATAGTGAGGTCTTTCCTATTTTCTCAGAACTTTTGAAATAGCATCATAGTGTTTATTCATAATTGAAAAACTCTGCCCCCAAAATAAAGATTATTGAATTGAAGTGACCCTTGTAAGGGGAAGAATTGTGGCTGGCTGGTTTTTTCTTGTGTGCTCAGAACCTAACGTGGCTTGGCACTCCCTTCTTTGGCCATTGAACAGTCCTTAGTAAAAAGCATGGCTCCACCAAACACGTAGCTAAGATGCACAATTTTGGGGGCCTCAGTTTCGTCATCCACAAAATGAGAAATATACTCCTGTTCTCACAGTGTTTGGGAGGATTAAACAAGTAATATATATACAGTGACTAGCGAAGAGCAAATGCTTGGTATTAGTAAGATGACATGTTCATTTTTTCCTAAGTTTCCTCTTATTTCTCCCTCACCAAATAATGTAATGTTCCATTACAGTCTCCTAAAATTGGGAAAGAAAGGTTGATGTGAATTATATTGTTTTTCTTGGGTTCGAGGTACAAAGTCGACTTTTATTAACCTTGACTCTGTTCAATATTTTAAAATATTTTATTATGGAAATTTTTAAATGTGGACAAGTGTACATAAGAAACCCCCACGTCCTCATCGCCCAGCCTCACCAGTGAGCAATATTTGCCATTCTGATTTCATCTACTCCCCACCTCAACTGTTTTTATGCTTAAGAATTCTAAAGCTAATTCCAGACATTATTTTACTATAAACATGTCAGTATGTATCTCCAACAGATAAGGATTTTTTAAAATGCCCTTAACATACCCAACAATACCTCATTAATTAGTAACCTGTGTGCAATTTGCTGTAATTATCTCAAAAAAATTTTAAACAGGTGGCTCAAATCAGTATCCAAACAAGGTATACATATTGCAGTTAATAGGTCCATCTTTTAAGGTGTTTAAAATTTTAAGAGCTCCGCTCCCCTTTATCCATGAAATTTGTTTTAGAAATTGTATTATTTGGTAGAATTTTCAACAATCTTGATTTGGCTGATTATATCCTGTTGTTGTCTTTTAACATATTCTTTTGTTCCTTGCATTTCCTATAAATTGGTAGTGAAATTTAGAGGTTTGGTTAGATTCAGGTTCAGTTTTCTTTAGGCGAGAAGACTTTGTGGGCAGTGCTTTGTGCTTCCTGTTGCAGTCCACCAAGAGGCACACGATGTCAGGTTGTCCCACTTCCACTGAAGAGTTCAGGTGTTGTCAGCCTGATCCTGCCATTTTAACTTCCCCATCAACCTTTCACCTCCAGTGGGCAGAGATCCTCTCTCTTGGCTATGCCTTAGAATCAGCCTAGGAGCTTAAAAAATCCTAATGCTCAGGCCACTCCCCAGACCAATGACATCAGACTCTCTAGGGGTGGGACCCAGGCATCAGCATATTTTAAAGTTCCCCAGGAGGTACAAATGTGCAGCCAGGGTTGAAAACTGTTTTAGTAGTTTTTGTGGCCATTCATATTATTGAATAGATACATGAATTCATTAGGGGCTGCAACTGGTGATTTTCAAAGTCTATCATTCTTTCTGTATTTGTTAGCTGGACTTTTTCTATACAAAAGAATTTTGTCTCATCAACCACTTGATTATGCTGACACATAGTTTATAAACTGATATAAACTGCTGAAAGGCAGCATAAGTTTCTGTTTTTCTCTTTATTTATTAATTTTCACGAGTTGGTGCCCTAGTACTTCCAAAGGTTCCAAAGCAGTTTTTTAGTGTCGTGATGAACTCAGGGAATTTTATGTGTTTGATTTGTTTAAATTCGTTACAATCGTTATTTTATTTTTGGCTCAAATTGTTATATATTGGCCAACTTGAGGCTCTTCCTTTAGGGAATTTTGACATGACTCCAGTTGTTTTTGACAGCATCTTTGCTTCCCGGCACAACAAGATATCCTCTTTAATGTTTGACTTCTCTTTAATCACTAACTGTTTTGAACAATTTATAAATCAGTGCCTTAATTAGTTCTTCCACCAATGAGCAATATATTGACTTTTTATTTGTCTTGAGGGAGGAGAGAGGCTCCTAACCAACTTGAAATACAGAGTTTCGGTGATAAGCAAATGTGCAGACATATGGGTGAGGGGTTGATGTGAATTATCGTTTGTAAGGGACATTAGCTCATGTTAGTGGACATTCATGTAATATGTACTCTATCGTTTTTGAAAATTTCTGTAGTGTTGCATTCTCAATGTTGATCATCAAGAATATGAATAAGCGTATAACCAGTGTATGACCTTTCCATACATTAAAAGAAAACAATGCTAGTGTCGAGGAACAGAACTAATTTGAACAATGTGGAGCAATGGAACTATATTAAAAGGTGACCTTGGAATAGTAAATATTTAAAAATTTTGACAATGTCAGCAAGCAGTAACAATTTAGATGTGGCGCTGTAGAAGTATTTAGTTTTTAAGTGTATATTAGGAGTTACTTTGGATTGAGGGATTTGTTGGTGGTAGGACTTAGAAAGCAACTGGGAAATACCACAATAGCCTCAGAGTGAAATTCCAGAGGCCCAAAGCAGAGAGCTGCTTTTTAAAAATTATGGAGAATATTTATTACTTTTATTAATGGGATCACTAGGGGCGGTTTAATGCCTGTCTTTATTATATTTTGGTCCAAATTCATATCGAGTATATTAGAAATTCACTTAAAAATACATATTTGGTTTAATAAAAAGAATTAGTTTTGATATATTGATTTTTTATTTCACGAGAAAAGAGTCCATGAGGAATGTTTGAGTTCTCTGTGTATATTTTGTGATGCTCCTCCTCTTTGGCCCAAGATGAAGCTAATAGCTACGATGTGTCTGCTTATCTGCTATCTCTGGGGTGGTGTCTGCTGCTGTCAGCAGCTCCCTTCTTATCTGGCTGCTGGTCCTGCTCAGTCAGTTGTACAGGAATGTCAGTTCCATTAATAACCCGAGGGCCGGACAGGCAGATAGTGGGAAATGGGTGAAGAGAGAGAAATTGTATTTAACCCGGTCTTCTGAGTTGTCATTTTCTAGACCTTAGCATACTGGGTAAAGACAGGCTGAGGGTGTGACAGCAAATTCACTTCTGACAGAATCTTATTTGTGAACTGGAGAAACAGCCTGATACCAAGAGAAGAAAAAGTGAAAGAAACTGGGGGGAAAAAAGATAAACATTTGGGGTTAGGAAAGTTGGAGGAAGCAGTGCTCGGAAGAAATGGCATGACCAAAGTATTCTGATAGAAGCACTGACAACTTTGCAAAATAAACTTCATTTTGATTTTAGATATTATCATTCTTGACGTTTCAAATTAGCAAAATTTCTTTTCTTTTAAAATGGAATTTATGGAAGGATTGATTCCTCATAGAGGGTTTTGGAGTTTCGTGCTGTTTGTTTCGGTTCTGGATCAGTCAGAGATTGCCAGAGGGAAGAGAGCATATTTTAATTTTCTTCATGCAGGTAGAATGACTCACCTGCTGCAGTGGTCTGTGTTTGGGTTATCTGTTGCTGCGTAACAAACCACCCAAAACCTGGTGGCTTAAAACAGCAAGTATTTCATTATGTCTAATGACTCTGTGGGTTGGCTGGGGCTCGGGTGGGTGGCTCGTCTGCTGGTCTCACCTTGAGTCTCTGGGCAGTTGCAGTCAGATGGTGGCTATGCCTGGACATCTGAGGTGGCTTCTTCACTTGTGTCTGCCACCTCAGTGTTCTTCACGTGGCCTCTTTCTCCGCAGGGTACTGTGGTACTCTTACAGGGGGGCTAAGGGTTCCAAGAGGAAGGAAGCAGAAGCTGCTGGTCGTCTTAAGGCCTGGGCTCAGAAGTCCCAGAATGTTTCTTGTGGTACATTCTCTTGACCAAAGCCAGGGACAAGGCCAGTCCGTATTCAGGGGCAGGAGAAAGACTTCATCTCTTGACGTGAGGTGTGTGCAGTGCGAGCACAGGGGGAGGGGAGGTATTGTTGGCAGCCATCTTTGGAAACTACCTACCTATAATCTGTACCCTTTGCCTCTCTCATCTGTTTTCAGTTTTTCATTGTTTACATTTGAGGATTTTGAACTATCTTTACCCGCTCTCTTTAACACCTGACCACTGAGTGTCATTAAATTTTTTTCCTACTTTTCTGTTTAGTTGGTGAGATTGTTTCCTATTATTGACTGATTTTTTTTTCTGCTTAGTTCAAGACCAGTATATACATTTACTCATAGAACTATTTGAGTGGACCTAATTATTGCTGAACTGTGTTGGGGAAAAGACTCAGCCTCAGGCTGGGGGACCTTCCTGCATAGGTGTAAGAAATTCCTACTAGGTTTTAGGGCCCAGAACTAGACTAGGTTGTAAGGGACCCAACCCCATCCTAGTGGACAAATCATTTTTTTCCAGTTTTACATTTGAATTCCCTAGTAAATAAACTTAAGTTTCAGTATAGGCACCCCTGACACTGACTTTCTGTACTTTATAGCCAAAGACTCTCAGCGTTGGGAAGGGCCCTGCTTCACTCTGTGTCCTTGCTGACCTAAGGGAAAGGGGACAGATCTGCCACCTTTGTATATTCCAGTGTTCCCAGCACTGAAGTCACTGTGCAGGCTGACGAGAACCTTCTCCAGGGGTCTGTAAGGATTAAACTAATGAGCCAAATGGACCTGTCCCAGAGCAGAGCAGAGTCAAGGACGGCACTGAGGTGGTGTTCTTTAGGGTCGCAGAACATAGCCTTTGCTTAATTCTGATGTTAAGTTGTAAAACAAATTTACAAGTTTATGTAATAATTTGGCTTATTCTTCCAGCCTTTTGAAAATGAAAGTTAGGGTTTGGCAGAATAGCTTATATAGATCTGTAGTAAGTCATGTTC
Organism: Equus caballus; assembly: GCF_041296265.1. NCBI lineage: Eukaryota > Metazoa > Chordata > Mammalia > Perissodactyla > Equidae > Equus > Equus caballus. The sequence continues at coordinate 17,277,286 of NC_091715.1, forward strand.
TAGTGAGGTCCTGTGAGTTGTCCAAAGTAATTTCTGATTTCTATTGAAAATTACTCACAGAAAAGGAGCTCATTGGAGAGAGCATTTTTGAAATGAGAAAACTTGACAGGGTAGAAAAGGAGAAAGTCTCTTCTCCCTCCTTTTCTCTACCCTCTTCCCAAACCCTCCCTAAGCATTGGTTGCTTATTTGAGTGTCCTCTATCAGCATCTAATGAGAGCAAGAGCTATGTGGCATGCCACATGGCCTTGTGAGGAGGAGTTGGCACCTCCTGCAAACTTTCAAGCCTGGAGTTACCTCAGACCCAGGTCATTAGTATTTAAAAAAAACCCAAAAGCAAAACCAAAAAACTCCTCAGATGTTTCCAATAAGCAGCCAAGTTTGAGAAGCAGAGCCCTATTAGAATAGTGCTGTTCAAACTTGAATGTGCATGCCAGTCTCCCAGAGACCTTGTTACAATGCAGATTCTTAGTAAGTTTGGATTGGAGCCTGAGATTCTGTGTTTCAACCAAGCTCCCAGGTGAGGCTGATGCCCCTGGACCACACTTTGAATAGTGAGAGTGTAGAGCAGGAATTGGCAAACTTTTCATGTAAACAACCAGATAGTAAATATTTTGGGCTTTGCAGGCCATGTAGTCTCTGCTGTAGTGACTCAAATCTACTGTTGTAGCATGGATGCAGCCATAGACAATATGTGAACTAATGGGCATGACTGTGTGTCAATAAAACTTTATTTACAAAAACAGTCAGCAGCTGGAATTTGACCTGCAGGCCATGGCTTGCTGACCTGGTCTAGAGCATTCCTAATCTCAAGTTTTTGACCAACACCTTTTTGCTCTTCTCTCTTGTTGGGCTGAATCTTGAGTAAGAATGAAGTGGTTTTGTAAGAGGTTACTCGATGGCTTTGTTGAATGATGAATAATTGATGATGACATTTAGGCTGCTGTTTACAAACAGCCCACGTTGTCCCTTGGCTGTGGCTCATTGCTTTGCCTTGAGTATGGATGGCATTTCTGATTTCCTTCCCTAGACTACCTTTTCAGAGGTAGAGCAAAACAGAGCTGGGATTTGTTCAAAAATGTGGCCCATGGGCATCCCAGAATAAATAACCAGGTCTGAACTATGGAGGCAGCAGGTGGCTTTGGGTTGCATTTCCTTTATCTGTCTTCCAGGACTCACCTCTGGAGTTTAGTCTGAAGGGATGGAGGCCGGTATTCTGGCTATCTGAGAGATAGAAAGCATCAGAGCACTTGGATCCATGCAATTCACATTGACATGTGTGATACCCATAGGTATGGATATTATGGCAGCAGAAAGTTATATGTTGCTGATAATATATTCTGACAGCAGATATTGCAGGATCAAGCTGTCAGTTTTGGGGGATCCAAATTCAGAACCAAGGACTCATTTCTCAGAAGGCTCGTGTTTTACCTCATGGGCTTCTGGGGTAAGGTACAAGGTTCTTGGTCTGCTGCTTATGGTATGTTCCTGCATTTCTAAACCCAAAGCCAGTCAAAGTTGAGTTTCAGGAAAGTTTTGAGTTTAACTGATTCAAAACCGAAACTGGCTCTCATTTGTCTTTGTGATGGTGCAAAGGTCCCTAAGGGAAAGATGTTATTCCTCTTTGGAAATGGGAGGATGAGGGCCAGAAATCCTTGGGCCAGGGATGCTCACGATAGTGTCCATTTCTCGGGGTAGTTTTTGGCAGTGAATCTCGATGAGATCAACAACCTTCTCTCCCTGGGGTCCCATTCCCTGGAACCTCTCTTCTGGTGAAATCTCATTTACCTCCTTACCTTGACTAGTCTGAACAATAGATGTTCCGATATTTCCAGACTGGAAATACTTTCTTGTCTTTTGTTTTCAGTTTTGACCTCCCCTCTTAGCTAAGTCTTGGTCTGCCAGGGGCTCTCCGTCAAAGTTTAGTCCCACTTGTGTCCAGAACCAAAAGCTCAATGGTATGGTTTTTAGGGAGGGACAGAGAACTTCTTAGAAGTATACTTAAACTCTATCTGGATGTGTCTTGCTATTCTTACAGCTGAAAATGTTTTTTGTCTTGGCATGTTGAATATGGTTACTGATGCAGAGGTGGTCTATACATTACACATTATTCAGTTCATTTGGATGTATAAAAATGAATAATGTTTATATAATAGAATATTATTTTTCATCCCTCAAAAGACAGTGTATGTTTGGAAAACATGTGGGCTTTTTGAAGTCAGGTTAAGGCTAAATTAATCCAGGTTAAGAAGCTGGTTTTGGCCCTTATTGCCTGTAGGACTTGGGGAGAGTTATTTTCCCTTTCTGAGTCTCAGCTCCTTCAGCTGTGAATTGGGGATGGTCTGTACCCACCTGGTGGAGTTAAGGTAAAATTTAGATCTGATGAGGAAGTGAAGCACTTAGCCCAGTACCTGGCCCATAGGAGGGGTTCAGTGAAGAGCATTACTTTTGTTATTATTAAAAATGTTATTTCTATTGTTACTAATTCTGTTTATCTCTGAGATGTCCTCTTTGAAGATGACCTTTTCATAAGGTCCTTCTGTTCACGTCCCATCCCATGCTCTCCATTCTTCTAGTGGGCTTTTTTTTCTTGGCATCCCATTATCCATATGTGACCAACTGTGGACTCCTTGAGGACAGGAGTGCAATTTATTAAACTGTGTATCTCAACTCCTGCTACACACAACAACATGGATTGAATTTCACAGATGTACTGTTGAGTGAAAGAAGCCAGACACCAACAAGTACACACTTTTTTTGAAGTTCAAGAACAGGCAAAGCTAATCTCTGGAGCCTAGAGGTCAGAATAGTGGTTATCTTGGGGGTGGAGGGGTTATTGACTGGCAAGGCACCCAGGGGAGCCTTCTGGGTGCTATAAATGTTTTTAAATCTTATCTCAGAGTTACTAACACAGGCATGTGTGTGTGCATTTAAAAGTATCTTTGATTTGTACACTTAATATTTGTTTACTTTGTGTATGTTATAACTCAATAAAAATTTGAAAAGATGCTTTCCAGTCTGCAGTGCTTATTTGGCAATTAGAAGTCATTCAGGGCTGGCCCGGTGGTGCAGTGGTTAAGTGCGCACATTCTGCTTCTCGGCGCCCTGGGTTTCACCGGTTTGGATCCCAGGTGCGGACATGGCACCGCTTGGCACGCCATGCTGTGGTAGGCGTCCCACATATAAAGTAGAGGAAGATGGGCATGGATGTTAGCTCAGGCCCAGGCTTCCTCAGCAAAAAGGAGGAGGACTGGCAGTAGTTAGCTCAGGGCTAATCTTCCTCAAAAAAAACCCAGTCATTCAATATAAGGCAGACTGTTGAATGGATGTTATGATGAAAAAAGTGGAGAGTCTTTTTTTAAAAGATTTTTTCATTTTATTTTTTTATTACAGTGACATTGGTTTATAATATATAAATTTCAAGTGTACATCATTATATTTTATTTCTGTGTAGATTACACCGTAGTCACCACCCAAAGACTAATTACAGTCATCACCACACACATGTGCCTATCTCCCCTTTCACCCTCCTCCCTACCCCCTTCCTCTCCTGTAACCACCAATCCAATCTCTGTCTCTGTGTGTGTGTTTGTTGTTGTTTTTATCTTCTACTTATGAGTGAGATCATACGGTATTTGACTTTCTCCTTCTGACTTATTTCGCTTAGCATAATAGTGTCAAGACCCATCTGTGTTGTCACAAATGGTCAGATTTCATCATTTTTTATGGCTGAGTGGTATTTCATTGAGTATGTATACCACATGTTCTTTATCCATTTGTCCCTTGTTGGGCACCTAGGTTGCTTCTAAGTCTTGGCTATTGTGAATAATGCTGCAGTGAACTAGGGGTGCATGTATCTGTACGCATTCGTGTTTTCATGTTCTTTGTGTAAATACACAGCAGTGGAATAGCTGGATCTTAAGGTAGTTCTATTCTTAATTTTTTGAGGAATCTCCATACTATTTTCCATAGTGGCTGCACCAGTTTGCACTCCTACCAGCAGTGTATGAGGGTTCCCTTCTCTCCACATCCTCTCCAGCACTCGTTATTTCCTGTCTTGTTAATTATAGCCATTCTGACAGGCATGAGATGATATCTCATTGTAGTTTTGATGTACGTTTCCCTAATAATTAGTAGTATTGAACACCTTTTCATGTGCCTGTTGGCCATCTGTATATCTTCTTTGGAGAAATGTCTATTCAGGTCTTTTGCCCATTTTGTAATTGGGTTGTTAGCTTTTTTTTGGTGAGATGTGTGAGTTCTTTATATTTTTTAGATATTCTCCCCTTATCAGATATATCGTTTGCAAATATCTTCTCCCAGCTGTTAGGCTTTTTGTTTTGTCGATGGTTTCCTTTGCTGTGCAGAAGCTTTTTGGTTTGATGTAGTCCCATTTGTTTATTTTTTCTATTTCTCTTGCCCTGGTCAGACATGGTACTTGAAAATATGTTGCTAAGACCCATGTCAAAGAGCGTACTGTTTTCTTCTAGAAGTTTCATGGTTTCAGGTCTTACATGCAAGTTTTTAATCCATTTTGAGCTAATTTTTGTGTATGGTGTAAGATAGTGGTTGACTTTCATTCTTTTGCATGTGGCTGTCCAATTTTCCCAACACCATTTATTGAAGAGACTTTCCTTTCTCCATTGTATGTTCTTGGCTATCTTGTCCAAAATTAGCTGTCCATAAATGTGTGGGTTTATTTCTGGGCTCTTGATTCTGTTCTGTTGATCAGTGTGTCTGTTTCTTTGCCAGTACCATGCTATTTTGGTTACTATAGCTTTGTAGTATATTTTGAAACGAGGGAGTGTGATACCTCCAGCTTTGTTCTTTTTTCTCAGGATCTCTTTGGTTATTTAGGGTCTTTTGTTATTCCATATACATTTTAGGATTCTTTGTTTTATTTCTGTGAAAAATGTTCTTGAAACTTTGACAGGGATTGCATTGAATCTGTAGATTGCTTTAGAAAGTATGGACATTTTAACTACGTTAATTCTTCCAATCTAAGAGCACAGAATATCTTTACATTTCTTTGTGTGTTCTGTTTCTTTGAAGAATGTTTTATAGTTTTCAGTGTACAGGTCTTTCAACCCTTGGTTGAGTTTATTCCTAGGTATTTTATTTTATTTTTTTGCAATTGTAAATGGGATTGTGTTCTTAATTTCTCTTTCTGCTACTTTGTTTTTAGTGTATAAAAATGCAAATCATTTTTGTATGTTGATTTTGTATCCTGCAACTTTACTGTATTCATTTATTATTTCCAAAAGTTTTTTGGTGGATTCTTTAGGGTTTTTTACATATAAAATCATGTCATCTGCAAATAGTGACAGTTTCACTTCTTACTTTCCAATTTGAATCCCTCTTATTTCTTTTTCTTGCCTGATTGCTCTGGCTGGGACTTTTCAATACTGTATTAGATAAGAGTGGTGAAAGTGGGCATCCTTGTCTGGTTCCTGTTCTTAGAGGGATAGCTTTAGTTTTTCTCCATTGAGAATGATATTAACTGTGGGTTTGTCATATATGGTCTTTATTATGTTGAGGTACTTTCCTTCTATACCCATTTTATTTAGAGTTTTTATCCTAAATGCATACTGTATCTTGTCAAATGCTTTCTCTGCCTCTATTGAGATGATCATGTGATTTTCATTCTTCATTTTATTAATGCGGTGTATCGTATTGATTGATTTGCAGATATTGAACCATCCCTGCATCCCTGGAGTAAATTCCACTTGATCATGGTGTATGATCTTTTTAATATATTATCGTATTCGATTTGCTGGTATTTTGTTGAGGATTTTTGCATCAATGTTCATCATTAATATTGGCCTGCAATTTTCTTTTTTTTCTGTTATCCTTGTCTGGTTTTGGTGTCATGGTAATGTTGGCTTTGTAGAATGAGTTAGGAAGCCTCCACTCCTCTTCAATTTTTTGGAAAAGTTTGAGGATGGGTAAGTCATCTTTGAATGTTTGGTAGAACATTCAAAGGGAAACCGTCTGGTCCTGGACTCTTATTTATTGGGAGGTTTTGGATTACTGTTTTGATCTCCTTACTGGCGATTGGTCTATTCAAATTCTTTATTTCTTCTTGATTCAGTTTTGGAAGGTTGTATGATTTTAAGAATTTATCTGTTTCTTCTAGATTATGCAATTTGTTGGCATACAGCTTTTTTGTAGTATTCTTTTATAATCTTTTGTATTTCTGAGATGTCCATTGTAATTTCTCCTCTTTGTTTTCTAATTTTATTTATTTGAGCCTTGCCTCTTTTTTCCTTGATGAGTGTAGCTAAAAGTTTGCCACTTTTGTTTATCTTTTCAAAGAACCAGCTCTTAGTTTCATTGATTTTTTCCTATTGTTTTTTAGTCTCTATTTCATTTTTTTCTGCTCTGATTTTTATTTCCTTCCTTCTACTGATTTTGGCCTTTGTTTGTTCTTCTTTTCCAAGCTCCTTTAGGTGCACTGTTAGATTGTTTGAGATTTTTCTTCTTTATTGAAGTAGGCCTGAATTTCTGTTAACTTCTCTCTTAGAACTGCTTTTGCTGCATCCTGTAAATTTTGACATGTTGTATTTTCATTTTCATTTGTCTCCAGGTACTTTTTGATTTCTCCTTTGATTTCTTCATTAACCCAGTCGTTGTTCAGTAGCATTTTGTTTAATCTCCACATATTTGTGGCTTTTCCAGTTTTCTTCCTGTAGTTGATTTCTAGTTCATACTGTTGTGGTCAGAAAAGATGCTTGCTATTATTTCGATCTTCTTAAATTTATCGTGACTTGCTTTGTGGCCTAATATGTGACCTATCCTGGAAAATGTGCCTTGTATAGTTGAAAAGAATGTGTAGTTTCCTTGTTGATCTTCTGTTTGGATGATCTGTCTGTTGGTGTAAGTGGAGTATTAAAGTTCCCTACTATTAGTGTATTGCTGTCTGTTTCTCCTTTTGTGTGTTAATAATTGCTTTATATCTTTAGTTGCTCCTGTATTGAGTGCATAGATATTTACAAGTGTTATATCCTCTTGTTGGATTATTCCCTTTATTATTATGTAGTGCCCTTCTTTGTCTCTTCCTACAGTTTTTGTTTTAAAGTCTATTTTGCCTGTTATAAGTATTGCTACCCCAGCTTTCTTTTCATTGCCATTTGCATGGAATATCTTTTTCCGTTCTTTCACTTTCAGTTTGTGAGTGTCTTTAGGTCAGAAGTGTATCTCTTGTATGCAGCATACATATGGCTCTTGTTTTTTTTTTTTAAGATTTTATTTTTTCCTTTTTCTCCCCAAAGCCCCCCGGTACATAGTTGTATATTCTTCATTGTGGGTCCTTCTAGTTGTGGCATGTGGGACGCTGCCTCAGCGTGGTTTGATGAGCAGTGCCATGTCCGCGCCCAGGATTCGAACCAACGAAACACTGGGCCGCCTGCAGTGGAGCGCGCGAACTTAACCACTTGGCCACAGGGCAGGCCCCATGGCTCTTGTTTTTTTTTATCTAGTCAGCCACCCTGTGCCTTTTTATTGGAACATTTAGTCCATTGACATTTAAAGTAGCTATTAAAAAGAATGTACTTATTGCTATTTTGTTACTTTTTCCTGGATATTTTAGTAGTTCTCTGTTCCTTTCTTCTTTTGTTCTCTTCCCTTGTGGTTTGATGCCTTCCTTAAGTATTATATTTGGGATCCTTTCTCTCAATTTTTTGTGTATTTTTTTATAGGTTTCTGGTTTGTGATTACCACGAAGTTCATATATAATAACCTTTGTATATAGCAATCTATATTCAGTTGATGGTTTCTTTAGTTTGACTTCTCTCTAAAAGCTCTACTCTTTTACTCCCTTCCTCTGACATTTTATATTTTTGATGTCATATCTAACCTGTTTCTTTGTGCATGTGTATCCGTTACTCTCTTACCATGGAAATAGATAATTTTAGTACATTTGTCATTTCACCTTCACATTAGCTTCATAGGTGGTTGATCTGCTACCTTCACAGTATTTTTGCCTTTATCAGTGATTTCATTGATTTTTTTCTTGATAATTTTCTTATTCCTATTTGTTGTCGTCTCTTTTCCACTTAAATGAGTCCCTATAGCATTTCTTGTAAGGCTGGTTTCTTGGTAATAAACTCCTTTAGTTTTTCCTTGTCTGGGAAACTCTTTATCTCTCCTTCAATTCTGAATGATAACCTTGCTGGGTAGAGTATTCTTGGCTGTAGCTTTTTTCCTTTCAGCACTTTAAACATATCGTGCCACTCCCTTCTAACCTGTAAGGTTTCTGCTGAGAAGTCAGCTGATAGCCTTATGTGATTTCCTTTGTATGTAACTTGTTGCCTTTCTCTTGCAGCTTGTAGGATTTTCTCTTTATCTTTAATTCTTGAAATTTTAGTTATTATGTGTCTTGGTGTGGGCCTGTTTGGGTTTATCTTGTTTGGTTCTCTTCTGTGCTTCCTGTACCTGAATGTCTGTTTCCTTCCTTAGCTTAGGAAAGTTTTCAGCTATTATTTCTTCAAATAGATTCTCTGCCCCTTTGTGTCTCTCTTCTCCTTCTGGGACTCCTATAATACAGATGTTAGTGCACTTGATGTTGTCCCAGAGTTCCCTTAGAATGTCCTTGTTCTTTTTTCTTTTATATGTTCAGCTTGGGTGATTCCTTCTAGTCTTTGGTCCAGCTTGCTGATCCATTCTTCTGTATCATCTACTCTGTTTTGGAGTCCCACTAGTGAAGTTTTCATTTCTTGTACTGTATTTTTCAATTCTGATTGGTTCTCTTTTATATTTTCCAGTTCTTTGTTGAAGTTCTCACTGAGTTCATCCATTCTTCTCCCAAGATCAGTGAGCATCCTTATGACTCTTAGTTTGTACTCTTTTGTCACATAGATTGCTTATCTCTGTTTCATTTAGTTCTTTTTCTAGGGTTTTGTCCTGTTCTCCTACTTGGAACATATTCCTTTGTCTCCTCATTTTGCCTATTTCTCTGTGCTTATATCTATGTATTAGGTAGGTCAGCTACTACTCCTGATCTTGTAGAGGTGGGCTTATGTAAGAGATGCCTTTTGAAGCCCAGAAGTGTGCTTCCCTCTTGTCATCAGTTCCAAATGTTACAGGAATGTCCCTGTGTGGGCTATGTGTGTCCTTCTGCACGTTGTTCTTGCTGCAGGTTCCTGGGGAGGCTAGGCTGTCCCCCTGGCCAGCTGGTTGTAACGCACAGCTGCCTGTGGCTGCTGTGGACCCTTCAGTGCACAGTTGGCTGCAAGGTCTAATAGCACATTCCTGTTGCAGTTTTTCTGTTAAGTGAGTAGGTCCCCTAGCATGGCTGGTTGCTAGGCTCAGGGGCTTACAATTGCTGTAAGCCTCTAGCTTGAAAGGCTGTTGTCAGCTGTCTCAGGATTGCAGCTGAGTGGGGCTGGCCTCAGGCATGGGAGCACCCAATGGTTTCAAGCTTTGGAAGGTGGGGCCGACCCC